>NC_090764.1:58770558-58849674 GCF_036898095.1 Palaemon carinicauda | reverse complement strand
CGCTTCGCTCAAAATCCATTTTTTGGGCTCAAGCCATGGCGTCCTGATGGAAGAGTACCAGAGAATCAATGTATCGTGGTAGATTTTCCCCTAGTATTAAGTGCCAAGGCATTGACAAAACAGCATAGTAATCTTTGATAAGAACCGTAGGGAAGAAGTATCCTGCCCCCCTTGGCAGTGAAGTTCCCATGGGCTATGCCAACGTCAAAGTGGTATTGAAGGGCTATTCATTCTGATAGAAGAACTTGAAGAACTTAGAGATGAAGCTGAATGTTTGGTATTTGTATAGGAACATTCTGAGATTAGACCAGTGGTGGTTGGGCACTGTGTATTGAGTTCATCTCCCCGGGTATCAAAAGTAAGTATTCGTGTTGGAACCTTACTTAATCAGAGTGAATATAATTTAAGATTAAGCATCTTAATTTCTTCATAACCATAAGGAAAGGGGGGAATAAATAAAACTATGACAGGTATGTATTTCATAGTAAGTAGGAGCTGATTGAGACGCACAAGTAATAAAATAGAAATTTTATTTCACAAATGCAGAAATTGATTAATTTACAGCAATAACGTAAAGTTCATTTACAGTAATTATAATGTACATAGAAATAAAGGCTTGCTCTTGAATCTGAAAAGGAATTTCAAGATTATTAGTAGGTACTCGTTCTCGAGGAACGCAAGTCTTTGATTAAAACACATCATGCTCAGGGCATGCGGCACTTGTGTGACACTATGACATTTCACCTGGGATAAGAACAGTTATAAAAGCACTAAGTGTTTTTCGACATCACTATGAATCGCTCGAGGGTCAACATAGGCAACCCGAAGAGTTAGAGTCCCAAGTAACTCACTGTTCTACGCAGAGTTAGGTGCAGGTTTCATAACACTACCTGCGGCTACCACAAAATGTTTGACTTCGTGCACTTGTTTCGCATAATGTTTAAAGAAAACTCGCGAGGACTTCCAGCCCGTGAAGTTTTTAAGGCTTTCAAAGTCCATGCTCTGAAAGAAATTCAGAGATGATGCCACTTTTCTAGGATCATGACCAGCGGGTGTACTGTTCGGATCCGCTCTGCGAATGAAGTAGGTGATTTTCGCTCTTAATTGTTTCAGTGACAGGTCGCTGCCCGATGTTTCTCCTTTGAAGAGTTGGCCTCCACCAAAGTTTGAAGTTCTGCGAAGATAGACCTTGAGGCTCTCTACTGGACATAGAGAGGCATCCTCCTTCAGGGGGCATATTCTCCAAGGGCCCCATCTTTTGGTGGGTAATTCATTTTTGGCGAGAAACGTCGGATCAGGGGAGAGGGTAACTTCTCCTGTATCAGTAAACAGGATGTGTCCCTCTTCTCTTGATAATGCCACTATTTCGCTGACTCGAGCTCCTGAAGCGAGAGCAAATAGAAATATAACTTTCTGAGTCAGATCCTTGAGAGGGCATAAATCATTGTCCAAGTTGGAGGCGAAATGGAGTACCTTGTCTAGTGACCAGGAGATCGGTTTCGGTGGGGGTGCTGGGCGTAGGCGAGCACATGCTTTCGGTAATTTGTTGAAGATGTCGTTGGACAGATCAATTTGGAAAGCATATAGAATTGGTCTAGTCAAGGCTGATTTGCAGGTTGATATCGTATTGGCTGCTAATCCCTGTCCATGAAGGTGAATAAAGAAGGACATGCAGAAATCAATCGTGATTTCTTTAGGATTTTTTGTCTTGACAAAGGAGACCCATTTCCTCCAGGATGATTCATATTGCCGTCTCGTGGATTCGGTCTTGTATTCCTCTAGGAAGCCCTCTTAATGAGAGAATGCCTTGATGAAGTCATTGAGCTTCAGCACGGCATTTCATTCCCGTGCTGAAGCTTGGTGACGGGCAAGAGGGCTCTCGAACTTGGGGAAATTGCTCCCCCAGTTCGAATCTAAATTTCTCTCTTTCATCTTTTTCTAACTCTTTATATGGCTTCAACCTTCTCCTAATATTATAAACTTTCCTTCATGTTGCTGTCCCAACCCTATGAGTAAAATTTCCCATATGTATGTGTATATATTTACATATATATGTGTGTTTATTATTTTTTTTCTCTTTTTATGGCATGGATGTTTCTACATCTATTATTGCCACTTGGGCGGATGTTTCTACATCCGGTATTGCTGCCTGCTTTGATGAATGGGAAGGGTGTCACGGTTGGGAGGTGTTTGTGCTCAAAGCTATATGTGAGAGTATTGGATGATCTCAGCCATCCCGAAGATGGTTTGGACCTTTTTGGCGGAACTATTCTCAAGTGTTGGGTCTTCGGAATCCAGGGGGATCCAACGCTTGGGGTAGGACTCTCGGCTTTTGGCCGGAAGCCCGTCATTACAGATATGGGGAGGATGATTCCATAGTTTCTTGGTCTCAGTCCTAACAGGCGGGTTCAGCTTACACCTGTGCCTCTATATCTGTTTTGATGCTATCCTTCGGGTAGGGTATGGAGTGGACCATCTGGGAAGTATACTCTCACTGTGCCGGTAGTGGAGAGTGTAAATCTCCTTCCCAACATGTGATGCCTTAATGTTCTCAAGCAGGTAAATCAAACTTCAAAAAATCACTCTTCTCTCTTCTTTTTTTATGATGGAATCTTGTGAAAATGACCCCACCTCCCCTGGATATGCTGACTCGCCCCCGGCACTGTTGACGACCTCTGGCAATTCATTTAAAGAAAACTCCGTTGACGACGTAGGAACTAAAAAGGACTATTCTTTAAACACTCGGAAAAAGGGTAATTTGGGCAACACAGGAAAACTGAAAGTCCTGCACGTTACCCAAATCCCTTTAGAAGCTAATTATGATGTGCTACATAAAATATTTGAGTGTTACGGATCAATAAATGAAATTAGAATGAAACTTCAAGATGATAATTGGGAATCTTGGTTATCATTTAATTGTCACGAGGAAGCATTTAATGCAAGCTGTAACATTGTTGATATTAAAGTAGGTAATATGAATGTTAAGGGTGCTCTGTGTGATGGGGCACCTAAAGATCTGGATGTCTACAGACCAGCAGACTGGGCTGATAAAGATATAGAGGCAGATATACCATCCCAAAGAAAGCCAAAACCACCAATGTGGCTTCTTGCTCAATCTGTAGGAGGTACGGAAAATTATTTCAAGATATGCAAATTTCTTCAGAGGAAGGTAGGTACGATCGCACCTGGAGATATATCTCGATTTGGGAAGAAAAGTTTCTTGATAAAGGCCAAGTCATACACACAGTCTGTTATACTGTCTAATTTGAAGACAGTAAATGATGATATAAAATTGGACATCAAACCACATCTAAACTTTAGCTATGGAAGGGGAGTGGTTTTTAATAGGGATCTGTATGAATTTACTGAAGAGGAGATATTGGCCATGTGTCCCCTATCAGTGTGGAAAGTACATAAAGTACCTGGAACATCAATGATTGTTCTTACTTTCCAGGATGCTGATGTACCTTTCCACATAGACATAGAAAACGAAAGGATCAGAGTTCAACCTTTTAAGCAGAAGCCACTGCAATGTTATAATTGCTTTAAATTTGGACATCCTTCCAAAGTTTGCAATAATGAAAAAATTTGTAATACTTGCTCCAAAATTTATCATGGGGATTGTACACTTGAGGCAAGGTGCTTAAACTGCAACTCTAATCATAAATCTAATGATAGGAGCTGCCAGTTTTATAAGTTAGAAGAGGCTGCCCTCAATAAATCAATTATTGAACATGTAAGCGTGGGGCATGCCAAGAGATTATTAAATAAATCTAATACTTATGCAAAAACATTAAAAACAGGAGAAAAAGTTCCTCGGGTATCATCTCACCCACCTACTACTGTAGGTAGTTCTCGAAAAAGGAATTCACAATCTATTGATAAAGTGCTGCATAAGACAAGAACATCTCCTCCTAAAGATTTATCATTGAGTATCAACAAAAAGACATTGCCCACCACTATCAAACCTTTGTCCCCCATTACAAAGGATAGTACTAACCTCTCCCAGGCCATATCCTTGCCTGATTTAATGGAGATTCCACCTGACACCAAGTTATCAGGTGTACCTGTAGTGGGGAAGGTACAAAAACCTGGTAACTTGCAACCTATTAATCGTAAAAGAGAGAGACCTCCATCTCTCTCACCCCCTTCCATAAGAAATACTAGAATTATGACATCAAATAAATATGATGTTTTGTCTGTTGATGTTGGCGATCAACCAGAAGACAATTTAAATAAATCAGAAATTCAAGTTGAGGTCCACCATCCCCCTCAACAAATATATAAAAAAGATACAAAGAAAAACTCCAACGTAAAACCCAACATAACAAGACCATCTCTGAAGAAACCTACAAGTAATAATGTTAGATTAAAAACTGCTAATGGGAAGACCTCACCCAAGACGTCTTCCAGAAATAATCCCTAGTTTTCTCCTCCATTTTGCAATGGAACTGTCAGGGTTTGAGGGCGAAATATGAAGAACTTAAGCTCCTAATTCATGAGCATTCCCCCATAATAGTATGTCTACAGGAAAGTATGCTTGATTCTAACACTCCTAGTCCTCGAGAGTATGTTAGCTATAGAACACCATATAATCAACAAGCAGGGAGCCATGGCGGAAGTCTCATGTACATTCGTCGAGATGTTCCCCAAATACCCATGTCTATACGTACAACCCTGCAGGCAGTTGTTGTACAAATTGATATAGGGAGAAAATATACAATATGCTCTCTGTACTTACCTCCAAATGATGATATTTTATATGATGATTTAGTAGAAGTTATTCAACAACTCCCTCAACCTTTTCTCTTACTGGGAGATATGAATGGTAGACATCCTTTATGGGGTGATGTTTTGGCCAACACAAGGGGCAATATTATCTCATCAATTGTGGAGAATGAGGATGTGGGGCTCCTTAATACAGGAGAGCCCACGCACTTCCATGTTCAGACAGGTACTTTGTCATGCATTGACCTTTCAATTGCAAGCTCTAACTGCCTTCTTGATTTTGATTGGAGGACATTAGATGATTGGCATACTAGTGATCATGCACCAATCATTATAAACACCAACAAGGGTCCACCTTTGCAAAGATCGCCACGTTGGAATCTAGACAAGGCAGACTGGGTTAAATTTTCTGAGCTAAGTGAAATTGAAGGGAGAGCAGAACAGTTTGAAAGTATTGATGATGCCATAGACCTGCTGAATGGAACTCTTCATACAGCAGGAGTCAATTCAATTCCCAAAACAACAGGATTATTCAAACGACGACCAGTCCCGTGGTGGTCTTCAGAACTAACTGCACTCCACAGAGCCACAAGAAGATCTCTAACACGATTGCGTAGACTCCGAACTGATGAGAATTTAATTATGTACAAGAAATGTAGAGCACAGTTCCGTCGTGCCATGAAAGAAGCAAGGCGCCAGTCATGGATGTCTTTTGTTTCCTCCATTAACAGTAGAACACCACCATCTTCTGTGTGGAGGAAAGTAAAAAAGATAGCTGGCAAATTCACCCCCAACCCACCACCAGTGTTGAAGGTGAATGGCCTGTATGTAACTGAAGCAAATGAAGTTAGCAATGCCCTGGCTAATCATTTTTCAAATGTATCCAGCAAGTGTGAAGGAGCCCCTGGTCACCAGTATAGGAGCACTGAAGAAAAGAAAATTTTAAATTTTGCAACAAGAAGGGAAGAGTCGTATAATTCTCCTTTCACTGAAAGAGAATTTGATTCCGCACTTGCTGATTGCAACGATACAGCCCCTGGACCCGATGGAATTCCATATGCAATGATTAAACATGTACATTTTAATACAAAGCTATTTATTTTAAGTATTATTAATAGAATATGGCATGATCATAGCTACCCAAGTGTTTGGGAACTAGCCATTATTTTAGCCTTTTTAAAACCCGGTAAAGACAAGTTTTTAGCAGCAAACTATCGTCCTATTGCATTGACATCTTGTTTATGTAAAATCATGGAGAAGATGGTCAATGCAAGGCTGATATGGTACCTTGAAAAGAAAGGTATTTTATCACCGATTCAATGTGGATTCCGAAAAATGCACTCAACGACTGATGTGTTGATACGACTTGAGTCATCTATTTGTGAAGCCTTTGCTTCCAAACAGCACCATGTTACAGTATTTTTTGACCTTGAAAAGGCATATGATACCACATGGAGATATGGTATTCTTAAAACCATTCATGAATTGGGATTGAGAGGAGAGCTGCCACTATTTATTCAGGCATTTCTTTCACATAGAGTTTTTCAAGTGAGAGTTGGGGAAACTCTATCAGAGAGTAAGTGCCAGGAAGAAGGAGTTCCTCAGGGTAGTGTGCTGAGTGTAACCCTTTTTGCACTAGCAATTAATGGGATATCCTCAGCCATTCCCCAGGATGTTCTCTCAACACTATTTGTGGATGATCTCTCAATATCATTTGCTGGCACTAGAATGGCAATGGTTGAGAGAAAAATCCAACTCTCTATTGATAAAATTATCCAGTGGGCTGACATGAATGGATTTAAGTTCTCGACAAGTAAAACTACCATTGTCCATTTTTGTCGTATCCGGGGAGTACATCCAGACCCGGATATATACATTAAAGGTCAACGGATACCATGTGTATCGGAAACCAAATTTTTAGGTTTGATATTTGACTGTAGACTTACATGGGTTTCTCACCTAAAAGCGCTAAAAGCTAAATGTGTTGAAGCTCTGAATATCTTAAAAGTATTGTCCCATACATCATGGGGGGCAGACCGCAATACTATTTTAAAATTATACAAGGCCTTGATTTTTTCCAAAATTAGTTATGGTTGTGAGGTATATTCTTCAGCCACCCCAAGCCGGTTAAAAATATTAGACTCTATACATCATGCAGGTATTAGATTATCTACTGGAGCTTTTAAAACCTCGCCTATCCCAAGTCTCCTTGTTGATGCTGGAGAGTTACCTCTAGACCTTTACCGAATGTCTTCCATTCTTCGGTATTGGTTTAGAATGCAAAGACTCCCTAGCTCTCTAGCCTTTCAGACTGCAAGCCTTGTAAGACACGCATCATACTTTGAGTTGCACCCAAAATTTCCTCAACCTTATGGCTTTCGGGTGAAACGATTTTTAAATAGTCTGGATATAATTAGAAATAAGGTACTTCCATTCAAGTTATCATCAACGCCTCCATGGAAATTACCTGACATATCTTTTTGTAAATACTTTATTGGAGTTAAGAAGAATATGACTGACTTAGAATCCAGGTCTCTTTTTATTGAACATGTCGAAGAACATAGGGGATCGACTTTTATATATACTGATGGCTCCAAATCTGATGCTGGCGTTGGATTTGGAGTACATAGTAATGATTTTAATTGTAGAGGTGCACTTCCTCTAACAGCTTCCATATTTACTGCCGAACTGTATGGCATATTAACCGCTATTGAGAAAATAGCTTTGGAAAAGGAGGGTAATTTTACAATTTTTAGTGATGCAAGGAGTGTTCTTCAAGCTTTAGAAGTTTTTAATTCTAGTAACCCTCTAGTTTTAAAGATTTTAGAATGGCTTTTTATTATTGGACGGAAAGGTATAACTGTTCGATTTTGTTGGGTTCCAGCACATGTAGGTGTGTCTGGGAATGAGAAGGCAGATTTACTGGCGAAGAATGCGGCATCCGAGTTGCTACCAAGGAGGTATCCCATTCCATGTAACGATCTCCTACCTTACATCAAGAAATTGGTTTGTGATAAATGGCAACAGCACTGGGACAGTCAAGACGGCAATAAAATGAGGGAAGTAACAAATATCATATCACCTTGGAGGTATAACATGATTCCCCGAAAATGGGAGACGACTCTTTGTCGTCTCCGTATTGGTCACACACGGTTGACACACGAGTTTCTGCTGAAGGGCCAACACCAACCTTACTGCGAGGACTGCTTAATACCTTTAACAGTGAGGCATTTGTTGACCGAATGCCCTAATTTTACTAACTTAAGAAATAGATATCTGTTTGAGGCTCGAGGTGAGGATGGCAGGTTTATCCTTGCCAAGATTCTTGGACATGATGTGTCTTACTATGCGAGCGGAATTTTTAGATTTATTTCAGAAGCAGGTCTTCTGAAAACTCTATAACTATTTTGATGACTTCTTAATTTTTATGGTTTTAATCGAATTCTCTTTTAATTTTCATATACAGTAAATGGTATCGGCGTCAATGACCTTAGATGTCAGGATGCCAGAAAACTTTCAATCAATCAATCAATCCTCTAGGAAGTCCAGACTTTTCTTCGAGATCCCAAACCTCTTCTTTGCGGCTAGGGAGAGAAAATCATGAGATGAAGGTCCTTGATTTTCGATGATGAAGCGAAGACAGTCGACTTCTGTACTTGTTGAGAGAGAACTGGGCCCGGGAGAGGGATCAGCTTGGGCTGCAGCTCCAGGACCAGGGGGTACCAGTTGCTCCGGGGCCACTTGGGAGCCACTAGGGCCGCTGTCCCTTTGAAGGTTCTCAGTTTGGAGAGGACTTTCAACAGAAGGTTGGTGGGGGGGAACAGGTAGATCTTGGACCATCTGTTCCAGTCCAGTGACATGGCATCCACTGCTTCTGCTTTGGGGTCCTCGTACGGGGCCACATACAGAGGAAGTTGATTGTTGTCGCTCGTTGCAAAGAGATCTATCTGAAGTTCTGGGACTTGGTGAGAGATGAAGGAGAACGATCTTGCGTCTAGAGACCATTCCGACTCTATCGGGTTTGTCCGAGATAGAGCATCCGCTGTCACATTGCGGAATCCTTGTAGGTGAACTGCAGACAGGTGCCACTTCTTCTCTGCCAGACGGAAGATTGGGAGAAGCACCTGATTTATCTGGGGCGATCTTGAGCCTTGGCGATTGAGACAACGAACTACCACCGAGTTGTCTAGGGTTAGACGGATGTGGATCGAGGGCGGCGGGGATAACTTCTTCAGTGTTAGAAGGACCGCCATGGCCTCCAAGATGTTTATGTGGAACGTCTTGAACAGGGGAGACCAGGTGCCTTGAGCCTGTTTTTGGTGGGAGTGACCTCCCCAACCTTCCAGTGAAGCATCCGTGTGGATGTTGAGTGATGGAGGAGGGTGTTGGAGAGGAATGGACCTTTTCAGGGCCTTTTCTTCTGACCACGGCTTTAGGAGACGTCGCAGTCTGTTTGGAAGCCGTCTCTTGAGGTCTCTTCGAGCGATGGATGCCGAACGTCTCCAGACTCCCGCGGCATCCTTTAGCTGTGCGCGAAGCACTGGGTTTGTCACTGAGGCGAATTGTAGAGAGCCTAGAACTCGTTCCTGCTGTCGTCTTGAAATGCGTTTGGATTTCAGTAGTCGCTTGACAGACCCTGCTATTTCCTTCCTTTTCTTCTGGGGGATGGAAAGGTGGTGTGACTGAAGGTTCCAGTGGATTCCCAACCACTGAAACTTCTGAGCTGGAGAGAGGCGAGATTTTTTCTCGTTGATCTTGAATCCCAGGTGTTCTAGGTACTGGGTAACTTCGTTGCAAGATTTTGCACACTCTTCGGGCGATGGAGCCCAGACTAGCCAGTCGTCGAGGTAGGCCATCACCTGGACGTTTCGGAGGCGGAGTTGTTGTACTATGGCATCCGCCAGTTTTGTGAAGATCCGAGGGGCCACGTTGAGGCCGAAGGGCATGGCCCGGAAGGCGTAGCTTTTCCTTTGTAGTCGAAATCCTAGGTAGGAGGAAGCGTGATGGTTCATTGGAACATGCCAGTAGGCATCCGCCAGGTCTATAGAGACCGTGTAGGAACCTCGAGGCAGAAGGGTCCTTATTTGTTGAAGCGTCAGCATCTTGAATTTTTCGTTCGCTATGAACTTGTTGAGGGGGGATAAGTCCAGAATGACTCTGAGTTTGTCTGAGTCCTTCTTGGGGACACAAAACAGTCTCCCTTGGAACCTGGTGGACTTTACCTTCCTTATCACCTTCTTGTTCAAGAGGTCTAGAACATATTCTTCCAGAAGGGGGGTTGATTTTTGGAAGAATTGCTGGAAGATTGGGGGTGGTTGAGTCCAACTCCAGCCTAGACCCTTCTTGACGATGCTGTGCGCCCAGGGATCGAAGGTCCAACGATCCTGGAATTGGCGGAGTCTTCCTCCCACCGGAAGCACTTCATTGCTTCTGGTGTCCCGAGGGCTTGCTGCCTCGGCCGCTAGCTCCCTTTCCTCCTCTACCTCTGGAGGGACGGCGAGAGGCGTCTTTGCTTGCACCCCTGAATGAGCCTCTACCTTTGGCACGAAAGGTAGTTGACTGTTGCTCAAAGGCAGGGGTGAAGACCGGTGACTGTGACAACACCGGTTGGGGGACCAATTGAAAGGTCTGTTGTGGTTGGGCAACCACTTGGGAGGTAGCGGGTCCCGGAAACTGACGTCTTTGCTGACGTTGCTGGGGTTTTGGCTTTTGGGATTTCCTCTTAGGTTGAGGTCCGTCGTCCTGAGAGGGTTTCCTTTTTCTGGACATGCCCCACTTGTGGAGAAGGTTCCTATTCTCCGTGGCGGCTCTGTCAGTGATTTCCTTCACAAGGTCAGAAGGAAAGAGGTGTTTTCCCCAGATGTTGGAGGAAATCAGCCTCCGGGGTTCGTGTTTTACGGTGGCACCAGCAAACACGAATTCACGACAAGCTCTTCGAGCCTTTATGAAGTGGTACAAGTCCTTCATTACGGTTAACAAGTGGGATTTGGAGAGTACCATGTAGTGGTCTGGTACTCTGGTGTCACAGGCCATAACTTCGAGTTGGACTTGATGAGATAGGGATGCTGCAAGCCTCTCCTTCGTATCTTGTTCCCGACGAAGGAGGTGATCGTTGAGCTTAGGGAGGTCTTCATTAAACTGACGTCCGGCGACGTCAGGATCGAGCCTTCCCACGACGAAAGTATGTTGGACATCTTTCCAGTGTCGAGCGTCAGGGGGGGTCACTATGGAGAAGGGTCTGCACTCCTCCAATGCAGGGCAGGGTTTCCCTTCATCCGCAGCTTTAATGCATGCAGCTAAGGCCTTTTCCAAGAATGGAAGAACCGCAGTTTCAGGTGCAACATAAGTAGGGTGCTTCTTGCTCAGGGCCGGAAGCTTAGAGCAGGTAAAGCCTCTACTCTTGAATGCGGCGGCTAGCATAGCCTGGGCCTTTGCGAGATCGAACACTATCTCTTCCTTAGGTTCGGTCTCTTCCTTCGAGGCAGGTTCGGAACGAAGCCGGACGTAACAGTCCGGGTAGGCCTCAAAGTTTGGGAAGAACTCCACGTCTTCCAAAGGGACCGTGCCGATCTTATCACTGACGAAGATCCTGCCGGTCGCGATAACCATATGCTCAGCATACCTCCACGGGTTGGCATGTGAGCAAGCGGGGAGATCCTTGACCGAAATCCTCTTCGGTTCTCTGGATCCTATCATAGACCTGATGGACTCCTGGTTCTCCTTCAGCCTGTCGTCCATGACGGCTCTAATCAGTCGGATCAATTCTTGAGTGGAAGAAGAAGGATCCGGGGTCGAGGAGGTAGACGGAATAGACACTTCCGTCGGTGTAGGAGTAGGAGGGGGGATGGACGGAGGAGCGACCTCTTGCTCCGACTCGGCGTATTCCACCTTGTCTTCGTCATCTTCGGCTCCTTGAGCCATAAGCGTTTTCTCCGTGTCTTCCGAGACATCCGAAATCTGTTCGTCATCTTCGGAATCCAAACGGCACTCGTGCATGGACTGAGCCATGACTACATCAGGTTCCACCGTAATTTGGACAATGGGGATCACGTCTTTGGGTACCACTGAATCAGGGGAGGCCTTAGGGAACAAAAGTGACCTCAGTTCTTCGGTGGCCAGGTAAGGTCCGGTAGCATTTTTCTGGAAGCCACGCACCCACTTGCGCAGCTTTTCACGAGAAATGTCTCTGATCTCCGCTGAGGGAGGGTTATGGAAGGCTTCAACTAGGTGAGCCTGACAGACCGTACAGTTCAGTGGATTCCAAAACTTCAAATCCCCTTTCTTGTCTGCACAAGGGGCGTGAGTCCTGCAAGCCGTATGCCCGTAAAACTGCAGGCGTTTCACAGCGCAGAAGGCGAAATCACACTTCATCTGCTCCTCCTGTGGAAGAAAGAGAAAATGAGTATGGGGGAGTCATAAGAATGGCTCTTAAACTAAGTTAATATTAATTATTAATTTTAACTTAATGAAGGGTGTGATGCATAGAGATTGAAATAGTAAAGGAGAACATACTCCATGCATCTCGCCCGGCTGGTTACCATAAGCTTGGTCCCTGGATAATGCGAGTGACCGAAGGCACCGGATATAATTCCTTAGAGTTCCATAGTATATTGGAATTCCGTGGAAAAAACCCAAGGGCAAGATTGGGACCGAGATCATTCGGTCCCAAGTTAGGGGCTAGAAGGCCTCTTTTTAAGGTAACTGCTTCTGGCAACCAGCCGTGCTAAGATGCACGCAGCATGCTGGAATTTAGAAGAATGCAAAGAGACAGCATGATCACTAACAGAACAGTACCAAGGTACTGATCTTAATAGTAGAAACAGTCTATCTGTTTGCGATATAGGGCTATCATTGTCATATGATAGCTATAAGAAGGGGGTGCAAGTATTCTTGACGCCTCCGGGGGTATCCGGCAAGCCGCCGGCATGCCGGAGTTCGCTCCAGCAGAGATTCTGGCATTAGGACAGACAATGTTTACAGTCAGTCATAAACCAGGTTGGCGGCCGCCGGCACAACGGCGGCACGCCGGCAGGGAGCGGCGGCTCCGGCAGTCGGAGGATGCCGGATTGGTGACTGGGATAAGGATGGTTAAAGCTGTACCGGGTTGCCGGCAGTAGATGCCGGCACTCCGGCGGCCGACCGGCGAGCGGACGACAAGCTAGGAGGAGGAGAGCCACCGGTAGTAGCCGGCGGCAGCCGGCAGTCCCTCGGTACACGGGGGGCTGGCGGCAAGGTTAGGGAGAGTCACCAAGGTAGGAGGCAGGTATTGCCGACAATAGAGGCGGCAAGAGACCGGCACCCGGATAGGGAGAGAGACAGGGGGGAGGGAAGGAATGCAGGAAGTACCGTCATGGACTCCGGACATCCCCCCTCCCCTGAGAGGGTGTACCCATGATAGAGGCAGGCTCTAACATCCAGGAGCAGGGGTCACTGAGGAACGGGAGCAAGGTAGCCCAAGGAAGGGCTAGGGGACACCCAAAGGGGGGGGGAGACTCCCATATGCAGAACTATTCTAGCGACTAACCCCATAGGACACTATGAAGGTATATGTACCAGAGCGGACTGCACATGGAAGCTCGGGTAGCCCTACTATTCCACCCTAGGGAGGAGTTGTAGGACAGGGGACAGATGGGTATAGACTAACCTAAGCATAGGCTAGGCTATACAAGAGATAGGTGGGGAGGGAGAATAGAGAAGTCTTCCAAGGAAGGGTTTCTGTACCAGAGCGGCCACTAGGGAAAGGGAGGACACTCCCTAACCTAAGATCAGGCAGATCGGCTAAAACGGTGCATGAGTACAGTTTCAGCATGGAACAGAGAAACCTTCCTAACCCAACCTAGAGCAGGGCTAAAAGTCCTGAACTAGGAAAGGAAGAAGACATATCGCTATCGCAGGAAAGTCATAGACGATCCTAGCCATAGAGGTAGGGCTAGCCTAACCTCACTCTCGGACAGAGGCGATATATACTCTATTAGACAATTGATCCCTTTACTCAGAAAAGGAATCAAGGCTAATTAGAGGGAATGCCAAGGCAGGGGATGAAGGAAGCATATAGGGGTCCTACCAGTAGGTTAGGCTAGAAAGAGTCACTGACTAGCCTATCCCCTATATGGTCCCTGAAGGCGAAAACATTTGCATCACTGTCAAAAGTATTGTAAAATAATGCCACTATCTTCATAACTTAGCCTAGGATCACTAATAAATCATGCATGAACACTTGTATGTAGGCTCCTGGCCTGGGGGCTATAGTAGCCGACTGGTATGAGGTCAATCGATGACCGATAAAAAGCGTCTAAACACGATATAAAAGTTCCTAGCTATGAAGACTAAATAAACTAATGTAATCGATTAGTAAATAAGGCCGGAAAACGTTGTTGTGGCTAACTAAATAAGGCATGCATAACAACAACGACGCCATAAAATGGCGGGTCCGGTAGAGGCACAGCTCTGCCACAAAACAGCAATTATCTCGGAAAGTAATATTTACTTTACGGCCAGAGCTTAATTAAACAATACTGGAACCTTGTACTCAACTTTCCAGAAGAAGGCGAGGCTGAAGGTAACGACATAACGAAGATGCAAAACGATAAAGTTAACACAGGGAAAATCCGTCTAAGTAGGGCAGCTACTAAACAAAGGATGAAGACGGGCGTGACGTCATTTGAGCAATGGCGTCCGTTTGTTTACGTCTCGAGTATCAGTAGTAGCCACGAGTGAGATTGGCTGTGGAGCGGCTCCCAGCTATTCTCAGCCCTTACACACCGAAGCATTAACTCTGTTCGGGGTGAAGATAGCTATGTGGCGCGTTCAGACATGCGTCCCCTGTTGATATACGATGTCTTAAAGGGAAACCTTTGAGATACTCGCTCCAGAAGTTAGAATTCTGTGATAACCTGTGGTTAAATTCTCTGGGAATATCTTAGTAGTCTTATACCCAAGGAAGCTACCAAAAAGGAACCTTCCATCAGGACGCCATGGCTTGAGCCCAAAAAATTTATTTCTAAGGGAAGTGAACAGCAAGATTTAAGTAAGGAAGTTGAAACCAAAACTCAAAGGCTACAAAGTGAGAGCCACTCTAAGCTAAAGAGTTGCTGCCAAAAAAAGGAAGAAAAATCAGTAACACCAACAGTGCACATCATGGGGTTTATTACCCTACTATGAAGAGACCTTGTTTTTGTTACCATACAATAATTGTACCACTCTCTCTAGCCAATGGCAACATTCCCTACCTGAGGCATTACGCAAACCCTCCCAGACACCCCCAACTTGGAGATGTAGTGATCTCATATTTCACCATACCACCAACTGAAATACTTGTGATTCTAGTTATTATTCATGATTATGTAAGGTCTATTTTAGTGTATTCACATCTCACCTCACCACCAACCAAAATACTTGCCATTCTAGTCCTTAATCATGATTATGTGAGGTATATTTTATTGTTTTTCTATGTTTTCATAGTACAGTAATGCCTCACAACACGAAATTAATTCATTCTAGAGTAGCTTTCGTAATGTGAATTTTTCGTATTGTGAGTCACATTTTACATGTAAATCGCCTAATTCGTTCCAAATGCTACAAAACACCACAGTAGATCTTATAATAAAACTACAGTATAACCATAATGAAATAACGTACAGCTAAATACATTTGAACCATTCAATATAACTAAACTAACTGTTAATACCTGTAAATTGAGTAGTTATTAGAACATATTCTAATAATAAATGGAAAATAATACAATACATACAGTACAATACTGTACATATACAAAATGTACAGTACCATATGTACTGTACTATTATAGATACCCTACTATAGACTACAGCTACATTTTCTTTTTTTAATGAGTGACTATTTTATTCTCGGCCTGGCTGGCAAATCTCTTTTCTTAACATGAAACATTTTTCGCAATGTGAGTCATAAAAATATTCGCATCTCGTCTTCCAGCGTGAAAATTTTGTAAGCAGATTCTTTCGTGAAGAGAGGTATGACTGTATTCAAATTACAGAGAAAGCCTCTCTGCCTCTGACTACAAGTCCCACCCACAGCAAGACGAAAACTTACCAGGAATTCCAATTGTTGACACATGACGAGATTTGTCGTTTTCTTGTTTTATTCCTTTTTTTGTCAACTATCATTTCTACAAAATAATATAATCTTCCAGTCTTATATATTTCATATTAGAATTGTTCATTGTTTTCAAGAGTAAAATTTAGGTTACATTCATTATTCCGTCATGTTCTTACATGTGCAGTCTCCATTTCCAAGCCCATAAAATACCCAAAACAGGAATGATCCAGTTAATAGTGACAGTCACACACAAGTTAAGTGAACAAACCTTATGTAGGCTGTAATTAACTAAATTTATATAATGTATCTCTCTCTCTCTCTCTCTCTCTCTCTCTCTCTCTCTCTCTCTCTCTCTCTCTCTCTCTCTCACATGGCCAGAAAAAATTATTTTCTTTTATCATAAGTTTTTTGTTTATCGTATACCTTATAAATTATACATTGTATTATATTATACATTATACATTATATGTCATAGGAAACAAATATAAAAAAAAATTGGAAATAAATCTAAATTTTTCTAATGCAAACCTGTAGTTATTTAAAGGGATTATCTTTCAGCAAAGCTAGAAGGTTAGCCATTAGACTTTTAATGCGAGATGGTAACCCTACCCAACCACTAGTTTGGAGGGTAGGGGGATACCTAGCCACCTATATCTACTCATCGGTGAACTACTTCACTTTTTGATTTTTGATTGCAGGCAGGACTTATCGGGGACAGGTGTTAGCTGGACAATTTGTATAAATAACTACAGGTTTGTATTAGGAAAAATACAAATTATTTCCAAATTTGTCATTTGTTCCTTCACTAACAAACCTTACGTTATTTATAGGGATGACTCTCCCTTAGGAGGATGGACATAAGTGAGTATGATAGCAGCCTGCACAACCTGTGTTGTTGTGGGAGATAGCATATGAACATCTGGGTAAGCATATTCCGAGTTAAAAATAGGAATACTAATTACTTATAGATGTTTCCCAGTGCTTACCTCGCTGGGAGCACTGGGACATGTGTAAGTATTAAGAATTATACTATGTTACACAAGAGAAATGGTTATTACCTGCAAAGGATAAGACCAGCTTGCAGAGGGAAACTTGGAGCTGTTCAACAAGAGAGGGAAAGATGAAGAAAAGAAAGGAGCCAGTCATTCTTATTCATTCATCTCAGACTTAACCCAGGTAATGAATGCCCTCAACTATCTGCTACTTGTCCAACAAGGAGCCTGAGGTATTGTTAAACCACTTATTTTGCAGCTACCACAGGAACAATAGAAAACGTATCAAGTTTCCTGTGGGTCATGTCTTGTAGATAGTGGGTGGTGAAGGTCGTCTGATGATGCTACCACATGCCTGCTTGTAACACTTGCAACGAAAAAATCATTCAGCTTCTTCCCTTTCTCTTATAACTCTAAGTATAAGGTATTCACATCTACACCTTCTCTAACACTGACTTTCCTCTAAAAAAAAATAAGTTGCACTTGACGGGCAGGGACATACTCATGCCCTCGATATCGTGAGATGTAGGTTGTCGAGCTGGAGGAGGGTCAGGATTCAGTGCTGATTCTATGACTTTATGAATCCAGGACGAGATGGTGTTCTTGGTGACCCTCCTCTTGATTTTACCCATGCTGACAAAGAGGGCTGACATTTGGAGACGAGTGGCTGCAGTACATTTAGGGGATTTTGACGTAGGAAATATCTATGTTTGGGTGAGATAGCCATGTCGTCCTGATGGAAGTTCCCTTCGGCTGCTTCCTACTGTATAATATTTTTGCCAGTGATATTACAAGAGAATTACCATCAGGTATCACGGGGTTCCAACGACTATCCGTAGATATCTTGTATAATCAGGGACATATCCTAAGATAACCATAGATATCTGCACCCCCAATAGACTTCGCCCAGCCTAATCCACTAAGGGGAAGGATAAGTGAGGAGCCGTTACATATCCTATCACCTTTCGGTGCTCCCATACGTCCTTGGCACTTCATTCCACATCGCAGCGGAACTACTGTGAAAAAGAAGCATCCTACGAGGAATTGGGGAGGGACGCAGTAACGGGTGGACCATCAGGACGACATGGCTATTTCACCCAAAAATAGATTTTTCCTACATCAAAATTCCTTTTTTTGGGCTTGAGCCATGTCGTCCTGATGGAAGTGTACCAGAGAATTACCTTTTACTCGGTAGAAGGCCTCGAATAAAGGTCCCCATACCGAAATGCGCCAACTGGATTACTCCATCAAAGCATAGGTATCAACTTCAACCTTTATTCTTAAACTATAATAAATCTGTATTTGAAAAGTATGATGGCCTGTTAAGGTGGTAGATCAGGTCCAGATCATCACCTCCCATCAAGGGGAAGACATCCAATATTAATGGTGAGATGTCAAACAGCTAAAACTGTAGCAAGCTCAGTGAGTGAAAGGTATGGAACAAATACTCATCATAAATAAAAATTTTGCATGTTCAGGAAGGATAAAAAAATAAACTGGCACACTAATTTTATTGCCACTGAAATGATATTAGGGCTAGAAATAAAATGCATGCATAAATTTACAGTCTTTTATTCACAAATATTAGAGCAAAGAATAATCACAATCAATATAATAAGCATAAAGAACATGCTATTGTACCCAACAATACCTCCCCAGTATACCTGTTTAAAAGGTGTCATGTGGGAAAAATTTTACAAAACCTGTCATAAAACACTTTTTAGGAGATTACGACAAAATAAAACAAAATAAGACAAATAATAAATATATAGTCTTATAACTAAACATATACAATTAACTATAGTCTAACCTATACTAAGGTAAATATACTATAGTTAAACAGGTACATAAAACATTCAGAGATACAATAATGAATCCTGAAAATCAAAATTTTTTGTTAATGATCATGAAACAAAAACTGACAGTTTACTCATTAAAAGAAATAAACTGGAAGAATGCTCAGGGACGCACTTGAGGGGAAGGTCGATGCAAAAGGTTTGATAACACTACCCGCAGCCACCACAAAATAACGTATTCCAATTGTTTCATATAATGCTTGAAGAACACCCTGGTGAACTTCCAACCAGTATATGCCTGAAGGCCCTCAAAGGACATAAACTGAAAGAAGTTCAACGAAGAAGCCACTTTCCTAGGGTCATGACCCAATGACCTACTAGCCGGGTCTGCTCTTCTTATAAAATATGCCATCTTTGCTCTCACTTGTTTCAGAGACAAATCTGATCCAACTGTTTCACCTTTAAATAACTGACCACCTTTAAAATGTTCTGTTCTTAAAAGATAGGCTTTTAAACACTGCACTGGACGCAGGGTAAGATCACTTACGAGGGGAACTATTTTCCACGGTCCCCATCGTTTAGAGGGAAGCTCATTCTTAGCCAGAAAAGTGGGATCAGGATATAAATTAACTTCACCGTTATCCACAAATTCAATGTGACCCTCGTCTCTAGAGAGAGCTACAATTTCACTAACACGAGCACCAGAAGCCATAGCAGTTAGAAAAATCATTTTCTGAGTCAGATCACGCATAGACACAGTTTGATTGTCAATTTCCGAAGCAAATTGTAACACTTTATCCAAAGACCAGGAGATAGGTTTCGGCAGAGCCGACGGTCTTAACCTTGCACAAGCTTTCGGAATCTTATTGAAGAGGTCCGAATTGAAATCAATATCAAATGCATATAGAATAGGTCTAGCAAGGGCTGACTTGTGCGACGAAATCGTGGAGGAAGCTAGACCTTGCACGTTTAAGTTAATCAAAAACCCCAAACAAAAATCCATGGTAATAGAATCTTGATTCTTGTCCTTAATGTACTTAACCTATTTCTTCCACGACGTTTCATACTGATTCATTGTAGTTGAAGTTTTATAATTTTCTGCAAACGCCAATTTGTCACGTTGAATTTGGAACCTCTTTTCCAGAGCTAATGCGAAAAGATCATGAAATGAAGGTTGTTCGTTTTCCAAGATGAAGCGTAGACAATCTTCCTCTGTACTTCCTGGGACAGACTCGGGTTGGGCAACGGCACCAACTTGGTGTTCATATCTGTCACCATAGGTTACCAGTTGCTCTTCGGCCATAGAGGAGCAACCAGTGCTGCTGTCCTGTTAAATGATCGAAGCTTGTCCGGAACCTTCATGAGAAGATTGAAGGGTGGAAACAGGTAGATCCTCTCCCACTGATTCCAATCCAGGGTCATCGCATCCATGCTCACTGCTGCTAGATCCATGTTTGGTGCTACATATCAGGGAAGTTTTTTGTTGAAACTCGTTGTAAACAGATCCACTTGAAGACCAGGGACTTGATCCTGCACGAAAGAGAATGATTTTCCGTCTTGAGACCATTCCGTCTCATAAGGATGTGTCCGAGATAGGGAGTCCGCCATAACATTCCGTACTCCTTGAAGATGGGATGCTGACAGATGCCACCCTTTCCTCTGAGCCAAAGTAAAGATGGCTAACATTATATGATTTATTTGGGAAGACCTTGACCCTTGCCTGTTGATGCAATGGACTATTACTTTGCTGTCGAGGACTAAACGAATATGAATGTTCTTCTTCAAGTGTAACTTTTTGAGGGACAAGAAAACTGCCATGGCCTCTAGAATATTTATATGAAATTGTTGAAATTTCTGGGACCAGTCCCCTTGCACTTTCTTGAGTGGCATATGACGCCCCCAACCGTCCAATGAGGCGTCAGTTTGAAGAATCACTACCGGAGGAGGAAAGTGCAACGGTATTGTCTGTGAAAGACTTTTGGCAGTAGACCACGGTCGAAGTTGCCTTCGTAGTAACACCGGGGTCTTCTTCTGATGGTCGCGGAGAGCTTTGGAGGCTCTCCATTTCCAGACTCTGCTTGCATCCTTGAGCCATACTTTGAGGACAGAGTTCATTACTGAGGCGTATTGCAAAGAGCCTAGAACCCTTTCCTGGCGTCGCCTGGTGCTCGTTCCCGACTTGATCAGAGACCGGAATGACTTTGCTTTCCTCTTGGAAGGAGGTATGGACAGGGAATGAGACTGTAGGTCCCAATAAATCCCTAGCCACTAGAAAACCTGAGCTGGAGCCAATCTCGACTTCTTGAAGTTCATCTGAAACCCTAGGGACTGCAGAAACTTGATAACTTGAGAGGTTGCTTCCGTGCACTCCCGTGCCAAGGGAGCCCACACTAGCCAGTCGTCCAGGTACGCCGCTACTTGAAGGCCTTTTTCCCAAAGTTGTTGAACGACTACATCAATAAGCTTCGTGAAAATTCTCGGAGCTATGTTGAGCCCGAATGGCATAGCTCTGAATACATAAGCCTTTTGCTCCAGGCTGAAACCAAGGTAGGGGGAGAAGCGTCGACCTATCGGAAGATGCCAATAAGCGTCGGTAAGATCTACAGAGATGCTGTAAGCCTCCCGGGGTATTAAGTGAAATAGTCAGCATCCGGAACTTGTCGCACTGAACAAACAGGTTTAGACGGGACAAGTCGAGAATAGTTCGAAGTATAATCGGATCTTTCTTTGGCATGCAAAACAGACGACCTTTAAATCTCATAGATCTCATGCAACGGATAACTCTTTTCTTCAACAGGTCTTGCACATATTGTTCCAGATGAGGTGTTGACTTCTGGAAAAATCTCCTGAGCTTTGGAGGCTGTTTCTTCCACTTCCAACCCAAGCCGTTGGAAATGACGCTCTGTGCCCAAGGACTGAATGCCCACCGGTCTTTGAACAAGTTCAGCTGTCCCCTACCGGAATATCCTCATTGTTTGAGCTGAGGATGTGCACCCCTACCTCCTCTGCCTCCTCGATGACCATGACCTCTTGATCTGCCACCTTTGTCTGAGCAGCCTCTACCGCCGGAGACTGTGAAAACATTCTGAGGAGCATTGGCAGAGGAAGGTGCAAAAGACCTCCCGAAAAAGGTTGTTTTGCGGGACCTCTTTGGCTGAGGTCCTACCCTAGGAGTGAATTTTCTCTTTAGGAGATTCCCTACCTCTGGAACAGGCTCTTATTCTCAGCTGAAGCTTTATCCAAAACTTACTTCACTAACTTCTGGGGAAACAGATCCTTACCCCATATACAAGCGTCAATGAGACGTTTCGGCTCATAACGTATAGTAGCTGAAGGGAGAACATGTTCTCTACAGACTCTTCGAGCCTGAAAGAAAACGTAGAGATCCTTCATAAAAGTAGCCAGATGAGTCTTAGCCAAGAGGGGAAAAACTGGGGCATCAGTAAAATTCCCAATCATCATTTCAATAAAGCACTGGGGAGACATTGAGGCTGATAGTCTCTCCCTAGCCTCCAATTCAGCTTTAAGGAGGTGTTCAGGAATCCTAGGCAATTTTTCATTAAATTGTCGACTGGCTACATCCTTATCCTGTTTATCTTCTGAAAAAGTAAAGTCGACATCCATCCAATGGTCAGCATCAGGTGGAAGAACGAGTGACACAGGTCTACATTCTTCCAACACCGGGAGAGATTTACCTTCTCAGATGGCCTTTTCTACAGCTACGAAACCTTTCGAAGTAAAAGGAAAGACCATTGTGTCTGGAGCTACAAAGGTGGCTAACCTTTTACTAGAAACTCCTTGCTGTGTGTTAATACACCCTGCTGTCTTCATTTCCTTCTCAGCTAGGTGCTGAACTCTAGTGTGTTCCAGAAGGATCGTTTCTTTGGGGCTAGTGTCATCTGTCAATGGGACTCCTTCAGCCAACCTTACATAGCAAAGGGGATAGGCCTCAATATCTGGATAAAATTCCATATCGGCTACTGGCCTAGAGCCTAACCTTTCCCAATGCGGAGGATACCCTCAGAAAGTACCGCATGACCCGCGTACCTCCAAGGATTCTGTTGAGTACAGAAAGGTAGCTGAGAAGGTAAGACTTTAGCCTTACCTGGGTCCTCTTGAGACTTCAAAGCCTGAATCTCCTCACGCAAGGCTTTGAACATCATTCTTTGATATTGTTGAGTTCCTTCCATGAAGGCCTTCATGTTAGCTAAGAGGGACGATTCATCCAAAGTACTTTGGAATTTAGGGGGTTTGGTTCCACAGGCTCAACGGGAGCAGGAGGAGGAACAGTAACAGGCGTTGCACCCGACACAGAGGCTGTAGTTGTAACTGTAGACAGAGAAGCCACTGTGGTAGTAGTGGTTGAAACGGCGGAAACAACTGAGTCCATTACAGACACCACACTATCATCAGCCAACTCAGGCAGATAAGAATCATCCACCAGAGGGAGAGGTTCCTTATCTGATTCCACGGTTGACAGAGAGGAAACTGTAGACATGTTTTCGAGATTGAGGCTCATAGCACGAGATTGAGGCTCATAGCACCTAGAGCCTCATCCACATGCAACTGGATGGTTGGTATGGGCTTAGGCTGGGAATAGCCCAAGACCGAATCCAGTGCTGCCTTCGGGAAGAGGATATCCTTCCACTCCGTAGAGGGAAGATAAGGAGTCTTTGGGTCAGCATTCTTCTTAAGTCCCCTGACCCAGATACAAAGGGATCTCTGAAAGAACATCCGGTCATTGTCGGAGATATCCTTCGATATCCACCCTGAGTGGTGCAAGTCTTTGCACACACTGCATTCCTGAGGATCCCAATAAGAGACTGGACTCTTCATCCTCCTGCATTTGGCATAGGTCCTGCAGGTATCATGACCGCAGGGATGCCTCACTGTCCTGGCACAAATCTGCACTCTGCAGTGCATCTCCTTCGAAGACCTTGCCTGTAAGGAGAAAGAGAAAAGATATGAGTACAATTGTCTCTTTGAATCACCAAAAGCTGAAAAGAATGGATTAGTAACATTCTATGATGACAACAAAAATGAAATAGTAATCCCCAAATTGTGTGTAAATGCAATTGGTGAGAAAATATGAGATAAAGAACAAAATAACCAAACCCCTGTTAATGGCGTTAGATTGGAAAAAATAGCCTTCAACAAGTAATTGCTACGCTTACCATCAATATATGATGTTTGGTTGTGGGGGGGGGAGGAGTATGCTCATAAAAGAACCATAGCTTCTATATCTCCGCAGAGATAAAGCTAGTCGGAAGGCATCAAGGCCGTCATCCAAAATAAGATACAATATCAACGCATCGACAACTGAGCAAATGTCCGTAGCAACAAAAGACTAAAGGTCTAACCAATAATCTTACAAGAAAAACCCCATTAAGGGATCCAACTTGTAAAGTTACTGATCAAAAATCCAATCCACACCCTCAAAGGGAACCGGATAAATTGACAGAAACGAATAACCAAATATAGTGGTTATTTTTACGCCGAGACACGGAAGACCTTTCGTAAAAGAGACCTCCATGGCCAGCATACATAAAGGAGCCTCACAAGTAGAAGAAATAAGGTCCTTATGTTAATCTGTAATTGTACTCATCAACAGATAGTAGAGAACTCACCTTATAGAAGGCGGTCTCAAAAGGAAGGAAAAAAACATGTGCCTTAAAGGTACAAATGTTGCCGGTAGTAACGGCACACTTAGGTAACGGCATTGTCGTCACCCCAGAGCTCTCACTAAGGCAGAGGCATAATAAACATTCCCATACGTAGGGGCTAGATCTGCCGCCAGTAACGACAGTGTCGGTAAGTATGGCGGCATAGTCAAACGGAAATAATTTCCGCAGAAACATAGTGCCGTATTTTGTGTTGGCTGTATGTTGTCTGATGATTTCAGCATATTACTCACCTGTAAATGAGTGAATAATTATTAGTAATTATCCAGGGGATCCCATCCTCGTCACCAATTTTGTGTTGGTTGTATGAGTCTGATGATTTCAGCATATTACTCACCTGTAAATGAGTGAATAATTATTAGTAATTATCCAGGGGATTCCATCTGCGTCGTCAATTTTTTATTGTTGATGTGTTGAGTCAAACGCAGATGTATACATAACCCTTTAATGTATAATAAGAGTATACATTACTCTTGGCTCTGGGCTTACGACAACCAACTCCCAACTGAGCGTCAAGCGTCTCATAAACAATCTCACAAACCAAAACATAAGAGCAAACATAAGAGCATCGCTCTCAAAAGACTTAAATCCTACTGCAGTACAAGAGTATAAAGAATCACATCCTATCTCTGAGGTAATCAATAAATGCTTGAACCCTAATATCAAAATACATTATTTCAGTTATGTACATTCTTAAACATGTTTTATCAATGCAATATGATGCAATGTTGCACTCAATACATGTAACAATTGAGGTAATACAGTACTGTATATTATTACAATAATACATAACAGTCTCCTCCCCCTTAACTTGACATTGTAAAAATATTCATAAATCTAATCTCTCAGGGGGCTTTCCTCTATTAATCCTATTAGGAAGCACTCTAACCTCATCTTGTACTGGTACATGAATTGGTTCTGAATCTACATTTGATGTTGGAGCATCTTGGTTAATATTTGACTCATTTGATCTAATTACTTCTGAAAGTTTTCCATTTCTAACATTTACATGCTCTACTATATTTCTCTTTAATGGCTGTAATTGATCAACATGACGTTTTACAATATTTGCACCAACTTGAACATCATAATGTAAATTTCCTATCTCTCTTACAATCTCTCCTGGTACCCACTTCTCTGGAGTGTTGTATGATCTTACCATGACATCAGATAAAGGTAAAAAATGTCTTATTTTTTGGAAGATTTACTACTTGTTTATACCCTTTGCAAACTTGGATACAACAAATCTAACTTACACGTTATCCTCCTCCCCATCAACAAATTTGATGGTGTCACGCCTGCTGTGCTGCGCGGCGTTGTTCTACAAGACAATAAAAACTTTGATACATGTAAAAATATGTTACCTGAATTTGTATTTAAATATTAAACTTAGCCGGTGAATATATAATAGCTGACGTCTCCGACGGCTCGACAGATTCCAAAAACTCGCGAGCGATCGCCGTGAAGGTTGCGGGTGTGACTGCCCCTACCCACCAAGCAGCGGAATGTGCAGACACACCCGCAGCGCCAGCAAGCGAATTGAGCAGTTTAGGATGGACAATGGTTGTTAAACCGATGGTAAACTATTTCCTAGACACGTACTTAAACAAATTCGCTTTAGAAATTTGCAACATCGTACAAGCAATGATTCCACAGTATTACAACGAAATTCTTCAAATGTTCATTTTAGCTAGCTGGAAACCAGCTTGTGACTACCTAAGGTCCCTGTTCTGCAACCCAACCAGTTAATTTCGCGGACACAACATATACACAGGAGCCACAACCAACACAGGACACCCTAACCTTCCTTTCCTGGAACATTTGCAGCGTCAGACAGAAATACGCCTTCCTGCAGACCCAGACACTTATACACAAGACAGATATCATTCTATTACAAGAGACAATTCTTACAGAACAACAAACCTTCTCTTTTAAAGACTACAAAACATACAGAGCACACCAGACAGACACTACACGGGGTTTAATGACACTAGTTAAGAACACAATACCATCCAGAGCCATTGATAACATCGACTGCCACGAGGCGGAGACACTCAGTATTGAAATCACTTTAGCCAACACAACACTCAAAATCCATAATATATACAAATCTCCACATAAAGACATCGATGCCACACTCCTTTTCGCAGACGCAGATACAGATACCTCGGTTATTGCCGGCGATTTCAACGCACACCACACCTTTCTAAACTCCACGCAGAGAGTTAACCCTACAGGCGCCCACCTAGCTAACCTGTTAGACGATTTCCCCACAGTCAAATTGCTCAATGACATAAGTTATGCCACCCACAGAGACGGAGGCCGTCTCGATCTTACCCTTGTATCTGCCAACCTAGTCCGAGGCTCTTCCTGGGGCCTGCACCCCGTCCTCACCAGCGACCATTTTGGCATCCAGTTTTCTGTCCAGTTGGAGAAACTGCCACCTCCCCCTCCGCCCCCGCGAAGGTGGAACCCGGATCTGGCCAAGTGGGACCTGTTCGCCCGCCACATGACGGACTGGGCCAGCAGGTACGAGCCAGACCCCACGGAAAGTATTGATCACCTCCAGGACCTGTTTATATCCGAGCTCCATAAGGCGGCAAATGGTTCTATGCCCCTCAGGAAAGCCCCTAGGTCAAATCACAAAGACGCCTGGTACTACAACCCACGGATTAGGGAAATGAACAAGAGAGTCAACAGGGTCCACAAGCTCTTTCGGCGCCATCGCACCGACGAGCTATATAGAACCCTCATCCATGTCACAGACCATGCGGTGGCAGTGGCTGCTGAGGTCAGACAACAGAAGTGGCTAGAGTGGTGCTCGGAGGTGAACGGTTTCACTTCCCGGAGGAGGATCTGGAGTTTCTTCAACAAAGTCGTTGGGAAAACCCGTACCAATAGGACAGCCCATCCAGATCCTCCTGGCGAGGCCAATAGAATAGCGCAAGAGTTTGCGGACCGTGCTAAGTCGACCAACCTTCCCCTTCCTACCAGGCGAAGGCAGGAGGAACTCCTCCCAATCAGGACTACCATGATCAATGCGGCGTGTGGCTTCGGTGACAGCACTGACTCCCCTTTCACGAAAGAGGAGCTAGAGAGGGCCCTTGCCAAAGCCAAAAATACCGCGCCAGGCATCGACGGCATTACGTACAGTATGCTATGTCACATGGGGGCTCCAGCACAGGCTTTCTACCTTCGTCTTATAAATAAGACGTATAGTGATAGATGTAGGCCAATCACCTGGAGCCAACAGAACATTCAGCCAATTCCCAAACCACAAGAAGAGAACTCATACCGGCCTATTGCCCTTATTAGCTGCACTGAGAAGGTTGCGGAGAGGATGGTCCTCAACCGGCTCAAGTGGAAAGTCGGTAAGCTGCATCCCAGGCTATATGGGTTCACAGAAGGTATTGGAACACACGAATGCATCGCCGATGTCCTGGCCACCGTCAACAACGGGAAAGCCCTGATCGCCTTTATCGATCTGGAAAAGGCCTATGAACTCGCCAACGCCAGTGCTATCCTTTTCTCCCTGGTAGAGAAGCGGGTTAGGGGTCATCTCCTATCGTGGGTTAAACAATACCTCCATTACAGGGAGGCCAGAGTATCGTTCCAAGGGGCCACATCACCCTTTCTTCCCTTGGAAAATGGCACACCACAGGGAGGAATTCTCAGCCCCTTCCTTTTCAATCTCCTCATTGAAAACCTCCTCAACCTGGACCTACCTAGGGGTATAGAAATGTTCATCTATGCGGATGACATTTGTATTGTCTGCCCCTACTTCGTACAGAACAGGACCAGAGCGATGCAGAGCGCCCTAGACATAATTAATGGGGGGTGCAGGGAGCTGGGCCTTAAGATCAACTCGGCAAAAACCAAGGCCATGGCGGTTAAGCATGATTTCGAGCCCCCCAGACTAATCATTAATAACACTCCTATCGAGTGGGTTAACGATTATAGGTACCTCGGAATCATGATAAACTGTCACCTATCACCCACAAGCCAGGTCAAGTACCTCAAACATAGGATCTCAACCCGGTTCGCAGCCATGAAAAGGATCACCTCCCTAAGTAAGGGAGCCTCCCACCTGCTACTCAGAAGGTTCTACGTGCAGGCTATTGCCTCACAGGTGGAATATGCAGCCCCGTCACTGACTGGCCTGCAGACCGGGTTGCTTTCCTCTCTGGAGGTCATCCAAAACAACGGTATGAGACTCATTACAGGGGCCCCTATGTGGACTAGGCTGCAACTATTGCGGGCCGAGACCAGCCTAATGCCATTAGCCAACAGAGTTGATATAAGGCTCTGCGCCACTGTGTGCAAGACCATCAAAGCAGGTAGGGCATCTCCCCTCAGCAACAAACTGAGAGGTTTGTTAGACCTGCATGAAGATCTAGACCCCCCCCCCCACATATGCCGGACGAATTCTGCAAGCAATCAGGAGGGTGGGAGCGCAGCAGATCGTCTCGGTTCTGAGGGTGGACAACGTTCATGATCTGTACATCCCCCCAGCCCCATGGGTCTCCGACCCAATTTCCACCAATTTCACTGTCCTCCCCTCCACCAAAGCCTTATGCCCTCCCCAAATACTGTTACAAGCGGCCAACCAAGCAGTAAGGCAAACTTGGGCCAATAACAATTACTTCACAGACGGGTCGGTGGACCGGAGCATACCTGCTACGGGTGCCGCCGTCGTCTCAAATAACTATGTTGCCAACTGGAGGTTGTCAGATCATGCCTCCACCCTACAGACTGAACTCGTGGCCATAGCCAAGGCGCTTGCTGACTCTCTGGGTAAGCAAGGAGACACTACCATCCATACCGACTCCAAAGGAGCGATACAGGCCATCTCCAACAATAAACTACAAGAGAACGTGCGATTGCTCTCTACCATCAGAGCTACAGCACAGATCCATGCTCAGAGGGGTCGCAAAATCACCCTCAACTGGATCCCTAGTCATGTGGGGGTTCAGGGGAATGAGGCCGCAGACAGGCTAGCAAATGAGGCACTGAAGTGCACCTCCATAGGGGTAAGCCTCAGTAAATCTCTTAAACAAATTAAAAATCTACTAATCCAAAACTGTCTTTCCAGAGTTAGGTCTGATGTACGCGACGCAGCCTTGGGAGGTTCCATGACTGCCAGGTGGTACACACAGGTAACTGATATGGACCCACATGATATCACAAGGGACACAAATAGGAGAATAGCCGTCATCACCCATCGCCTCAGACTGGGCTATAAATGCTGCTGGCAAATCATCGGTGACGAAGTACGCCCTTGCCAACACTGTGAAGCACAACCAGCCGGTGACCCTTTGGACCACTATCTCCTCCACTGCCCCAGCACTGCGCTCCTTCGTCAAGACCTACCCAACCATCCACCGATTACAGCAGAAGCAGTAACCAAGAATATCCTAGAAAACATCCCAGCATACACAGCCTATCTCTCCTCGTACCCACCGCCTAGGTGATTTATCACCCCTAAACCTCATGTAACTTTGTCTAATATAACTGTGTGTTTTTTTTTTTTTTTTTTTTTTTCCAGGGGATACTGTATGATCCAAAAGTTTCTACCTCCCACTCAATACCTGTACTTTCCTTCCCATGACCTCCTACTCCCATGGGACTTGCTACTATACCTCTTTCCCTACGACTAAAGAATTTTCCAGGGGATACTGTATGCCCCAAAAATTTCTATCTCCCACTCAATACTTGTGCCCTCCTTCCCATGACCTCCTACTCCCATGGGACTTGCTACTATACCTCTTTCCCTACGACTAAAGAATTTTCCAGGGGATACTGTATGCCCCAAAAGTTCCTACCTCCCACTCATTACCTTTACCCTCCTTCCCATGACCTCCTACTCCCATGGGACTTGCTACTATACCTCTTTCCCTACGACTAAAGAATTTTCCGCTCGTGGCTCCAGGGGCCGGTCCCCGATAAGTAGAACAAGAGACACCTAGTTGCAGCAACCATACTTTGCCTCCCCATCCTGAGCAGCCCAACTCTGACCCTCGGCAGTTATACGGGAATGTATAAGTAAAACAAGGCCCCTGCTTCACAGGAACCATAACAGGCCACGCTCTAGGGGCAGAGCAGCCTGTACTAACCCGTGGGTGCAGACATATTGTCAAGGCCCCGCTGCCAGGAGGGTCAGTCCTGCAGGGCTGCGGCCGTGTCCAGGTGGATGTCCACAAATCGCCTATCCTGTACTCTTTTAATATAATAAAGGTTAAACCCAGCACATATATCCCCATACCACAGACGGGCTGCGTAAGCAAGAGCCCGTGTCTAGTCAAAAGGACTAGGCAATCTAAGAAGAAGAAGAAGAAGGGTGTGACCACCAGCGCCGACTATCGGCCAGATACCGCATATACTTGTCAATTTCTCCAGTTCTTCTCTGTCGGTCTTGTCGACAAGTTGGTTCCGCTTGCTTTATGACCTCGAGTTTTCGACCGAATTGGTGAAGTACTTGGTTTTGGTTTTATTGCTTTCGCCGTGTTGGATTATTCAATACTATCTTCAAAAGAAATGCTTTTGAAAGAAGAGGAAAAGTGTTTTGCCCTTGCTTTTTTTTAATCTCTGGTTTTTCCATAGAGAAAAGATGGCCGACCCTTCCCTCAGTGTACGGAAGTGTGTTAAAGGCTTTTAGTAATTATTTTATCACTTTATAAATTATTGTTGATATTTATAGATTTACCTCTATATATTTTATATTTTATATCTCACCCGCCTTTATTAGGCCTCTTCGATTAGCTTTCCATTTATACTAAACATCAAGATAAATTTTATGTTTTTGTTTATATGCGGCCTTTACCTATAATTTGTAGGCGGTCCTAACTTGGAAAACGAAGTTAAACAACGTTGAGCCCATTCAACTTTTATTTTGGTTTAGTTTAAAACAGTTGCTCTGTAAGAGTGATGAAATGAATATTTTTTAGAAAATATTTTAAGAAATATATTCTTTGAATAGTCTTCGTGCTGTTTTTTCAAAGATGAACTAACGTTTGGTTTATTTATGCTACGCAGTTTGCGCTCTATCGTTACGATAGAGAAATGATATTTTAATTATAAAATAAATTTTTGAATATACTTACCCGGTGAATATATAATAGCTGCAACTCTGCGGCTCGACAGACAACATACTCAAACAACTCGCGAGCGATCGCTATGCAGGTTGCGGGTGTGCCCACCAGCGCCAACTGTCGGCCAGATACCACTCTTGAATGTAAACAAAACCTTCAATTCTTCTCGTCCCGCTGCGTCTCTATTGGGGAGGAAGGGAGGGTCATTTAATTTATATATTCACCGGGTAAGTATATTCAAAAATTTATTTTATAATTAAAATATCATTTTTAAATATTAAACTTAGTCGGTGAATATATAATAGCTGATTCACACCCAAGGAGGTGGGTAGAGACCAGAGTTAATATGTTTACAGCGTATAAGCTAAGAGTTTTTTTCATTTTAACAGTTATCAATATAACAAAACCAAAATAAATAGGTACCTGGTAATGAAGTTGACTTAGACGATTACTCTGCCTTGTAAGTCTGTCTTCCTCACGGAGCCCAGCGATCCTCTTAGGATGCTGACAGACTCCCAGGAGCTGAAGTATCAAGAGCTGCAACCCATACAACAGGACCTCATCAAACCCCTAATCTGGGCGCTCTCAAGAAATGACTTTGACCACCCGCCAAATCAACCAGGATGCGAAAGGCTTCTTAGCCTTCCGTACAACCCAAAAAAACAATATTAAAAACATTTCAAGAGACAGATTAAAAGGATATGGAATTAGGGAAGTGTAGTGGTTGAGCCCTCACCCACTACTGCACTCGCTGCTACGAATGGACCCAGTGTGTAGCAGTCCTCGTAAAGAGTCTGGACATCTTTCAAGTAAAATGACGCGAACACTGACTTGCTTCTCCAAAAGGTCGCGTCCATGATACTTTGCAGAGATCTATTTTGCTTAAAGGCCACGGAAGTTGCTATAGCTCTAATTTCGTGCGTCTTAACCTTAAGCAAAGATCGGTCTTCCTCACTCAAGTGTGAATGAGCTTCTCGTATTAACAATCTGATAAAATATGACAAAGCATTCTTTGACATAGGTAAGGATGGTTTCTTAACCGAACACCATAACGCTTCAGATTTACCTCTTAAAGGCTTAGTACGAGCTAAATAGAACTTAAGAGCTCTAACGGGGCATAATACTCTCTCTAACTAGTTGCCTACGATCTTTGATAAGCTAAGAATATCAAAAGATTTAGGCCAAGGACGAGAAGGCAGTTCATTCTTGGCTAGGAAACCAAGTTGAAGAGAACAAGAGGCTTTTTCTGTCGAAAAACCGATGTTCTTGCTGAAGGCATGAAGCTCACTGACTCTTTTAGCTGAGGCCAAGCACACCAGGAAAAGAGTCTTAAGAGTGAGATCCTTCAGGGAGGCTGAATGTAAAGGCTCGAACCTGTCTGACATGAGGAATCTTAGGACCACGTCTAAATTCCATCCAGGTGTAGCCAAATGACGTTCCTTAGAGGTCTCAAAAGACTTAAGGAGATCTTGTAGATCTTTATTGTTGGAAAGATCTAAGCCTCTATGCCGGAAGACCGAAGCCAACATGCTCCTGTAGCCCTTGATCGTGGGAGCTGAAAGGGAGCGAACTCTTCTCAGGTATAAGAGAAAGTCCACGATTTGGGCTGCAGAGGTACTGGACGAGGATACAGATACTGACTTGCACCAGTCTCGGAAGATTTCCCACTTCGATTGGTAAACTCTAATGGTAGAAGCTCTCCTCGCTCTTGCAATCGCACTGGCTGCCTCCTTCGAAAAGCCTCTAGCTCTCGAGAGTCTTTTGATAGTCTGAAGGCAGTCAGACGAAGAGCGTGGAGGCTTTGGTGTACCTTCTTTACGTGTGGCTGACGTAATAGGTCTACTCTTAGAGGAAGACTTCTTGGAAAGTCTACCAGCCATCGAAGTACCTCGGTGAACCATTCTCTCGCGGGCCAGAGGGGAGCAACTAACGTCAACCTTGTCCCTTCGTGAGAGGCGAACTTCTGCAGTACCTTGTTGACAATCTTGAATGGTGGGAATGCGTATAGGTCTAGGTGAGACCAGTCTAGGAGAAAGGCATCTATATGTATTGCTGCTGGGTCTGGGACTGGAGAGCAATAGATTGGAAGCCTCTTGGTCATCGAGGTTGCAAAGAGGTCTATGGTGGGTTGACCCCAAGTCGCCCAAAGCCTCTTGCACACATCCTTGTGGAGGGTCCATTCGGTTGGAATTACCTGACCTTTCCGACTGAGACAATCTGCTAGAACGTTCAAGTCGCCCTGGATAAACCTCGTCACTAGGGAGATGCCTCGATCTCTTGACCAGATGAGCAGGTCCTTTGCGATCTCGTACAGTGTCAGAGAGTGGGTACCTCCTTGTTTGGAAATGTACGCCAAGGCTGTGGTGTTGTCCGAGTTGACCTCTACCACTTTGTCTAGAAGGAGACTCTCGAAGCTTATCAAGGCCAGGTGAACTACCAAAAGCTCCTTGCCGTTGATATGCATGCTCCTCTGACTTGAGGTCCACAGACCTGAGCATTCCCGACCGTCCAGTGTCGCACCCCAACCCAAATCCGATGCGTCTGAGAAGAGAACGTGGTTTGGTTTCTGAACTGCTAGGGGAAGTCCCTCTCGTAGACTGATATTGTCTTTCCACCAATTCAGGCAAGTCTTTACTGTTTCGGAAATCGGGATCGAGACCGCTTCTAGCGTCTTGTCCTTTTTCCAGGGAAAAGCTAGATGGAATTGTAGAGGTCGGAGGTGTAGCCTTCCTAGCGAGACAAACTGCTCCAGGGATGATAGAGTTCCTATCAGACTCATCCAATTCCTGACTGAGCAACATTCTCTCTTCAACATCTTTTGGATTACGAGCAGGGCTTGATCTATTCTGGGGGCCGACGGAAAAGCCCGAAAAACTGGACTGCGAATCTCCATCCCTAAATACAGAATAGTTTGGGATGGGATCAGCTGGGACTTTTCCAAGTTGACCAGAAGTCCCAATTCCTTGGTCAGATCTAAAGTCCAATTGAGATCCTTCAGACAGCGATGACTGGACGAGGCTCTGAGAAGCCAGTCGTCCAAATAAAGGGAGGCTCGGATACCCGATAAATGAAGGAACTTTGCCACATTCCTCATAAGCCTCGTAAACACGAGAGGAGCAGGACTTAGGCCAAAGCACAGGGCCTGAAACTGGTACACCACATTGTCGAACACAAATCTCAGAAAAGGTTGGAAATCTGAGTGAATGGGGATGTGGAAGTAAGCGTCTCTTAGGTCGAGAGAGACCATCCAGTCTCCCTTTCTGACCGCTGCTAAAACTGACTTCGTGGTCTCCATGGTGAACTTTGTCTTTGTGACAAAGACATTCAGAGCACTGACGTCTAGCACCGGTCTCCAACCTCCTGTCTTTTTCGGTACTAGGAAGAGACGGTTGTAAAACCCCGGTGATTGAAGGTCCGAGACTTTGACCACCGCTCCCTTCTCTAGCAAAAGAGACACTTCTAGTTTCAGGGCTTGTCTCTTTGCTTCCTCTCGGTACCTGGGAGAGAGATCGATGGGGGACATCGCTAGAGGAGGTTTGCGTACAAATGGGATTTTGTACCCCTCTCTGAGCAACCTCACAGACTGTAGATCTGCGCCTCTCTTCTCCCAGGCTTGCCAGAAGTTCTTGAGTCTGGCACCTACTGCTGTCTGAAGCTGCGGGCAGTCAGACTCTGCCTCGCGAGGACTTGGCTCCTTTCCTCTTTCCTCTCTTCCCTTCGGCACGAGTACTTCCCCTGCTGGGGGCTCTGCCACGAAAGGGCGGAATAAACCTGGACGCTGGAGTGTCTATCCTAGGTCTAGCAGACAAGGCAGACGAAGGGGTCCCTTTGCGAGCCGAGGACGCAACCAAGTCATGGGTGTCCTTCTGCACAAGGGACAACGATATTTCTTTAACTAAAAGTTCAGGAAACAAGAACTTAGATAAAGGGGCAAAGAGTAGCTCAGATCGTTGACAGGGCGTCACTCCTGCTGACAGAAAAGAGCACAGAGACTCTCGTTTCTTTAGGACTCCTGACGTAAACGAGGCGGAGAGCTCGTTGGATCCATCGCGGATGGCCTTATCCATGCAGGACATAATGAGTAAGGAAACATCTCTATCGGCTGATGAGATTTTCCTACTCAGGGCTCCCAAACACCAGTCAAGGAAGTTAAAAACTTCAAAAGCCCTAAAGATGCCCTTAAGTAGATGGTCCAGGTCTGAGGATGACCAACTAATCTTCGAGCGTCTCATGGCTAGGCGGCGGGGAGAGTCTACAAGACTTGAGAAGTCGCCCTGGGCAGAGGCAGGAACTCCCAAGCCGAGAACTTCTCCCGTGGCATACCAGACGCTCGATCTAGACGAGAGTTTAGTTGGGGGGAAGGCAAAGGAAGTCTTCCCTAAACTCCTCTTGGTTTCTAACCAATCGCCTAACAGTCGTAAAGCTCTCTTGGATGAGCGAGAGAGAACGAGTTTTGTAAAGGCTGGCATGGCAGCAGGAACGCCTAAAACAAACTCAGACGGCGGCGAACGAGGAGCCACAGAGACAAAGTGTTCAGGGAACAACTCTTTAAAAATGAGCATGACTGTCTTAAAGTCCATAGATGGCGGAACTGCTCTAGGCTCATCAATATCTGAAGGATGATCCTCAGGCTGAGGGTCAGCAACGTCCTCATCCGAAAGTTCCTCATCTGATAACTGATGAGAAACAAGCAAAGGTGTAGGCAATGCTTGACACGCAGCGTCCGCCCGCACTGGTGCATAAGTGACGGAGCAGGACGCAGCGTCCTGAAACTGCTGAACAGTCTGGGAACTGTCAACAACAACAACAACAGGTGCGTGAGGACGCACAGCGTCCACCCGAGACTGCTTAGACCGCCTGGGTTGTGCAGTCAAAACAACTCTAGGTTGCGGAGGTTGACGCACCGCGTCAAAACAAGTCAACTCTGATGGTTGGCGAACGTCCTGAACGTTACCAGGCGCATCAGTGAGTTGCTTAACGTCCACATTCGGTTGAAAGTCCACACGAGACCGCATCGGGTGTGGTACAACCCCAACTGGTTGACGTGAACTGGCAACACCAACGTCAACAGGACGCACAACAGAACGCTTGGGTGGCTGACGGCCAGGATCTCCATGAGATAAACGGCTAGGTTCAACGGAAACCTTCTCTGCGTTGTAATCTTCCATAAGGGATGCAAGCTTAGACTGCATGTCCTGCAGTATAACCCATTTAGGGTCTACGGTAACGGGTGCGGTAACAGCCGGGGTTAGCGTCTGAGACGGCACAACTTTGCCTTGCTTAGGCGGCGAGCAGTCATCCGATGACAGCAACGGGTCCAAACTGTCCCAATGACTACATCCGGGACGTTGGACCTGTCCTGAAGGGACCGACTTGCGTTTCAAAGGCCTAGAAACCTTGCTCCATGGTTTCTTGGGTGAAACCCCTTCGGAAGACGAGGTAAAAATGGGCTCTCTCGTCTTATGGTAGGGGCGATCTTGACGAGATACGCCTGATACCATAGAGGGAACGTCTGTTCGCTGATCAAGGCCTCTCGAACCCATAAGTCGTACGACATTGCTTCTCCCCTGGGCTTGGGAGCTTGCAAGAGGTCCCGGACTAGGTGAACGACAGGCACGAACAGACGAACCCTCGGTCGCAACACTGTTCACAACTCTTTGCGCACTAATCACTTTCCCACTTTCCGCCGTGGCACTGTGGCACTTAAGTTCCTTCACGTCAGCCATGAGTTGATTACGGTCACTTGCTAACGCTTCAACCCTCTCCCCCAAGGCATGGATAGCACGTAACATGTCTTGCATCGACGGTTCCTGAGTGCTAGAAGGGGGGTTAGGAACAACCACTACAGGGGAAGGATTAGGTTCAGGGGCATGTGGAGAGGAAAAATCTACGGACCTAGAAGAACTTCTCCTTACCCTATCTCTCTCTAGTCTGCGTGTATACTTATCATATTCGATAAAATCGAATTCCGAAAGGCCCACGCATTCCTCACACCGATCTCCCAATTGACAGGTTTTACCCCGACAATTGGAACAAACAGTATGAGGGTCGAGAGAAGCCTTTGGAAGACGCCTATTACAGTCCCTAGCATTATACTTTCGAAACCTAGGTACTTGAGAAGGGTCAGCCATTTTGAATTAGTCAAAGAAAATTCCAAAAACAATCCAAGTCATCAACAAATAATCCGATTCAATAAAGAGTTCAAGAGTTTATGTTGAGGAAAAACACCTGTACTGCGAAAGCTCAAACCAAAATAAAGTACTTCACCAAATATGATGGGAAAACTCCAGGTTCTACAGCGAGTATAAGTACGTCTTGTCGTCAACGTCGACAGAGAAGAATTGAAGGTTTTGTTTACATTCAAGAGTGGTATCTGGCCGACAGTTGGCACTGGTGGGCACACCTGCAACCTGCATAGCGATCGCTCGCGAGTTTTTTGAGTATGTTGTCTGTCGAGCCGCAGAGTTGCAGCTATTATATATTCACCGGCTAAGTTTAATATTTAAAAAGAGAGAATCACGGTTTCACTTTGCAGAAAGAGTAAATCGATTTTGACGTTTTGTTCATTCTTCCTTCAAACTGAAGTGTTTTAGATACTAATTTAAAGGAACTTGTTAATTTTCAATTTCTTAGTCCTTTCAGTTTTTTCCTTTAGTCAAATAACCTGTTATTGACGAAGGGTGATTGGGCCATTCTCTTGTGAGTGACAAGAGAGAGAGAGAGAGAGAAAGAGACGGAGAGAGAGAGAGAGAGAACGATCCAATCTTTATTCTCGTCCCAAGTCTCTGTACAAGGAGTTTGGGAGCGAGTAACGTTGTTCTCGATTCAGTTTTTTTTTTACTCTCGTCCCAAGTCTCTGTACGGGGAGAGAGGATAAAACGTTTTAGTTTTTATTCTCGTCCCAAGGCACTGTACGGTGAGAGATTGAAAACGTAGTCCTTAGTGAACTAGTGTTTAGTCTCCTCCCCAGTCACTGATCTTTTTAACTTTATATATTTCCGTTTTTTTTCGATATATATGTATATGTTTATTGATTTTTGCATGTGTGTTTCATTTTGTACTAATGTGCTTACATTATACGACTCATTTCGCAATTTTAACCTTTTGATGTAAGGGAGAATTGCGTGCTTCAGGTAGAAATCAGTTTTATTCATGTTTAATGTGAAATTATTGAAAAATACGATATCAGTGAAGTAAGTGCAAAAAACATGTTCTGTGTTGCGGAGGGTTCGTTTGTTCGTGCTTGTCACTTGCCTAGTCCGAGAACTCTTTCAGGCTCCCCTGCACCAGGGAGAAGGAATGTCGTAGGACCTAAGGGAGTGAGGAGTGTAAACCAACGAACAGATGTTCCCTCAAAGGTATCAGACGTTGCTCGGCAAGCACGTCCTTGCCATAAGACAGGAGAGACGAAGTTTCTCCTCGTCTTCCGATGATTCGTCTCTTTAAAAGCCTGGGCGTAAAGTTTCGAGACGGTTGAAACATTTATTAGTTCCTTCAGAACAAGTTCAACGTCCTAGCTGTAGTCATAATAAGAGTCCCGTTCATAGCGATGACGTTCATGTACAGACGTTTCTGCCACAGACTCGACGTGACGTTGAGCGGTAGACACCGTAGACACAACGTGACATCGAGTGTCAGTCACCGTAGTCTCGATATAGCATCGATCAGCAGTCACTGCTGTTTACTACGTGACGTTTGAACGTCAGCCACTGCAGTCACAGGTTGATCCGAAGTTAGATATGCTGGTAAAGCTTTCTTCTTCAATAGAAGCTTTCGATCCTGTTCCTGTGCGAAAGGATCCTTTGCTTTTTGTACGTCACGGTTCTGGGATACGTGATTCGGGTCTTCAACCTTCTAGACGAGCTTTGTTACGCCACGCTGACGTTATCTCTAGTGACAGCTTTGCTGTTAAGCGAGATGCGGAGCATAAATCTCGATGTAACTTTGATCACTTTGAACGTCAGCCACCGCAGTCACAGCGTGACGTTGAGATGCAGACACCGCAGACACGACGTGACGTTGAGCGGTAGACACCGTAGACATGACGTGACGTCGAGGGTCAGTCATCGTAGTCACGATATAGCATCGAACAGCAGTCACCGCTGTTACTACGGGACGTTTGAACGTCAGTTACTTCTGTCACGACGTGTAGTAGAATAACATTCTCTGCAGTCACAACGTGACATCGACCCTCCAACTTTAACTTCTGTTCATATACAAGTTGATGTAGCCTGTCAGGCTTTTCCTTCACGTCATTCTGAATATAAATCTCCTTCTCGCAAGACTTTAGATTTATCAGATGATGTGCCTTCTGAAGAAGTAGATGACCCCCTTTCAACTAATGTACCTTTGGGGAGTCATTCAGAAGAGGAGTAACCTAGGGTGGTCCAACAATCCCTTGTATTTTAATTATGAATTTCTTTAGTGAAATTTTGTCCTAGACTTTCTTCGACGCCTACTTTTACGAAGTCAGTTCTCTCTTGTTCTTCCAAGAGGGCCATGCTCTTACTGGGAGACTGGTTGGAATCCAGGAGAAGTTTAGGAAAGTCTGCTTTTGCTTTTCCTCCTCCTTAATTAGCTTCTCGCTCGGGCATCTGGTGTGACACAGGAGAAGCTCGAGGAGAAGTTCTCGGCTTTGGAGTACCTGCCTCTGCCCAGGGAGACTTCTTAAGCCTTGTGGACTCTCCTCGTTGTCTAGCCATGAGACGCTCCAAGATTTTATGGTCGGCTTCAGAGCTAGACCATCTCCTGTTAGGAGTTTTTTTTTTCGAGCGTTTGAAGTTTTTATTTGTTGGATTGGTCCCTGGGAGCCTTAAGTAAGAAGGTCTCTCCAGCTGTCAATGTATTGCTGTACAATTATGTCATGCATGAACAAGGCTATCAGGGATGGCTCCAATGGTCTGGCAGCCACGTTCACTGCAGGAACAAGGCTATCAGGGATGACTCCAATGATCTGGCAGCCACGTTCACTGCAGGAGTACTTGAGATGTAAGTGCGCTCAATGTGTTCATTGTCAAGACAAAGTTCACGATGAAGACTACCAAATCTGTCTTGGCAGCAGTAAGGGAAGGCGACTGGATGGTCTCTCTCGACCTTCAGGATGCATACTTCCACATCCCGATTCATCCAAACTTTCAACAACATCTGAGGTTTGTGGACGGGAAAGTAATGTACCAATTTCGAGCACTGTACTTCGGCCTCATTCCTGCTCCTCTTGTTTTTACAAGGCCCTTGCAAAATGTAGCAAGCTTTCTACATTTTTTGAGGATTCAGAGCCTCCTTTTATTTTGACGACTGGCTAATCAGGGCGTCGTCATTAAATCGCTGTCTGGAGAGCCTCTAATGGACATTAGACCTAACCAAGGAGCTAGGTCTCATAGTGAACGTAGAGAAGTCGTAACTTACAGTACCCCATCCCAGACTATTCTTTATTTGGGAATGGAGATACAGTGTCTGATTTTTCGGGCCTTTTCGTCTCCCACAAGAATGGAACAAGCTCTGTTAAAAGTCCTTCACTTGCAAGAGAAAAACAGTTGCTCTGTAAGAGTTTGAACTAGCCTCGTAGGAACTCTTTCATCGCTGGAGTAGTTTATCTCTCTGGGGAGACTCAACCTTTGCCCTCTCAAATTTCACCTAAACCATTGGAACAAGGAGAAGGGCTTAGAGAGTATCTCTTTCCCAATCTCCAACTCAGTCTAGACATGTCTGACTTGGTGGGACAGCAACATCAGACTTCGAGAAGGTCTTTCTCTTGCGATCAAGAACCCAAACCATGTGTTGTATTCAGATGCATCGGATTTGGGTTAGGGAGCTCCACTGGACAGTCTGGAATGCTCGGGTCTTTGGTCCACGGATCAGAAGGAACTCCATTTAAGGCAAGTAACATCCCTCCTTTGGCGAGATTTGTGCAAGGAAAAATGAATGTCTTGGCGGACTGCCTCAGCAGAAGAGGACAAGTCATCTCCATGGAGTGGACGTTGCACAAGACTGTGTGCGAGAAGCTATGGATGACATGGGGTCAACCCACCATAGATCTTTTTGCGACTTCACTGACAAAGAGGCTCTCGACTTACTGCTTTCCAGTTCTGGATCCAGAGGCAGCCCACATAGACGCTTTCCTGCTGGACTGGTCTCACCTGGACGTTTATGCCTTTCCACCTTTCAAGATCCTAAACAAGGTGCTGCAGAAGTTCACCTCTCACGAAGGGACCAGGTTGATGTTGGTTGCTCCACGCTGGCCCGCGAGAGAGTGGTTCACAGAGGTACTTCTATGGCTGGTAGACGTTCCAAGAAGTCTGCCGTTGCGGATGGATCTCTTGCGACAGCCTCACGTAAAGAGATTTCATCAAAGCCTCCCCACGCTTCGTCTAACTGCCTTCAGACTATCGAAAGACTCTCTTGAGCTCGAGGGCTAGAAGATCCTCTACCATCAGGATCTATCAGTCGAAATGGGAGGTATTTAGAGACTGGTGCAAGTCCTCCTCTATTTCCTCTTCCAAGTGCCTCTGTAGCGCAGATTGCGGATTTTCTGCTTTATCTGAGAAACGGTCGCTCCCTCTCTGCATCCACCATTAAAGGCTACAGAAGCATGTTAGCTTCTGTTTTCAGGCATAGGGGTTTGGATCTTTCTAATAACAAAGATCTCCAAGACCTGCTTAAGTCTTTCGAGACTTCCAAGGAGCGTCATATTTCGACTCCTGCTTGGAACTTGGACGTGGTCCTACGGTTCCTTATGTCAAACAGGTTTGAACCATTAAATTCAGCCTCCCTGAAGGATCTTACCCTCAAGACACTTTTTTTGGTGTGCTTGGCTTCGGCTAAAAGGGTTAGTGAGATACATGCTTTTAGCAAGAACATCGGCTTCTCCACTAATAAAGCAGTATGCGCTCTTCAACTTGGTTTTTTGGCCAAGAATGGACTTCCGTCTTGTCCTTGGCCTAAATCATTTGATATCCCCAGTCTTTCTGAGATTGTGGGGAATGAAGTTGAAAGAGTGCTGTGCCCCGTTAGAGCTCTTAAATTTTATTTATCCAGAGCTAAACCGCTACGAGGTTGTTCAGAGGCTTTATGGTGCTCCGTTAAAAAGCCCTCTTTGCCCATGTCTAAGAATGCGTGGTCTTATTTTATTAGACTTTTGATTCGGGAGGCACACTCTCATTTAAGTGAGAAGGATCGTAATTTACTTAAAGTCAAGGCTCATGAAGTCAGAGCGATAGCAACTTCAGTAGCGTTTAAGCAAAATAGATCCATTAAAAGTATTATGGACGCGACCTTTTGGAGAGGCAAGTTGGTATTCGCTTCATATTACTTGAAAGATGTCCAGACTCTTTATGAGGACTGCTACACACTGGGACCATTCGTAGCAGCGAGTGCAGTAGTGGGTGAAGGCTTTACCACTACATTCCCTTAATCCCAATATCCTTTCAATCTACTCTTGAAACGTTTGATCTTATTTTGGGTTGTACGGGAGACTAAGAAGTCTTTCGCAATCTTTTTGATTTGGCGGGTGGTCAAAATGTTGTTTCTTGAGAGCGCCCAGATTAAGGGTATTGATGAGGTCCTGTTATAGGGGTGTTCGCCCTGGATATAACAGCTCCTGGGAGTTTTTCAGCATCCTGAGAGGATGGCTGGGCTTCGTGAGGAAAGCAGACTAATGAGGCAAAGTAATCATCAGAGTCAGCTTCCTTACCAGGTACCTATACTTAAGTTGGTTTTTTATGAAATAATTGTCAAAAAACTCTGGAGCATATACGCCTTTATTGTATTAATACTGGTCTCCCACCACCATGGGTGTGAATCAGCTATTATATATTCACCGGCTAAGTTTAATATTTAAAAATTATATTTTGATTATAAAATAAATTTTTGAATATACTTACCCGGTGAATATATAAATTAAAGGCCCTCCCTTCCTCCCCGATAGAGACCCAGCGGACTGAGAAGAACTGGAGAAATTGACAAGTATATGCGGTATCTGGCCGATAGTCGGCGCTGGTGGTCACACCCGCAACCTTCACGGCGATCGCTCGCGAGTTTTTGGAATCTGTCGAGCCGTCGGAGACGTCAGCTATTATATATTCACCGGGTAAGTATATTCAAAAATTTATTTTATAATCAAAATATCATTTTTCTACACTTATATTGTGTTTAAATGTTTGAACAAACCTTTCAGCCTCTCCATTGGTAGATGGATGATATGTTGCTGAAAATGTATGTTTAATTCCATTGACATTACAAAATTCTTTAAACTCTTGTGAGGTAAATTGTGGACCATTATCTGTAACAATTCTTTCTGGAATACCATGGGTAGAAAAAAAATTGCATTAACTCTTTTATTGTGGCGTAAGACGTTGTTGTTTTCATAGGAATGACTTCTGGCCACTTACTGTAAGCATCTACTACTATCAAAAACAAATAATTTAAAAAAGGACCTGCAAAATCTATATGCACTCTTTGCCATGGATACCCGTGTAACTCCCGTGGATGCATTCTAGCAAAATGAGGATTGTTCTGTTGCATAACACAATTCATACAGTTCCTTATATAAGAATCCACATCTTTATCTACACCTGGACACCATACAAAAGTCCTTGCAATCGACTTTGGTCTTACAATACCTTGGTGATCAGGATGTATTTCAGATAAAACCTTATTCCTCAGTGAATTAGGAATAACTACCCTTGAACCTCTCATCACTATTCCTTGTGTTACACTCAGTTCATACAATATATCCTTATATTGTTTACAATTTTCCTCTTTTCCACATAAGTCCCTAACTGTCATTAAACTCTCTAAAACCTTACTAAGTATTGGGTCTCTCTTGGTACTGTATAATACATCCTGTGCTGTAATGGGTACATCATATACAGAAATTAACAGAATACTGTCATCATACTCTTCAGGAGCTTTGTCTACTGGTAATCTAGATAAAGCATCTGCATTACCCATCTTTGATGTTGGACGGTATTCTATATCATAGTGGTACGCAGCTAAAGTAATTGCCCAACGTTGTAGTCTTGCAGCTACCAACGTAGGTAAACTTGCTTTGGGACCTAATATTGCTAATAAAGGTTTATGATCTGTAACAAGTTTGAACTTTTTCCTACCATAAAGATACATATGAAATTTCTTAACTCCATACACTAGTCCCAAACCTTCTTTTTCTATTTGAGAGTAATTCCTTTCTGCCTTTTTCAATACTCTAGAAGTGAATGCAATTGTTTTTTCTGTTCCATCTGGCATTACATGAGATAACACTGCACCTAAACCTATGTTTGATGCATCACATACTAATTTAACTGGTAAATCCATTTGATAATGTGCTAGGAATGTAGGTGGTGATATTTCCTGTTTGATTCTTTCAAAAGATTCCTGACACTTGTCCACTTCCAGTCTACATCTTTATTCAACAAATTATACAATGGATGTACAATTGTAGACAAATTCTGAATGAAATTCCCAATAAATGTTACTAAACCTAAAAATGATTGTAATTCCTTAACATTTTCTGGTACTTTTGTTGATTGTACAGCTTTAATCTTCTCTTTAGTTTTGTGAATACCCTTGCCATTAATTACAAAACCTAAGTATTCCACTGAATCAAATTCTAAAATATATTTGCTCTTATTCACTCTAATATTATGTTCCTTGAACTTCTTCAGAACTGTTCACAATCTTTCACTATGTTCTCTTGCGTCTTCACCAGCAATTAAAATATCATCTATAAAAATGAATACTCCTTGCATTCCTGAAAAAAATCTTATCCATAGTTTGTTGTCATTTAGCTGGATTACTTGCAACTCCATAAGGTAATCTCTTTGGCCTAAGCAAACCTAAGGATGTATTTTTGGGCTCAAGCCATGTCGTCCTGATGGAAGGTTCCTTTAGGCAGTTTTCTAAGGGATATTTTTGGGCTCAAGCCATGGCGTCCTGATGGAAGGTTCCTTTTTGGTAGCTTCCTTGGGTATATAACTACTAAGATATTCCCAGAGAATTTAACCACAGGTTATCACAGAATTCTAACTTCTGGAGCGAGTATCCTAAAGGTTTCCCTTTAAGACATCGTATATCAACAGGGGACGCATGTATTAACGCGCCACATAGCTATCTGCACCCCATACAGAGTTAACACTTTGATATGGAGGGATGGAGAATAGCTGGGGAGCTGTTCCACAGCTAATCTCGTCCGTGGCTACTTTTGGTACTCGAGACGTAAACAAACGGGCGCCATTGCTAAATGACGTCACGTCCGTCTCCATCCTTCGTTTAGTAGCTTGCCTTACTAGTCGGACTTTTCCCTGTGTGATCTTTATCGACTTGCATCTTAGCCATGTCTCTACCCTCGGCCTCGCCTTCTTCTGGAAAGTTGAGTACAAGGTTCCAGTATTGTTTAAATAAGCTCTGACCATAAAGTAACTTTTACTTTTTGAGATATTTGATGTTTTGTGGCAGAGCTGTGCCTCGACCGGACCGGCCATTTTATGGCGTCGCTGTTGTTTTGCATGCCTTATTTAGATAGCCTCAACAGCGTTTTCCGGCCTCATTAACTAATCGATACTATTAGTTATTTAGTCTTCATAGCTAGGAACTTTTATATCGTGTTTTGACGCTTTATTATCGGTCATCAACTGACCCCATACCAGTTGGCTAGTCTAGCCCCTAGGCCAGAGCGCCTATATCAGTGTTCATGCATGATATTTATCGGTGATCCTAGGTTTATTTATGAAGATAGTGGCATTATTTTCCAATACTGTTGACTGTGATGCAGTGTTTTTGCCTTCAGGGACCATATAGGGGATAGGTTAGTTAGTGTGCCTTTCTAACCTAACCTACAAGTAGGACCCCTATATGCTTCCTTCATCCCCTGCCTTAGGGCATCCCCTCTGTGCAGCCTTGCTCCCCCTACCACGTAAGGGGATCAGGCTCTTATCAGAGTATATATCGCTTCTCTGTCCCCCCCTAAGGGAATGATCCCCCTCTTAAGGTGGCGTCCGAGAATGAGGAACGGCTAGTCCATCCTCTATTGCTGGGGCTAGGTCTCCGACCTTCCCTGCAATAGCGATATGTCTTCCATCCTTCCTGGTTCAGGGTGTAACCTCCCTGCTCTAGGTTAGGTTTTGGGGGAGTTAGCTCTGTACCTTGCTGAAACGATACCCATGCACCTTTTCAGACAGGCTGCCTTACCTTAGGCTAGGGAGTGTCCTCCCTTCCTCGGTGGCCGCTCTGGTACAGAACCTCCTCCACAGAAGACCCTTCTCTTCTCCCCTCCCCACCTATCTCTTGTATGGCCTTGCCTATACTTAGGTTAGTCTATACCCATCTGTCCCCTGTCCTACAACTCCTCCTTAGGGTGGAGTGATAGGACTACCTTGAGCTCCTGTGTGCAGTCCGCTCTGGTACATATACCCTTCATAGTGTCCTATGGGGTTAGCCACTGGATGCGTTCTGTCTGCAGGGGTTCTCCCCCCCCCCTCTTGGGTGTTCCCTGCCCTCCCTTGGGCTCCCTTAGCTCCCGGTCCTCTGCGGCCCCTGCTTCTGGGTGATAGGGCTAGCCTCTATCATGGGTACACCCACTCAGGTGGGATGTCTTGGGGTCTGTGGCCGGACCCCTACATCCCTCCTTCTGTCTCTTTCACTATCCTGGTGCCGGTCCCTTGCCGCCTCCACTGTCGGTGATACCCACCTCCTACCTTGGTGACTTATCCCTTGCCCTCTGGGCCGCCAGTCCTCCGTGTGCCGGGGGACTGCCGCCTGCCGCCGGGGCCTAGCCGATGGCCTTCCCTCTTTCCTCATAGCTTCAGTCGTCCGTCCACCGGCCGGCCCCCGGAGTTCCGGCATCCGCTGCCGGCAGTCCGGTTCTGCTATAACCATCCTTGTTCCTGTCACCAAGCCGCCGCTGTGTCGGCGGCCGCCACCCTGGTTTTACTCTTGACTTCTATATTGTCTTCCCTAATGCCAGAAACTCTGCTGGAGCGTCCTCCGGCGTGTCGGCAGTCTGCCGGAGCCTTCCGGAGGCGTCAAGGCGACTTGCACCCCCTTCTACTAGCTATCATCTGATGTTGATAGCCCTACATCGCAACCAGATGGTTTGATTACATAATGGATAGGTATTGCCTTACCGTTCCATTAGTAACCATGCTGTCTTCTTGCATATCACAGATTTCCAGCATGCTACGTGTATCTTAGCACGGCCGGTTACCGGAAACCGTTACCGGAAACCGTTACCCTATGGGATCTTCTACGTTCCCAATCCTAGGGTCTGAGTGGCCTCAGTCCCAGTTCTATATCCTTGGCAATCCCCACTAGAATTCCCACTGCCTTCACGGCATGCTATGTTGAATTCTGCCCTGTGTCCTCGGTCACAACAAATTGCCTACGGATAAGGTTACGGTAACCGGCCGGGCGGGTTACACGGAGGATGTGTCTATCTCCTTCTTTTCCGCCCACTCTCTGAACGTCACAGTGTTTCTACCACTTAATATTAGGTTAAAGATTAATCATTTAATACTTAACCTTAAAATAGAAGTCATCCTTATGACTCCCCCATACTCACGTCCTCTTTCTCTTACAGGAGTAGTACGTGAAGTGCGACCATGGCTTCTGTGGAGTGAAGCGCCCGCACTTTTATGGGCACACGGCGTGTAGGACTCACGCCCCTTGTGCAAACAAAAAAAAAAAAAGGTGATCTGAAGTTCTGGGACCCACTGAACTGTACGGTCTGCCAGGAACGCCTGGTCGAGGCGTTCAATAACCCTCCCTCAGCGGAGGTTAGGGACGCTTCTCGAGAGAAGCTACGCAAATGGGTGCGTGGCTTCCAGAAGAACGCCACTGGACCGTACCTTGCCACCGAAGACTTGAGGGCCTTACTGTTCCTAAAGGCATCCCCAGACTCTGTGGTCCCCAAGGATCAGATCCCTACCGTCCAGATCACGGTGGAACCCGATGTTGTCATGGCTCAGTCCATGCACGAGTGTCGCCTGGATACCGACAACGCGGAGCGTATGTCGGAAGTGTCGGAGACAACGGAGAGGATCCTCATGGCCGAAGAATTGGACTATGAGTAGGACCAAGTGGAATACGCTGGGTCGGAGCAAGAGGTCGCTCCGCCTTCCACCATCACCCCAACTCCTACACCGACGGAAGTATCACTCCCGTCTACCTCCGCCACCCCGGACCCCATCCCAACCAGCGCCCAGGAGATGTTTCGGATGCTCGAAGCCGTCATGGACAAGAAACTCTGTGAGACACACGAATACATCAGGATCATGGGAAGTTCCAAGGAGCCGAAAAGGATTTCGGTTAAGGACCTCCCTGCATGCTCGCACGCCAACCCCTGGAGGTATGCCGAGCATATGCCGATCGCAACGGGCAGGATCTTCATCAGTGAGAAGGTCGGCTCGGTTGTCCTGGAAGAAGTGGAGTTCTTCCCAAGTTTTGAGGCTTACCCGGACTGTTACGTCCGGCTTCGATCCGAACCTGCCTCTAAAGAAGAGACCGAACCTAAGGAGGTGATAGTGTTCGATCTCCCGAAGGCCCAGGCTATGATGGCCAACACCCTTAAAAGTAGGGGTTTTACCTGCTCAAAGCTTCCGGCGTTGAGCAAGAAGCACCCTACCTACGTCGCACCTGATGATGCGATCCTCCCCTTCATGGAAAAGGCCTTCGCAGCGGTATACAGGGCAGTGGAAGAAGGGAAACCTTGCCCTGCACTGGAGGAGTGCAGACCCTTCTCCCTGGTCACTCCACCCGATGCTCGACACTGGAAGGATGTCCAACATACCTTCGTGGTGGGAAAACTAGATCCTGACGTTGCTGGACGTCAGTTTAACGAAGACCTCCCGAAACTTAATGACCATCTCCTTCGTCGGGAACAAGATACGAAGGAAAGGCTTGCCGCATCCATGTCCCTCCAGGTCCAGCTTGACGTCAGGGCCGGTGACACTAGAGTCCCTGACCACTACATGGTGCTCGCCAAGACGCATCTGGCGACTGTAGTCAAGGACTTATACAGCTTCATGAAGGCTCGGAGAGCCTGTCGTGAATTCGTGTTCTCAAGTGCCACAGTGAGACACGAACCCCGGAGGCTGATTTCCTCCAACATCTGGGGTAAGCACCTCTTTCCCTCTGATCTTGTGAAAGAGATTACCGACAAGGCCGCCACGGAGAACAGGAACCTTCTTCACAAGTGGGGCATGTCGAAGAAGAGGAAATCCTCTCAGGACGACGGCCCTCAACCTAAGAGGAGATCCTCCAAGCTGAAACCCCAGCAACGTCAACAGAGACGGCAGTTTCCGGGACCCGCTACTCCCCAAGTGGCTGCTCAGCCACAACAGACCTTTCAGCTGGTCACCCAACCGGTCTTGTCCCAATCACCGGTTTTCACCCCTGCCTTTGAGCAACAGACGACTACCTTTCGTCCCAAAGGTAGAGGCTCAAGCAGAGGTGCAGGCAGAGACGCATCTCGCCGTCCCTCCAGAGGCAGAGGAGGAAAGGGAGCTAGCGGCCGAGGTGGTAAACCCTCGGGACACCAGAAGCAATGAAGTGCTTCCGGTGGGAGGAAGACTCCGCCAATTCCAGGATCGTCGGACCTTCGATCTCTGGGCACACAGCATCGTCAACAAGGGTCTAGGCTGGAGTTGGACTCAACCACCCCCAACCTTCCAGCAATTCTTCCAACAATCAACCCCCCTTCTGGAAGAATATGTCCTAGATCTCTTGAACAAGAAGGTGATTAGGAGGGTAAAGTCAACCAGGTTCCAAGGGAGACTGTTTTGCGTCCCCAAGAAAGACTCCGACAAGCTCAGAGTCATTCTAGACTTATCCCCCCTCAACAAGTTCATAGCGAACAACAAGTTCAAGATGCTGACTCTTCATCAGATAAGGACCCCTCTGCCTCAGGGTTCCTACACGGTCTCCTTAGACCTGGCGGATGCCTATTGGTACGTTCCAATGAACCACCACGCTTCCTCCTACCTAGGATTTCGACTCCAAAGGAAAAGCTACGCCTTCAGGGCCATGCCCTTCGGCCTCAACGTGGCCCCTCGGATCTTCACAAAGCTGGCAGATGCCATTGTTCAACAGCTGCGCCTCCGAGACGTCCAGGTGATGGCCTACCTCGACGACTGGCTAGCCTGGGCTCCATCGCCCGAGGATTGTTTAAAATCCTGCAACAAAGTCACCCAGTTCCTAGAACACCTGGGATTCAAGATAAACGCGAAGAAATCTCGCCTCTCTCCAGCTCAAAGGTTCCAATGGCTAGGAATCCAGTGGAACCTTCAGTCACACTGCCTTTCCATCCCCCAGAAGAAAAGGAAGGAAATAGCAGGGTCTGTCAAGCGACTGCTGAAATCCAAACGGATCTCAAGACGTCAGCAGGAACGAGTTCTAGGTTCTCTACAGTTCGCCTCAGTGACAAACCCAGTGCTACGTGCACAGCTAAAGGATGCCGCGGGAGTCTGGAGACGTTCCGCATCCATCGCTCGAAGAGACCTCAAGAGACGTCTCCCAAACAGACTTCGGCTGCTCCTCAAGCCGTGGTCGGAAGCAAAGGCCCTGAAAAGGTCCATTCCTCTTCAACACCCACCTCCATCACTCAACATCCACACGGATCTTCGCTGGAGGGTTTGGTGAGGTCACTCCCACCAAAAATAGGCTCAAGGCACATGGTCTCCCTTATTCAAGACGTTTCACATCAACATCTTGGAGGCCATGGCGGTCCTTCTAACGCTGAAGAAACTCTCCCCGCCTCCCTCGATCCATATTCGTCTATCCCTAGACAACTTGGTGGTAGTTCGATGTCTCAATCGCCTAGGCTCAAGATCGCCCCAGATAAATCAGGTGCTTCTGACAATCTTCCGTCTGGCAGAGAAGAAGAAATGGCACCTGTCTGCAGTTCACCTACAAGGATCCCGCAACGTGACGGCGGACGCTCTATCCCGGACAAGTCCGATAGAGTCGAAATGGTCTCTAGACGCAAGATCATTCTCCTTCATCTCTCACCAAGTCCCAGAACTTCAGACCGATCTCTTCGCAACGAGCGACAATAATCAACTTCCTCGATATGTAGCCCCGTCCGAGGACCCCAAGGCAGAAGCAGTGGATGCCATGTCACTGAACTGGAACAGATGGTCCAAGATCTACCTGTTCCCTCCCACCAACCTTCTGCTGAAAGTCCTCTCCAAGCTGAGAACCTTCAAAGGGACAGCGGCCCTAGTGGCTCCCAAGTGGCCCCAGAGCAATTGGTACCCCCTGGTCCTAGAGCTGCAGCCCACGCTGATCCCTCTCCCGGGCCCAGTACTCTCCCAGCAAGTACAGAAGTCGACTGTCTTCGCTTCATCATCGAAAATCAAGGACCTTCATCTCATGATTTTCTCTCCCTAGCCGCGAAGAAAAGGTTTGGGATCTCGAAGAAAAGTCTAGACTTCCTCGAGGAATACAAGACCGAATCCACACGACGGCAATACGAATCATCCTGGAGAAAATGGGTCTCATTCGTCAAGGCAAAAATCCTACGGAAATCACCATTGATTTTTGCATGTCCTTCTTTATTCACCTTCACGGACAGGGCTTGGCAGCCAACACGATTTCTACTTGCAAATCGGCCTTGACTAGACCACTAATGTATGCCTTCCAGATTGATCTGTCCAATGACATCTTCAATAAACTCTATTTTGCCTCCAACTTGGACAATGATTCGTGCCCTCTCAAGGATCTGACTCCGAAAGTTATCTTTCTTTTTGCTCTTGCTTCAGGAGCCCGAGTCAGCGAAATAGTGGCATTATCAAGGGACGAGGGCCACATCTTGTTTACAGAATCAGGTGACCTTACCCTCTTCCCGGATCCGACGTTTCTCGCCAAAAACGAATTACCCACCAAAAGATGGGGCCCTTGGAGAATATGCCCCCTGAGAGAAGATGCCTCTCTATGTCCAGTAGAGAGCCTCAAGGTCTATCTTCATAGAACTTCGGACTTTGGTGGAGGCCAACTCTTTAAAGGAGAAACTTCGGACAGCGACCTGTCACTGAAACAACTAAGAGCGAAAATCACCTACTTCATTCGCAGATCGGATCCTAACAGTTCACCCGCCGGTCACGATCCTAGAAAAGTTGCATCGTCTCTGAATTTCTTTCAGAGTATGGATTTCGAAAGTCTTAAGAGTTTCACAGGCTGGAAATCCTCGCGTGTTTTCTTCAAACATTATGCGAAACAAGTGCACGAAGTCAAACATTTTGTGGTAGCCGCAGGTAGTGTTATGAAACCTGCACCTAACTCTGCATAGAACAGTGAGTTACTTGGGACTTTAACTCCTCGGGTGCCTATGTTGACCCTCGCGTGATACGTAGTGATTTCAAAAACACTTAGTGCTTTTTCATAGACTGTTCTTCTCCCAGGTGAAATGTCATAGTCGTCACATGAGTGCCGCATGCCTAGAGCATGATGTGTTTTATTTTAATAGACTGACGTTCCTCTGGAACGAGTGCCTACTAATAATTTGAAATTCCCTTTCAGATTCAAGAGCAAGTCTTTCATGACTATGTAAATTATAATTTATTGTAAATAACTTTTACAATTTTATTGCATTTCCTTCACATGTTCTGCAATTGTGAAATAAAATTTCTATTTTATTACTTGTGCGTCTCAATCCGCTCCTACTTATACTATGAAATACATGACTGTCATAGTTTTATTATCCCCTTCCTCTTATGTCGATGAAGATGACTAAGGGTTCAACCCTTATCATATACTCACTTCTGCAATGTAATATTCCTACACGAATACTTACTTACATCATACCTTAGAGACCAGACGACTCCCTATTCACATACAGTGCCTAACCACCACTTGTCTGCCTTTGTGAATGTTCCTATATGAATGCCAACCATTCAGTCTTGTCTCCGAGTTCTTCATGTTCTCCCAGCAAGGTGAGTAGCCCTTCGATGACCACTTTGATCTTCGGCATGGTCCGTTGGGACTTCGCTGCCAGTGGGGGGCAGGAAGTTTCTTCCCATCGGTTCTCCTATTGAGGTTACTATGCTTATCCTGTCAAAGCCCTAGGCACTTACACTACAAGGGGAAAATCTACCACGATACATTGATTCTCTGGTACTCTTCCATCAGGACGCCATGGCTTGAGCCCAAAAAACGGATTTTGAGCGAAGCGAAAAATCTATTTTTGGGTGAGATAGCCATGGCGTCCTGATGGACCCTCCCTGCTACTTCGTTCAGTTTGTCAGGTCCCACCCTGCGCTGCTGTATCATGGTGATCGGCAAGCAACTGGCTTCAGGATGAGGACGGACGTGACATAATTTAGCAATGGCGCCCGTTTGTTTACGTCTCGAGTACCAAAAGTAGCCACGGACGAGATTAGCTGTGGAACAGCTCCCCAGCTATTCTCCGTCCCTCCATATCGAAGTGTTAACTCTGTATGGGGTGCAGATAGCTATGTGGCGCGTTAATACATGCGTCCCCTGTTGATATACGATGTCTTAAAAGGAAACCTTTAGGATACTCGCTCCAGAAGTTAGAATTCTGTGATAACCTGTGGTTAAATTCTCTGGGAATATCTTAGTAGTTATATACCCAAGGCAGCTACCAAAAAGGAACCTTCCATCAGGACGCCATGGCTATCTCACCCAAAAATAGATTTTTCGCTTCGCTCAAAATCCGTTTTGGCTACAGTGATACTCCCAGAGAATTGACCATAGGTCTCCAGAATTCTAACTCCTGGCGCGAGTATCCTTAAAATTTCTCTTAAGGATATAGCATAATATCCGGGGACGTATATCTTGATATGACACATGGCAATCTTCACCCCGAATAGCGTTTTTGCTTCGAGGGGGAAGAGTGGCAAAACTGAAGGGGAGCCGTTATCAAGGTTACCCTTCCTCCCGTACTATTACAGGGCTCCAAAATGGCACTCATTCCTTTTTTGGTACCGGTTTCGCACGGTGGTTTTCCCTGTTTATCTAGCGTTCTAGATCGTTTCTTGAGAGGATTTATCATGCATTCTCCAGCATCTTCTGCCTCTAGAAAGTTGAGTATTTAATCTTTACAGTGTATAATTTTTTAGCTCCTGCTTCACAGTGAAATTAGTATAATTTAATGTGTTTTATGGAGCATGGCCGGTCACTGGAGGCGCCATGTTGAGCGGTGTCGTTCGTCATGCATGCTTTATTTAGTCAGCAGAACGACATTCCCGGTAATTAGCTTTAATGAATTATAGCTATTTAGTCAAAATTATACTAGTGAAGATATGATTATGCATATAAATTTCCTCTTCCTACATGTATTTGTGTGATACTGTTATTAACACACATTCGGGTTCCCATCAAATGTCATCTTCAATGTGTTGTATATTAGACTTGGTATGTTATGCATGCTTTATTTAGTCAGCAGAACGACATTCCCGGTAATTAGCTTTAATGAATTATAGCTATTTAGTCAAAATTATACTAGTGAAGATATGATTATGCATATAAATTTCCTCTTCCTACATGTATTTGTGTGATACTGTTATTAACACACATTCGGGTTCCCATCAAATGTCATCTTCAATGTGTTGTATATTAGACTTGGTATGTTACATCTTCAAGTAAGTCTAGGTAAGTTAACTTTAAAATAGTTTATTCTTTAAAAACAGTTATTAACATCTCCATCACAGGAGTATAGATGGTTTGGTCGGGTGACCGTTCCGTATGACATCTAAGTAAGAACTACTACAAATATCCATATTGATGTTAAAGTCTAATTAGTTATTTCAGCACTTAATGATTCATTGTAAACACAACATTAGACTAAGTTCCGTTCGAGAGACAACTCTTTCTCACGGCTTGGTTGTGTTTACTCTTCATGAAAAATGTTACATTGCTGAGGTTTGGCATTCGCATCCTGTTTATGACATGACTATGGCATTTCTCACACTCTCCTACTTCCACAGTGACCTCTTAGGTCATGTGTTTTAAACATGTAATTATATATATATATTACATTAGCTCTGTCAGCTACCGTCAATTTATTGAATACATTAAAAATATGTTTACTAGGAGTGTGACTGGGTATATATATATATATATATATATATATATATATATATATATATATATATATATATATATATATATATATATATATATATATTTTTTTTTTAACTTTAGCCATAAGCAAATGAGGATGAATGTTCAAATAGGCACATTAAAAAAATAATAATGCACATTTAACAGATATTGTCAAAAAAAAAAAATGCATGATAAATACAGATCACATATATGGTACATTGCTAGCAAATGATTATATGGTACTAAAAAAAAAAATACAGATATACATATGATTCGGTAACTTTGTTAAAGAATAGTTGTTACCTTTGTCAAAAATATAGATTATTATAATATGGTAACTAATAAAAATATTTGTTACCTTGGTAAAGATATAATCTTAGTGCACAAACACGAACTGCTGGTACGTACACGTACCACGGTTTCGTACATACATATATATATATATATATATATATATATATATATATATATATATATATATATATATATATATATATATATATATATATATTTATATATAGGGCTTTTATATTTTATTAGATGCCCATAGATTCTTTATTTTAACATTTAGGGCTTATATATTTTATTAGGTGCCCAAAAAATGATTTATTTTTTAAATGTTTTTTAAAATGTTTTAAAAATGTTTTTAAAATGCAAATGTTCTATAGTCTCTTCAACTACATATTGCTAGCATACTAACTGCTTTTCGTGCACAACACTTTTCCAAGACAATTTTTACTCCTTTGAGCGAATGAAGGGGCCAGTTTCAAACGGCTTTAAATTGAATTAAATAAGGAGTTTTGTCTGGACATGGGAAAACGTTCTGTTTGAGTTCCAATTTATTCTTCCTTAACCTACGCCAAACAAGGATGTTAACGGCAATAAATATCATCACCGTAACGCTGATTGCTGCTAGTAACACGTAGAAACGACGTTCTGCATAAGTCGCTTTCGGGTGGTCCATCTCGGTTAATTTCATCAACTGCTTAGCCACGTGCATTGTATGGGAGAGGTAAAGATGGAATTGTAGTCGACCACGTGAAGTTCGCGAAGTAGGCCCGTTCTCTGATGATAGTCTTGATTCCACGGACCATGTAATTCGGGGACGTACCGATACAACCATCTGCTGCAACGAAGATTTGGGAATAGGACGTGGATCCGTCCGGGTATGATACATTGAAGCCGGCCTTGTCGTATCGTATCCACGAGCCGTTGTTCAGTCTGCAATTGAACTTATTATCGTCAAAGGAATAAAGCTTTTTCAGACAATTTTCATGTGTATTGGAGAGAGCACCATCTAGCACTATACCTAACTCGCATGAATCCATTGAGTGTTTATGGAATTCAAAGGAGTCAGCTGTATATATTTTTTTTATTCATTGTGTCTGAACAGTGAGTTAATTGATTTAAGTCTTTAATGACCGTATATGTTTCCTTGTCTGGGGAAATCAATACGTGTCCTGTCAAACTGGATATTACTGGATTTGAGTGATTCGTCATGAAAGTCGGAAATGGTGATATCCTGTAAGATTGCCAGGCATCGGAAGAATCAAAGGGAATTGTAATCACAATCCTGTGATTTTCAACGCTTACTGTAATCAGGCTGTAATAAAATTCTAACCTACGTGCGTCTAACAAAGGAACATAACCTAATTTCTCCCATCCCCTCTCCACAATTAACGTTAAGTCTCTTATTGGCAACAAATGCGGTGACAGTACACCTTTAGTCGCTAATGTGATAGCTTCCACATAGTCTTTTGATTTTTCAATGAAATGTGCAATTCTATTATGTATATGATCTATTTTTGAATCATAATACGTTAACGTTGCCAACAAATCTTGTACTTCCATAATCTGACTGATATTACTAGAATGTTCGTTTACCAAACTCATAATTTGATTTACTGAAGCTAACTGATTCCTTAGTTCTGACATAATCAATTCATTTTCATGAGTCAAAAACTCAATTTTCTTATTTTGATGACTAATCTAAAGACGATTGGAAATTCCTAAGCCTAAACTTGCAATAGAACCAAAGATGTTTAGTGCAGCAAAAATAAACGGGTTACGTTTCTCAAGATTATCGTGTCTTACTGTCCACATCAAAAGGTCACGAGCCAAAGATTCTGCCTCGTAAGTCTTATTTTGCAAGACGTCGGATAGCATCTCTGCAACTTTTAGTGTCTATGCAAGCGAACTCTCTGTATTAAAGGGAAAGTGTCTTTTATGCATTTCATTTAATGATACAGCAATCCTTGAAATAGCACTCTTTAAGCTAGGGACGTCATTCTCTGGGAGAAAAATTGCTTGCATACGTACTTCAACAACTACGTTACTTGCTGTAATAAAAACGTCTTCTTGTCTTTCTACTATAGTGCCATATTTAAAATCTATACTTTTAGTTTTAGAGCTCATCCCACACGAGAAAAATGTCTGAGCGAACATTATCACTCCTAACAATAAAAACTCCATCTTGGAAACCTGTAATGAGAAAAATATATGTAATTACTCCTGTATTAAGAAGAAAAACTTTTAACATATAATGTTCACAAAAATAAAAATAAAAAATCTTTCCCTCACTTCTTTCCCTCTTATTTTAATTTTTGGGCTCAAGCCATGGCGTCCTGATGGAAGGTTCCTGTTTGGTAGCTTCCTTGGGTATAAGACTACTAAGATATTCCCAGAGAATTTAACCACAGGTTATCACAGAATTCTAACTTCTGGAGCGAGTATCTCAAAGGTTTCCCTTTAAGACATCGTAATACAACAGGGGACACGCATGTCTGGTCGTGCCACATAGCTATCTCCACCCCGAACAGAGTTAACGCTTCGGTGTGTAAGGGCTGAGAATAGCTGGGAGCCGTTCCACAGCTAATCTCACTCGTGGCTACTACTGATACTCGAGACGTAAACAAACGGACGCCATTGCTCTAATGACGTCACGCGCGTCTTTATCCTTTGTTTAGTAGCTGCCCTACTGAGACGGATTTTCCCCCATTCTGGAAGAATATGTTCTAGACCTCTTGAACAAGAAGGTGATAAGGAAGGTAAAGTCCACCAGGTTCCAAGGGAGACTGTTTTGCGTTCCCAAGAAGGACTCAGACAAGCTCAGAGTCATTCTGGACTTATCCCCCCTCAACAAGTTCATAGAGAACAACAAATTCAAGATGCTGACGCTTCAACAAATAAGGACCCTTCTGCCTCAAGGTTCCTACACGGTCTCTATAGACCTGGCGGATGCCTATTGGCACATTCCAATGAACCATCACGCTTCCTCCTACCTAGGATTTCGACTCCAAAGGAAAAGCTACGCCTTCCGGGCCATGCCATTCGGCCTCAATGTGGCCCCTCGGATCTTCACAAAGCTGGCGGATGCCATAATACAACAGCTCCGCCTAAGAAACGTCCAGGTGATGGCCTACCTCGACGACTGGCTAGTCTGGGCTCCATCGCCCGAAGAGTGTACAAAGTCTTGCGACGAAGTTACCCAGTACCTAGAACACCTGGGATTCAAGATCAACGAGAAGAAATCTCGCCTCTCTCCGGCTCAGAAGTTTCAGTGGCTGGGAATCCACTGGAATCTTCAGTCACACCGCCTTTCCATCCCCCAGAAGAAAAGGAAGGAAATAGCAGGGTCTGTCAAGCGACTACTGAAATCCAAACGCATTTCAAGACGACAGCAGGAACGAGTTCTAGGCTCTCTACAATTCGCCTCAGTGACAAACCCAGTGCTTCGTGCACAGCTAAAGGATGCCGCGGGAGTCTGGAGACGATCGGCATCCATCGCTCGAAGAGACCTCAAGAGACGGCTTCCAAACAGACTTCGACGCCTCCTAAAGCCGTGGTCGGAAGCAATGGCCCTGAAAAGGTCCATTCCTCTCCAACACCCTCCTCCATCACTCAACATCCACACGGATGCCTCACTGGAGGGCTGGGGAGGTCACTCCCACCTGAAACAAGCTCAAGGGACCTGGTCTCCACTATTCAAGACGTTCCACATAAACATCTTGGAGGCCATGGCGGTCCTTCTTACTCTGAAGAAGCTATCCCCGCCGCCCTCGATCCACATCCGTCTAACCCTAGACAACTCGGTGGTAGTTCGTTGTCTCAATCGCCAGGGCTCAAGATCGCCCCAGATAAATCAGGTGCTTCTCCCAATCTTCCGTCTGGCGGAGAAGAAGAAGTGGCACCTGTCTGCAGTTCACCTACAAGGATTCCGCAACGTGACAGCGGATGCTCTATCTCGGACAAACCCGATAGAGTCGGAATGGTCTCTAGACGCAAGATCATTCTCCTTCATCTCTCATCAAGTCCCAGAACTTCAGATAGATCTCTTTGCAACGAGCGACAACAATCAACTTCCTCTGTACGTAGCCCCGTACGAGGACCCCAAAGCAGAAGCGGTGGACGCCATGTCACTGGACTGGAACAGATGGTCGAAGATATACCTGTTCCCTCCCACCAACCTTCTGTTGAAAGTCCTCTCCAAACTGAGAACCTTCAAAGGGACAGCGGCCCTAGTGGCTCCCAAGTGGCCCCGGAGCAACTGGTACCCCCCTGGTCCTGGAGCTGCAGCCCAAGCTGATCCCTCTCCCGGGCCCAGTTCTCTCTCAACAAGTACAGAAGTCGACTGTCTTCGCTTCATCATCGAAAATCAAGGACCTTCATCTCATGATTTTCTCTCCCTTGCCGCAAAGAAGAGGTTTGGGATCTCGAAGAAAAGTCTAGACTTCCTAGAGGAATACAAGACCGAATCCACGAGACGGCAATATGAATCATCCTGGAGGAAATGGGTCTCCTTTGTTAAAGCAAAAAATCCTAAAGAAATCACCATTGATTTCTGTATGTCCTTCTTCATTCACCTTCATGGACAAGGATTAGCAGCCAATACGATTTCAACCTGCAAATCGGCTTTGACTAGACCAATTCTATATGCTTTCCAAATTGATCTGTCCAGCGACATCTTTAACAAACTGCCGAAAGCATGTGCTCGCCTACGCCCAGCACCCCCTCCGAAACCGATCTCCTGGTCACTAGACAAGGTGCTCCATTTCGCCTCCAACTTGGACAATGATTCATGCCCCCTCAAGGATCTGACTCAGAAAGTTATATTTTTATTTGCTCTCGCCTCGGGAGCTCGAGTCAGCGAAATAGTGGCATTATCAAGAGAAGAGGGACACATCCTGTTTGCTGATTCAGGAGAAGTGACCCTCTCCCCTGATCCGACGTTTCTCGCCAAAAATGAATTACCCACCAAAAGATGGGGCCCTTGGAGAATATGCCCCCTGAAGGAGGATGTCTCTCTATGTCCAGTAGAGAGCCTCAAGGTCTATCTTCGCAGAACTTCAAACTTTGGTGGAGGCCAACTCTTCAAAGGAGAAACATCGGGCAGCGACCTGTCACTGAAACAATTAAGAGCGAAAATCACCTACTTCATTCGCAGAGCGGATCCGAACAGTACACCCGCTGGTCATGATCCTAGAAAAGTGGCATCTTCTCTGAACTTCTTTCAGAGCATGGACTTTGAGAGCCTTAAAAACTTTACGGGCTGGAAGTCCTCGCGAGTTTTCTTTAAACATTATGCGAAACAAGTGCACGAAATCAAACATTTTGTGGTAGCCGCAGGTAGTGTTATGAAACCTGCACCTAACTCTGCGTAGAACAGTGAGTTACTTGGGACTCTAACTCTTCGGGTGCCTATGTTGACCCTCGAGTGATTCATAGTGATGTCTAAAAACACTTAGTGCTTTTATAACTGTTCTTATCCCAGGTGAAATGTCATAGTGTTACACAAGTGCCGCATGCCTTGAGCATGATGTGTTAGTTAAAGACTTGCGTTCCTCGAGAACGAGTACCTACTAATCCTGAAATTCCCTTTCAGATTCAAGAGCAAGCCTTTATTTCTATGTACATTATTATTACTGTAAATGAACTTTACTTTTGCTGTAAATTATTTAATTTCTGCATTGTGAAATAAAATTTCTATTTTATTACTTATGCGTCTCTTTCAGCTCCTACTTACTATGAAATACATACTGTCATAGTTTTATTTATCCCTCCTTTCTTATGGTCATGAAGAATTTAAGATGTCTATTCCTAAATTATATTCACCTTGCCTCAGTAAGGTTCCTACACGAATACTTACTTCTGATAATCAGGAGATGAACTCTACACAGTGCCCAACCACCACTGGCCTACTTCAGAATGTTCCTATACAAATATCAAACATTCTGCTTCATCTCTAAGCTCTTAAAAGTTCTTCTGTCAAGATGAATAGCCCTTCAATACCACTTTGACGTCGGCATAGCCCATGGGAACTTCCTACCAATGGGGGGCAGGATATTTCGTTCCTATGGTTCTTACCTAAGATTACTTTGCTGTTTTGTCAATGCCTAGGCACTTAACTCTGGGGGAAAATCTACCACGATACATTGATTCTCTGGTACTCTTCCATCAGGACGCCATGGCTTGAGCCCAAAAAACGGATTTTGAGCGAAGCGAAAAATCTATTTTTGGGTGAGATAGCCATGGCGTCCTGATGGACCCTCCCTACTACTTCGTTCAGTTTGCTCCCACCCTACACAATTGTATCATGGTGATGGGCAGCAACTGGCGCCAGGATAAAGACGCGCGTGACGTCATTAGAGCAATGGCGTCCGTTTGTTTACGTCTCGAGTATCAGTAGTAGCCACGAGTGAGATTAGCTGTGGAACGGCTCCCAGCTATTCTCAGCCCTTACACACCGAAGCGTTAACTCTGTTCGGGGTGGAGATAGCTATGTGGCACGACCAGACATGCGTGTCCCCTGTTGTATTACGATGTCTTAAAGGGAAACCTTTGAGATACTCGCTCCAGAAGTTAGAATTCTGTGATAACCTGTGGTTAAATTCTCTGGGAATATCTTAGTAGTCTTATACCCAAGGAAGCTACCAAACAGGAACCTTCCATCAGGACGCCATGGCTATCTCACCCAAAAATAGATTTTTCGCTTCGCTCAAAATCCGTTTTCTTATGTGAGCCAATGGTACGATTCTCTCATCAGTGGGTTGGGATACGTTTTGAACTCTAAACCTATTGGCCGTTAATGTTTCCAAAATGTTAAATGGGCCTTCAAACTTAGGTGTTAGTTTATAATTGAGTCCTTTACGTACATTTACCTGTATGTATACATTATCACCCGTGGTATATGTTTTAGTTGGCTTCGCTATTTTATCATGATTCCTTTTCATTATGATTTGTGATTCTTCTAAATTCTTTCGAAGGATATCAAAACGACTTTTGCTTGCATTTATACATTCTTTTAAAGGATTTGATAAATTAGTTGTAGGCGTTAATACATGGAAAGGCGTTCTAACTGGGGTACCATACAATGCTTCGTGCGGTGACATTTTAATTGATATATGATATGAATGATTCAGAGTACTCAGTACCGCAGGTATTGCAATATCCCAGTTGGGGTCTGATCCCCCTAGTGTTGCCCTTAATATGTTTAAAACCTTCCTATTCGCTCTTTCCACTAGCCCATTCGACTCTGGGTGATATATCATGGTATTGATTTTCTTTATGCTAAGGAATTCACACAATGAGGTAAGAAAGTGATTATTAAATTCTCCACCCGAGTCTGAGATTATCATGTGTGGAATTCCTTGTTTACAAATGTAACACTCGTAAAACTTCCTAGCGCATTCAATCGCAGTTTTAGTTTTAAGTGCTATTAGTTCTGTATATCGAGTCAAAGCATCTACAATTACTAAGAGGTGCTTATTTCCTCTGTCGGACTCGTAAAATCCTGTTAATAAATCTAAATGTATCCTTTCAAAGGGTTGATTGGGCACGGGATAAGCCCCTAGGATGACAGGTGTTTGTGTGCCCTTTGTTTTCCTGACAAGTGCGACAATTAGCTATGTGTTTTTTTTATATCTGTAAGCATCATATGCCAATAAAACAATGATTTGGCTTTCTGTGACATTAATGAGAACCCCGGGTGTCCATGCAATGGGTTTGCATGCAACCAATTTAGGACAGTGGATATAAGTGAGATTGGTACCACTACCTGGTCGTTAGTCACATGTGGTGTATTGCGGGTTTTCCTTGTCATGGTCCTACACAGAATATTGTCTTTGATTATATAATTCTGCTGCGTATACTTTATATATTCCTTTTCCTTATGATTGCCTTACAAAGCATTTATAATTTTTTCTAATTTCTGATCTTTTCTTTGCTCAGTCTGTAACAATTCAGCACTTCAGCCCAGATCTTCTTGTTCAGATATCGTTTTAACAATAGGCATGGATGTTGATATATCTATTAATTCAGCTAAAGGCTCCGTACAAGATGACATGGGGTTGCGTGATAATGCATCCGCAATGATATTTGTTTTCCCTGGTAAATACCCGATTCTCGCGCCAAAGTCTTGAATGATCAAATACCACCGAGTTCGTTTGGGTCTGTGGCTGAAGCCTTTAAAGAAGTCGGTTAGTGGTTTATGATCAGTAAGAACCTTAACGGGATAACCGTATATTATGAACTTAAAATGCACTAGTGAATTAACAATAGCTAGCCCTTCCTTGTCTATTACTGCATACTTACTTTCGGAAGTTCTCAGTTTTCGAGAATAAAAAGCTATCGGGAAAAATTGTTTTTCATATATCTGAAGCAATACCCCACCTACTCCTAAGTCTGAGGCGTCTGCTGCAATGAAGAATTCCTTACCAAAGTCAGGAAATTTTAAGATAGGAGAACTACACAGTTCATCTTTCAAGGTATTATACACCTGTTGATGCTGCTCAGACCATATGAAATCTACGCCCTTCTTCGTAAGATCAGTTAAGTGAGCGGCTATTATTGAATAATTGCGTATAAAACACCTGTAATATCCACCACAACCCAGAAATTGCTGTATTCCCTTGACATTAGTAGGTATCGGAAAGTTACGGATAGCCGACACCTTATCATGGACTACTTTAAGTCCTTGGCTTGATACCGTAAAACCCAAATAGACTAATTCTGTTTTGAAAAATTCACACTTACTAATCTTTACCCTTAAGTTATGTTGTCTTAGTGTCTGTAGTACTAGTTCTAATTTACGTAGATGTTCTTCTAAGGTGTTGGAAATGATTACAAGGTCGTCCATATAGGCATGCAATATATCCCCTAGCAAGTCTCCAAACACTATGTTAATCATTCCCGTAAATGTTATGGGAGCACAACGTAAACCAAAAGGCATCCGTAAAAATTCATAATGTCCCCTGGCTGTGCTGAAGGCTGTGTATGGGATACTATTTTCTTCTAATGATATCTGGTGAAAGCCTTTAAGTAAGTCCAAATTGGTAAAATATTTATTCTGACCTAACAAAGATAAAATATCATCAGTACATGGCACTGGGAATCGATCAGGGATCGTTTCCTCATTCAAGCGACGGAAATCTACGCAGATACGCCATGTTCAATCTTTTTTCGGTACAACTATTAATGGAAAATTATAAGGGCTGTTCGATTTCCTAATGACTCCTTCTTCTAGCATTTTACCTACTTCATCATTTATTTCATTCTGGAATTTCATAGGGAGTCTGTACGAGGGTACATAGATAATTTTCTGCTTGTCCTTTAACCTTATTTGATGCTCGATCACATCTGTTTTTCTTAAGGATCCATCCGTAATGGAAAAAACATCATGATACTCAGTTAAAAGTCCAAAAATTTCTGCTGAATTTCTTTTTCTTGAATTTCTTTACTAATTTTATTTTTAATAGATTGCAAAAGGGATTCATGCTCAACTGATTGAGCGTGATTAATTTCAGCAACGGTAAGAATACGATGTTTATAAACTTCTACATCCAAGATATGTTGATTTTTGTGAATTACTAAAGTGGTATTTAAATGATTACAGACTTCAATATTACATTGTTGATGTGAGCCTACTGTATAAATAGCTTGTGTGACGGACAATCCGTTAGTTTTCAAAGTGTCGGAAAGGATTAATATTTCAGATCCCGGTAACGTCTTCTTTATTTGCACTATTAAATTCGAAGTTACGTTCGGCTCGATAGATTGCGTGCAAGATGATATTACGGGTGAACGAGAATTCTGTTGGGTCGCGTATATTATTTCTTTATTAGTGAGACAAGTTATTGGTTCTTCAACGTACGTCACTGTTTTATTTGTCTTCTCCTTTTTATCCAAAACTGATTTTAAGGTATTAGAAGACTTATAGAATTTTCCTTTGATATACACGCCGTGCTTGGCAGGGGCTAAGATAATGTTTTGATTGCCCATAGATGGTTATCCTATAATTACAGCTGGATACATATCAATGTTTTATACAACAACAAATGTGCGCTTACCAACCTTGAACTGAACATGAGTTACGCCTATTACATTTAATTCATCATTTCCTATACCCGAGAGCTTTACTTCGGACTTTTCTATTGGGAAGTTCGAAAACAACAAATGATGTGTCCTCAAATCCATGATATTACATGGACTACCAGAGTCAAAAAGTAATGTAAAGTAAAGGATTGGTGTTCTAAATTTACAGCATATAATGTTGGTCGTAACTCATTTTGGCTTATTATTGTATGAATTCGTTGCAAATCTACGGGAGCATGCACTGATTTACTAAATTGGGCCGTGTGTTTCATAGGAAAATCTATTGCCTCACAATGATCTGATAAAACATTAAATTGATTATACAATACTACTGCTGTTGATATGAAGGACCTCGACCCAACATCACTCTCTTCCCTGCTGGAGTTAATTATGTGGTATTCGCTTTGCTCTGCACATTCTGAAAATTATTCTGACCTTGCGAGGTCTGGTTTGACGACCCAGGATCAGCGTTATTCGAAGAACTATTTGTTTGTTTCTAATTTTGAACTACATTGACGTTTGGCTGTTTCTTCTTATTGAACTGAGGATTTTTCTTTTTATTTCCATATGAAACTGACTGTGGAATTGACTGTGTATTTCTAGGATTCTGTTGTGTCTTACGCGAGTAGCACTGACTATATGAATGAGTAGAACTATTATGTAACGAACAGAATATCGTTCTGCAGTCTGCAATCAAGTGACCTTGACGTTTGCAATTATAACACGTCATTCCTGCAACTTGACTATTATGAACTACATTTACTTGTTGTGGCTTAGTTTCATTCTTTGCAAAAACTTGGGTTAACACGGGATGAAGATCAGGACACTTAGACATATGTTTCTTTATCTGTTTATATACATCCAATTCTGTACTTGCTGGCGTAACTTTTTATCAAAACACCACACTAAAGCTTCAGGCAACATAAGTGTCATGCAAGTTAAATACATTAATCGTAAGAAATCTTTCACGGAGATGTTATCTCTAGTAACAGAAGTGGAATTACCTAAAAAATCTTGATACTCGTTTAGCCTATCGGCTATGAGAGCTGCTCTCTTAATAATATTAAGCCGAGTCATAGTGGCTTGATTAAGTGTATTTCTTAATGTTAAAACTACATCTAAAGTTACCTCACCTCCATAGACCGCACGTAGCCTAACTTTGAAATCATCCCAGGTAACTGCCTCTTGAAATGAAACTCCCCTTAAGTACGCACTCGCATCTCCTTTAGAAAAGTCTATAAAACTTTTAGTTTCTTGTAATTGTACAAATGGGTCTATAATCTGTTTAGCATTTAAATGGGCATCGACGGATGAAATCCATGACTCCACATTCTGAGGCAAGAACCCATTAACCCGACCTTGAAAAGGAAGGATTGCAGAGCGAGCATTTACTAGTGTCACAATGGGAGGGGGGTTACCATGTCCTGGGGTTGGGTTACTCGGTCCAGGGGTGGAGCTCACAGGAGGCGTCATGTTTAATGTACTTTTTTTTCTATCTCTACGACTCCTTGCAATCTTATCAAAATATCTATATGAATACAGACGTCCACTGCGTAAACGCATAAGCACTAAATGATAAAGATTATAACAAAATCCCCCAAAACAATAATACTAATATAAAGATATTTCCCGAGAACTTCTGAAAGAAAACGGAATTAGCACAGAGAGAGAAAAAAATTCTAGACGAGAATTCGAAGTTGAATACAGTTTCCTTAAATGAAAGAAAATTAAAGATTAGCAAACAACTCACCCCAGCAATAATGGACGATTGACTCGTGATAACTACACTTCACTGTCTAAAACTGAAATGAATAAAGAAATGTACTTAGCATCGGTTTATATGGGCGTAGGGTGATGTCGTCATTTCCTCTCTCTCTCACTGGATTGTTTCTTCTTATTGATGTTTGGGTGAATGTTTTCGGTCCGATTTCCGTTGAATGTAGTGCTTCCTGGATATGTTTCTTCAATGTTTAGTAAACGTTGAATGTCAGTCCTTGGTTTTCTTAGGATGTTGATTAAAGATCCAGTTCCTCAGTTTGTATAACATTTATTTGTTGGTATTAAATGTTTTCATTTCTTCGGTGGACGTAGATACTTAGTCAAAATTGTAGATTCATTACTGTTGATTTCTTGAAGATCTTTCTCTGGTTCTTGGAGTTTTATTCGCTGCCACCATTTATTGGTGTGATACTGTTATTAACACACATTCGGGTTCCCATCAAATGTTATCTTCAATGTGTTGTATATTAGACTTGGTATGTTACATCTTCAAGTAAGTCTAGGTAAGTTAGCTTTAAAATAGTTTATTCTTTAAAAACAGTTATTAACATCTCCATCACAGGAGTATAGATGGTTTGGTCGGATGACCATTCCGTATGACATCTAAGTAAGAACTACTACAAATATCCATTTTGATGTTAAAGTCTAATTAGTTATTTCAGCACTTAATGATTTATTGTAAACACAACATTAATACCGGAAGGTACTTAGTTCGTTCGAGAGACAACTCTTTCTCACGGCTTGGTTGTGTTTACTCTTCATGAAAAATGTTACATTGCTGAGGTTTGGCATTCGCATCCTGTTTATGACATGACTATGGCATTTCTCACACTCTCCTACTTCCACAGTGACCTCTTAGGTCATGTGTTTTGAACATGTAATTATATATATATTACACATGTGTCGATCATATACGCTAGAGTCTCGGCGATTTGGGTAGCCGAGATCTCGCCCCGCGCTAGGCTACCTAGCCCATGCGCTTTAGTATACTTTCATACATTATCCCCGTTTACCCTCGAGTATCGTTTTATCAATTCAACAGGAGATAGATTATCTCCTAGAATTAATTATATAACTCGATACTCGTCTCCTGTGGAGATTTTAGGGTAATCCCTCCTTCCCTCTGAGTGCCGCCATAAGCGACAACCCTATCTTGGTCTTGCCATAGAGTAGTACACTCCGGTTTGACTAGGCTAGTGTTTCCTGTCTCCCACCCTTGACGGTGAGTATCCCGGCTTGGATATCCAATAGTAACTCAGAGTATTCAGTCTTTATGCCGACAACTTAGCTGCCGGGTGAGTAGTCACTCCCCTTCCGGCTTACAGTTACCCCCATAGGAGGCTTAGCTTCCCTAGACTACACCTGAAGTGGTAGTATAATGCCGCCACCATATCCCCTGCGCTCTAGAAGACAAGTCTTGTTTCGGCAGACCCTAGACTGAAGAATAGATATTCTTCTGCGGCGTAGGATGGCACTGATAGTGAAACAGAGTTTCACCCTTGTTTGGAAATGGCGGCAACCCAGCCGCCTTCTCCTAACACAACATACAAGACCCTTTCCCTGCCCCTCTCTGTCCTTTAGCGATAGCCTAGCCATCGCATATCTGTGGCTGTCGTCCTACACTCTCCCTGCTTGCCGGGCAGATTGTAGCGCCGGCTGGTCTCCTACATAGGCGGCTTGATAATTGATCCGACTTTCCCCTACGGATGCAAGGCTCCGGGAAAGGTTGTGCCGGCTATGACGGCTGCCTGTGGGAGACCCCTTTTGCCTTTGAGTGTTCTTCAGTCCTCCCCTTGGTCTGCCATCCACAGCCCTGAAACCGGCAGCGACCGGCATCAGATCTTGTGGCTGGATGGAATCTTGAATGATTCATTCTCCCCTTCGATTTGAACCCTCATTCTGGAAGAAGGCAGTAGGATTAATATACCTACACCCTTATTTATTGTACAAAGCTACATTAATAAGGCAGCACTTCACTCCATGTTTTCTCAATATCTGTTGACTAGTGCCGCCTGGTACTAACCCACTGCCAGCTGGACCGGTGCCACCGGGTACATGCTGCCGGCTGGACCAGTGCCGTCAGGTGCTAGCTTTTCCGGCAACATGCTGGCTGAACTACAGTATATGATTATACAGTAGCCAGTATATTTGCAGTATAGATATACTGCAGACAGAAAACTATAGTATATATTATACAGTAGTTTATATTTCCAACATACCCTGTGTGTCCTTTCACAGTCTATTGTTGAGACCAATTTTATAATGAAGTGAAGTATTCCTTCAATACACTGATAAAGTCATCAGTTTATAACTTACCCCACAATATTAATACCTTTTATGGAAGGGCTAGTGTTAGTACACTAATTCTGTCCCAAGAGATTAGAACCCTTCTCTATTGAGTTTCCCTTAATAAAGAAATCCTTACATTAATATTGGGGGAGGTCACAGCAATTGGCTGGATAGGAGACACAGGTATGTGTCTTTCCTATTTCCTTTCTAGCTTGCTATCCTAAGCTCTGTTGGTTAAGTTACCATATATTGCATATAACCTGTTTATCAAGTGTGATAAACAACCGCATACTCATTTATATTTCCTTTCTTTACAGGAGGAGCCTAAAATGAAGTGCGAGGTGATCTACTGTAACCACAAGAGTAGGAACTTTTGTGGTCACACTATGTGCAGGACTCATGCCGCCTGCGCCATTATCACTGACACCTTACGGTACTGGGACCCCCAGAACTGCGACGTCTGCTCGGGCATGGTGGTCGAAGGCTTCAACGACCCCAAGTCAACGGAGTCAAGGGATGCAGCACGAGAAAAGCTGCGCAAGTGGGTATGAGGGTTCCAAAAGAACTCTCTGGGACCGTACCTACCCAACGACGAGATGCGTAGCTTGCTGTTCCCTAAGGCCGGTAGTGAAGTTGTCGTGCCCCAAACACGACCCGGACCTCCCTGCATCCAGATTACAATTGACGTGGATGTCAGTGAGGCAATGCAAAGCATGGACATCCACCAGGAGAAAAGGATATCTGAAGTGTCTACGGACACTGAGAAGGATCTCCTTAGGGATGATCCCGAGGAGGAGTCTACTCTACCTCCCGAAGGAGAAGAAGAGGTCGAGTCATGGGAAGTGGGGGAGTACCTTCCACTCGTACCAGCACTAGAGCCGACACCATCTACGTCTTCAGCTCCTAACCCTCCATTGGACGCCATGAGCCAAGCAGTTTTGGCTCATATCATTACGCTCATGGAGAATATTCGCAAACAACGCGAAGCAAGGGAAGCGAAGCTCGAAAAAGAGCTCCGTGAAGCACAGATCACCACCTCCCGAGGGTCATTCAAGCGACCCAGAGTTCAAGACCTGCCATCCTGCTCCGAGACTAATCCCTGAAGGTACGCGGAGTATATGCCGATTACCAACGGCAAACTCTACATCTCAAAGAAGATGGGAGCTGTCCCCCTAGACGATATCCAGTTCTGGCCGAGCTTCAATGCTTACCCTGACTGCTTCATTCGACTGAAGCATGAGCCAGCATCAAAGGAGGAGACGGAACCGAAGGAGGTCATGGTTTTCGACCATGATAAGCCACAGGCTCTCTTGTCGAGCAGCCGGAAAAAGGCGGGTTACACCACGGAGAATAGGAACCTTCTCCAGAAGTTTGGCATCTCTTCAAAGAGGAAGTCTTCCCCGGATGCGGGTCCCCAACCTAAACGGAAGTCGAAGAAGCCAAGACTACTATCTCGGCCTGCCCAGCAACATCCTACAGTCACCTTGACCGCGATGTATCAAGTGGTTGCTCAACCACAAACCACATTCCAAGTGGTACCTCAACAGCTGGTTGCCCAGTCACCAGCATTCAACCCAGTGTTTGAGAGGCAAACCACTACCTTTCGTCCGAAAGGAAAAGGCTCCCGACGGGGCTCCTTAAGACATCCCTCCCGAGGAAGGGGAGGACGCTTTAGGTAGGAGGGAGGCTCCAACACTTTCAGGATCGTTGGAACTTCAATCCTTGGGCCCACAGCCTAATCAAGAATGGACTAGGATGGAGATGAAACAAGTCTCCACTATCATTTCCTCAATTCTTCCAAGACTCCACCCCCTTATTGGAAGAATATACATTAGAACTCTTGAGCAAAAAGGTTATAAGGAAAGCAAAGTCCATCAAATTCCAGGGAAGGCTGTTTTGTGTTCCCAAGAAGGACTCAGACAAACTCAGAGTCATGCTGGACTTGTCGCCACTCAACAAGTTCATCGAGAACAGCAAGTTCGGGATGTTAACCCTTCAACACATAAGGACCCTGTTACGCAAAGGAGCGTACACAGTCTCAATAGACCTGGCAGATGCTTACTGGCACCTCCCAGTCAGCCGCCCCCTCTCCTACCTAGGATTCAAGTTACAGAAGAAAAAGTGTCTTCAGAGCCATGCCCTTTGGACTAAACATAGCCCCAAGGATCTTCACGAAACTTGCAGACACAATCATTCAACATCTATGCCTAGAAGGTGTTCAGGTAGCAGCGTACCTGGACGACTGGCTGGTGTGGGCAGCATCCAAGACTACTTGTCTGCAAGCATCCAAGAAAGTGATCCAGTTCCTGGAACATCTGGGATTGAAGATCAACTTCAAGAAGTCTCGACTCTCTCCAGCTCAAGAGTTTCAATGGCTGGGAATCCATTGGAACTTGAAGTCACACCGCATCTCCATTCCTCCCAGGAAGAGGAGAGAGATTGCGGGGTCTGTCAAGAGACTACTGAAATCCGACAGGATCTCAGGACGCCAACAGGAAAGAGTACTAGGCTCTCTCCAGTTTGCAGCAGTAACAGACCCAGTGCTGAGAGCACAGGTGAAAGATGCGTCAGGAGTCTGGAGAAGTTACGCATCAAATGCTCGAAGAGATCTACAAAGACCGATACCGACCTTACTACGATCACTTCTCAAGCCGGGGTCGAAGGTCAAGAGCCTAATGAGGACCGTTCCCTTGCAACCATCTCCACCATCAGTGACCATCCACACGGATGCCTCTACAGAAGGATGGGGAGGTCACTCCCATCAAAGGAAAGCCCAAGGAACTTAGTCATCCCAGTTCAAGACCTTTCACATCAATATTCTGGAGGCCATTGCAGTCCTCTTGACTCTGAAGAAACTCTCACCTCGCAGATCAGCCCACACCAGGCTGGTCTTGGACAGCGAAGTGATAGTGAGATGTCTGAACCGACAAGGCTCGAGATCGCCCCATATCAACCATGTGATGTTAGTCATCTTTCGTTTAGCGAAAAAGAAGAGATGGTACTTATCACCTACAAGGGTTCCGCAATGTGACAGCGGACGCTCTATCCAGGCTAAAGCTGATAGAGGCAGAATGGTCCCTAGATGTAGACTCATTCTCCTTCATCTAGGAACAAGTCCCGGAACTGCAGATTGACCTTTTCGCAACGAGCGACAACAAGAAACTACCTCGATATGTAGCCCCATACGAGGACCCTCTAGCGGAGGCAACGGACGCCATGTCCCTCGATTGGAACGAATGGACCCGGATCTACCTGTTCCCTCCAACCAATCTCCTGCTGAAGGTCCTCAACAAGCTGAGACCCTTCAAGGGAACGGCAGCTCTAGTGGCCCCCAAGTGGCCCAAGAGCAACTGGTTCCCTCTGGTAACGGAACTGAAGCTGAGGCTGGTCCCTCTACCGAACCCAGCTCTATCTCAACAGGTTCAGAAGTCGACTGTCTTCGCTTCATCACAGAGAACCCGAAACTTTCATCTCAGGATTTTCTCGCCCTAGAGGTAAAGAAAAGATTTGGGATCTCAAAAGGCAGTATAGACTTCTTAGAAGAATACAAGTCAAAGTCAACCAGAAGACAATACGAATCGTCTTGGAAAAAGTGGGTTGCTTTCATCAAAGCAAAAAGGCCAAAAAAAATCTCTATAGACTTCTGTCTGTCCTTCTTCATCCACCTTCATGAACAAGGCCTGGCTGCCAACACAATAACTACGTGCAAGTCAGCCTTGAGTAGACCTCTTCTATATGCCTTCCAGGTGGACCTGGCGAACGAAACATTTAACAAGATCCCGAAGGCATACGCTAGACTTAGAGACCTGCAGCCCCTCCGAAGCCCATTTCATGGTCTCTTTACAAGGTTCTACACTATGCTTCAACTTTGAACAATGAAAATTGTTCTCATAATGATCTAACCCAAAAAACGGATTTTGAGCGTAGCGAAAAATCTATTTTTGGGTGAGATGGCCATGTCGTCCTGATGGAAATTCCTAAAGGGTAGCTTCCTTGGGTATATATAACTACGGCGATATTCCCAGAGAATTTACCTTAAGGTACCCAGAATTCTAACTCCTGGAGCGAATATCCCTAATAAAAGAACCGGGAATATCGCGAAATATCAGAGGATGTATTCTTGACACGCCACATAGCAATCTGCACCCCGAACAGAGTTAACACTTCGAAGGGGTCAATTGGCAAGAAAACAAAAAACGAGAAAGAAAGGAGAGCCGCTCGCAAGGTATCTCTCCTCTCCCGTTTCGTAAGCGTGCATTGCGCCGCTCACGGCGCCATCTGTATTCCTTGTAGCGATACACGAGGTGCTACAGATACTGTATGGAGGGAGGGGACCTACAGCCCTTTTTAGAAGAAAAGGGAAGGGCGGGTCCATCAGGACGACATGGCCATCTCACCCAAAAATAGATTTTTCGCTTCGCTCAAAATCCGTTTTTTGGGCTCAAGCCATGTCGTCCTGATGGAAGTATACCAGAGCATTACTGTATCTGTGGATTCTCAAAACGTGCCGTACTCCCCGAAGGTATTTCCCGGCCAACTAGACCTAATGACCTAAGATGTTACCGTCATACATCTTTTCATCTAACAATAGACGATGTTAGTGCTTCCTGCCCCCTACAGGGAAGAGTCATACTAGACTCTGGAAAAGTCTCGAAGAGTACATATACCTATGTATGAATAACAGACAAGCCAATATAGTGGTCTCACCCTATATCATGTAAAGCATAGTTTGTAAAGAACCACTGAGTCACTATGAAATATCGACCAGTTCCACGTTCATTACTGGATTGGACAAAGGTTTATATCCGGGTAGGAGGAAAACTTGCATATCCACCACCGTCCCCTTAGGGCATGGAGTCCTCCCGCTAGGGGAAAGCATAAACCAATGCAAAAATGCTTGCATAAAGGAACATTCTATTAGAATTATCCCAGATAAATATACATAGTAAACGTAATGCTAATTCATTTCAAGTAAAATGACACAGGTGAAGGAGACGCAAGGTTCGCAAGAACTAGTTTATTGACAAACAATAAAATAAAACAGGTTAAACAACAATTATACATATATAAGAGGAGGATAACCAATAAATAAGCATAAGCATGATAGTAAACAGAAAACTTGTTTATCTGAAAGAAAAACATTAGCGCCACTTTTAACATACCGAGGTATCAAAATCATAAAAGTCTGTATTACTAATCAGTTACATTAGCATTGGAAACGCTTGGCACACATGTCTGCACTTATGCAAGGTTCACCTTTGAATATGGAACAGTCAATGTGGGCACCCCAGTGCCCTAACACTTAGTTTGTAGAACAGTTCGTAACTACACACTCACCCCGGAATTAATCGTCCCAATTAAATCCACTGTTCCTCGCAGAGTTAAACAGCAGGGTTAACGACACTACCCACTGCTACCACAGACCTCTTCAGTTGCTCCACTTGCTTCGCATAGTGACGAAAGAAAACTCTGGAAGACTTCCAGCCAGTGTATGAGCGAAGATGTTCGAAATCCATACTATTAAAGAAATTTAAGGATGAGGCAGCTTTCCTCGGATCGTGACCTGCGGGTGTACTGTCTGGATCCGCTCTGCGAATAAAATAGGTGATTTTCGCCCTAAGTTGTTTCAGTGATAAATTTGAGCCTGATGTTTCTCCCCTGAATAGTTGACCACCCCTGAAATCTGAAGTTCTACGAAGATAGACCTTTAGGCATTCCACTGGACATAGAGATGCATCTTCTTTCAGAGGGCAGATTCTCCAGGGACCCCACCTGTTGGTGGGTAACTCGTTCTTGGCGAGAAACGTAGGATCTTGAAACAGGTTCAGTTCTCCCACATCCAAGAACTGAACACGACCTTCCTCTCTCGAGAGGGCTAGAATTTCACTAACCCTGGCCCCCGACGCGAGTGCAAACAGGAAAATAACTTTTTGGGTCAAATCCTTTAAAGCACACTCCTCATTGTTCAACAGCGAAGTGAAATGAAGAACTTTATCTAAAGACCATGAAATGGGCTTTGGAGGTGCTGATGGTCTGAGCCTAGCACAGGCTTTCGGAATTTTATTAAAAATATCGTTAGAGAGGTCGACCTGGAAGGTATATATAAAGCAGATTTACACGTTGATATTGTGTTGGCTGCTAACCCTTAACCATGGAGGTGGATGAAGAAAGATAAGCAGAAGTCCGTCGAGATCTTTTGCGGATTCTTCGCCTTGACAAAGGCCACCCATTTTCTCCATGATGACTCATATTGCCTTCTAGTAGATTTGCACTTATATTCCTCTAGGAAGTCTATACTGTCTTTCGAAATCCCGAAACGTTTTCTCACCGCTAGGGAGAGAAAATCATGAGCTGCAGGTTCCGGGTTTTCTGTGATGAAGCGCAGACAGTCGACTTCTGAACTCGCTGGGTCAGAACTGGATCTGGTAACGGTAGACACTTCAGCCGTAGTTCCAATGCCAGAGGGAACCACACGCTGTTCGGCCACTTGTGAGCCACTATTGCCGCTACTCCCTTGAAAGATCTCAGTTTGTTGAGGACCCTCAATAGAAGGTTGAGGAGCGAACAGGTAAATCCTGGACCATCTGTTCCAGTCGAGGGACATCGCGTCCACTGCTTCCGCCAAGGGATCTTCGTACGGGGACACGTAAAGGGGTAACTTCTTGTTGTCTTTCGTCGCAAAGAGGTCTATCTGCAGTTCTGGGACTTGACTCAAGATGAAGGAGAATGATCCTGCGTCTAAGGACCATTCCAACTCTATCGGTGTGAACCTGGATAGAGCGTCCGCTGTCACATTGCGGACTCCTTGAAGGTGAACTGCCGACAGGTATCACTTCTTCTTTTCCGCCAGTCGAGAGATGGCCAACATCACCTGGTTGAGTGGTGGTGACCTCGATCCTTGTCGATTCAAGCATCTCACAATCACCTCGCTGTCCAGTAGCAACTTTATGTGGATCGAGCGACGAGGGGAGACTTTCTTCAAGGTAAGGAGTACTGCCATAGCTTCCAGAAAGTTTATGTGAAATTTCTTGAATAGATTGGACCAAGTTCCTTGGGCCTTCTTCCGATGAGAATGACCTCCCCACCCCTCCTTCGAGGCGTTTGTGTGAATAGTCATAGAGGGGGGAGGTGGTTGAAGAAGCACCGACTTCTTTAGTTGCCTGGCTTGGGACCAAGGCCTGAGAAGCGTACGTAGACGAAGCGGTACTGGTCTTATCAGATCTCTTCGCGCGTCTGATGAATAACTTCTTCAAACTCCAGTTGCATCCTTTAGCTGTGCTCTTAGCATCGGGTCTGTTACTGAGACAAACTGGAGAGAACCTAGCACTCTCTCCTGTTCGCGTCTTGATATCCTTTCGGAATCCAGAAGTCTCTTGACAGAACCAGCTACCTCCTTCCTCTCCTTCGCCGGGATGGAGAGATGGTGTGACACTAGGTCCCAGTGGATTCCCAACCACTGGAACTTTTGAGATGGAGAAAGTCTAGACTTTTTTCTGTTAATCTTGATGCCTAGATGCTCTAGGAACTGGATCACCTGTAGGGAAGCTTGCAAACATTCTGTATTGGATGCTGCCCACACCTTTTACTACTACTACTACTACTACTACTACTACTACTACTACTACTACTACTACTACTTCTAATAATAATAATAATAATAATAATAACAAAAATAATAATAATAATAATAATAATAATAATAATAATAATAATAATCATCATATTGAAATACTACTACTACTACTACTACTACTACTACTACTACTACTACTACTACTACTACTAATAATAATAATAATAATAATAATAATAATAATAATTTTGATAATAATAATAAAATAGTAAAGGATAATAATAATAAAAATAATAATAATAATAATAATAAAAATAATAATAATGATAATAATAATAACAACAATACTACTACTACTACTACTACTACTACTACTACTACTACTACTACTACTACTACTACTACTACTACTACTACTAATAATAATAATAATAATAATAATAATAATAATAATAATAATAATATACTTTTACACTTTTACACTTTATTTATTCTTATGTACATTCATACATTAAGACGCCAATAGGGGTTTTTCCCTGCTATGGCATATATAACTAAAAGTAACATTTTGACATTATTAAAATAACACTTGATAAAAGGACTACATTTCTTATCTCAAAATAGCCTCTACAATAAATACTTGAAGTTATTTACTACTTGAAATAGCAACTACAAATATAAACATTAAAGCAGAGAAACAAACATGGCTAACGTACAGAATCATATAAAAACAATTCACCACTTGAGGATTTCATTTACTAATCACAAAATTAAAGCGATTCTTGAATATTGACTCATTGCATATAACTAAATAACAAGTTTGAAAATGAGGCTGAAAACATACAAAGTCAATTCTTTCACCGAACAAATACTAATAGGTAGACAAAGCCAAGCGCTTATACCTAACTTTGAGAGAATAGTCCGTCTTGGGTTCCAGAAGATCATCGGGCAGCTCGTTTAAGAGCTTACAACTCTGAAAAATGACAAACCTCTTTTCTACTTCCAAACGAACTGCCGGAAGATTTATTCTTTTACCTCTTGTTCTGTATGTGTGTGTGGGCAACAAAGGCATATAATGTTTTTCAAATAATTCAGTATTCTTATACAGAACTAGGTGCAGAAATTTTAATATATAGTACTTATAGAGGTCATTAAATTTAAGCAATGCTAACGTCTTATACATATCTATTACAGGCAATAAAGGAATATTATTTTCGTCGCGCTGAACCCTCAGAATGCACCGAAGGATGTTATTCATCATCACCTTAATACTGCTCAAGTTGGCTTCAGAAATTTCCCCCCCCCCCAGATTAAGATATTTTGGGTTATGAGAGGGTAGACTAGTGATTGGTAAATTGTTAGTAACGTTCTCTGCGGCACTAGAGATGATAGGGAGTAAAAAACACTATGCATTTTACTTATTTTCCTATTTATTTCACTTGCTTGAAGAGCAAAACTTAGCCTATCATCAATAGTTACTCCTAAATATTTTGTACTTGAGACCCACTCTAACTTTCTTTCATTAAAATATATATCAAGGAGATTGTTAATAGGTCTTGGCGTAACCATCATTAATTTTGTTTTATTTACATTTGCTACTAATTTATTATTCCGAAGCCACTCAGAAAGATCGGTGATGAATGTTTCTACCTTTTCAATACATAAATCAAACGAACTGTCGGTGACGTAAAATAC
>NC_090764.1:58561064-58578564 GCF_036898095.1 Palaemon carinicauda | reverse complement strand
AGTACCAGGTCCTAGTATTGTTTAAATAAGCTTTGGCCGTAAAGTAACTTCTACTTTTCGTAATATATTGTGTTTTGTGGCGGAGCTGTGCCGAAACCGGACGCGCCATTTTACGGCGCCACTGTTCATGTTGCATGCTTTATTTAATTAGCCAGAACAGCCTTCTCCGGTCTTTTAACTAATTAATATTATTAGTTATTTAGTCTTCATAGCTAGGAATTAATTACATCGTGTATTAGCGCTCGTTAGGCAACGGTCATTAACCGACCCCATACTAGATCGCTAGCCTAGCCCCTAGGCTTGACAGCCTAGTTCTCATATTACTGCATGATATATAAGTGTTCCTAAGTTAAGTTATGAAGATTTAGGCATTTTTAAACATACTAGTTACTGTGATGTAAGTGTTTTCGCCTTCGGGGACCATACAAGGGACTGTGTTGGTTCGTGTACCACACTCCCCTAACCTAATGTAGGAACCCTTGTATGCTTCCTATTCCCCTTACCTATGGGTAATTACCTCTGGGTAGCCTTGCTTCTCCCTTATTCTACATTGGGGAGAATCTTGACTTCACCCAGAGTATTTATCGCTTCTCAGCCTACCCTAAGGGAATGCCCCCCCCCCCCCCCCTAGGGTCGTGCTTGAGAACTTAGGAAGGTCTCTGCCCTTCCCCAGTTGCACTTGGTTGGGTTACTCTTTCCTCCCTGCAGCTAGCGATGTGTCTTTCCAGGCCTCCCTAGCCTAGGAGATGGTCCTCCTAATCTAGGTTAGGCTCTGGGGGGAGATTCTGCCTTATTATAGTTTAGGACAGTACATCAGTGCTGTACCTGATCTGAGCTACCTATCCTAGGTTAGGGAGTGTTCTCCCTTGCCTTGGTGGCCTCTCTCATACAGAGTCTACCCACTTTAGAAAGACCCCTACTCCCCTCCCCACTCTATCCCTTTGGTGTAGGCCTGCCTACACACCCCTGTCCTCTGTCCTAAAACTCCTCCCTTGGGTGGAGTGGTAGGGCTAGCCTTGTTCTTCTGAGGAGCTGGCTGCTCTGGTACACTTACCCTTCATAGCGTTCTATAAGGGTAGTTGCCGGCAGCGGTCCTGCCGGCAGAGGATTCCCCTCTTTGAGTGCTCTCTATCCCTCCCTTGGGTTACCTCAGGCTCCCGGCCGTCTGCCGGCCCACTGCCTCCGGATGATAGGTGTGTGCACTCCCTCCGGAGGGATGCCGGCGGGGTATAGGATATTACCCCTCCCTTCCCTCCTTACCTTTCTCTCTCTCTATTATGGTGCAGGTCCCTTGCCGCCTCTACTGCCGGCGACTACCGCCACTACCTCAGGTGACCTCTATTCATAAGATACCTCCCCTCTAAGGACGTCAGCCTACCGCCTGCCGGAGGCTGCCGTCTTCCGTCGACATACCGCCGACGTCCCACCCCATATATTTCACCAGGATTACCTAGCGACAGCCGGCCAACTGCCGGAAACTTGCCCCCCCCCCCCCCTACCTGCCGACATTGATTGCCAGCATTCTAGGTATCCACCCTATATATTTATATATATATATATATATATATATATATATATATATATACATATATATATATATATATATATATATATATACATATATATATATGTATATATATATATATATATATATATATATATATATATATATATTCATATATATATACATATACGTATATATATATATATATATATATATATATATATATATATATATATATATATATATGTATATACATGTATATATATATATATCTCTCTCTCTCTCTATATATATATATATATATATATATATATATATATATATATAAAATATATATATATATATATATATAAATGTATACATGTATATATATATATATATATATATATATATATATATATATATATATATATATATATATATATATATATATATATATATAAATATATGTATATATATATATATATATATATATATATATATAAATTTATATATATATATATATATATATATATATAATATATATATATATATATATATATATATATATATATATATCTTATGAGTTGAACTAAGGTTCACCATGCCGTCAGCCGCTGGCTGCAGGAGCCCGCCGCCCCTGCCGGCGATCCGCCGCTGTTCCGGCGGTCGCCTCTGTGGTGTTGTCCATCTCGGTTGCTCAGTGTGTCCTTCTTGATTTTTTCACCCTGCAGGACTGGTCTCCAGCATGCCGTCGGTCTGCCGGCGCCCCCTAATGATCTGGCGGGATGTAAACAAAACACAAACCCCCACACCCTTGATCACTCTTACTTCCAAAATATCCCACAACACAAACTTTCCCCTGACGTTATCATAAACTGGACTCTTAGACTAAAGGGCAACAAAAACAAAACATAACCTTAAAACTATATTTACCGCAACCAAAACAAAAAAAAATCCTATATCATTAAACAAACTTAACACAAAAACAGACAAAAATAGCACTTTTATATTTATATACTATAGCTGTGTGTGTGGGTACACAGAACTCACCAATAATCGAAAAAAATAATATCCTTTACATAAACCCAACACCGTCAGTCCACATACAGTACCGAAAAACACTTACCCACACACAGTACCGAAAAACACTTACCCACACACAGTACCGAAAAACACTTAAACACTAAAATAAATCACTTAATACCAAACCCAATCATATACCACAACCCAGCAAAAATATTCAAAGATTCAAATTAAACATAAGAGAAACCTCTTAATATTTCATATACGTGTGCGGCCACCGTCGCCCACAAACTCCCCACACTGGCAACTCAGTCCTTATCGCCAATTGCCACAAATCCCTGGCAAACAATCACTGCAGTCAATTTGACTGTCCAATAACATTAGAGGTGGTCATCATCATCATCATATCATCATCATCAACAAGAACAAATCTATTTTCAGCCGGGTCGTCAACAATTAAAATTCTTTCAATATCTCGCAGTCTAAATATAAACATCCGCAGTCTGCTCCTAAGTTCATATTATACAGTCCAGGTCGTCATCATTTGTCGTTAGAGAAATCCGTATTTTATAGCCAGGTCATCAACGTTCAAAAATTCTGTATTTCAGCAGTCTATTCCTACATTCATTGTCCGGTCCGGGTCGTCATCATCAAGCTATTCATATACAATCTAATACACACGGCTGGCAAACACCACCTTCCAGGCCAAACTAAAACTCCAAGGAGTATAAAGGAATCCAAAGGAGGAATCACGGCCTGCCAAAATAAAAAAGAAAAAACACTTATGAACACTCCTAACTAACTTAACTATCGCACTATAATCAAAGATAAACAATAAACTTTCTATCATTCACGAACGCGCCTAACAAAAATGAATAAAAACAGTACTTACTCCGAATATAAAAAAAAACACTAAACAGCCGGCTTCCGAAGAACAAAAAAAATAACAACCGACTCCTTCCACAGTCCGAGATCCAATGCTTTCGCCCAAGACATTCATCACCGCCCTATCCAAGCTAAAAAAAATGTAAACAAACAACCTCAAATATACCGACAATCTTTCCAACAACAACCAATCATTCGCAAACTACCCTTGTTCTTCGGCGCGCACCGCGGACACACAAAACACGCACACACAAACGCACATACACACATACTCTCTCGCGCACGCGCGATCTAGCAAAACTAAAGCAAATGAAATTCTCTCTCTCTCGCTCTGACAAAACTAAAGAAAATAAATACTCTTTCTTCTTTCTTTCTCTCTCTCTCTCTCTCTCTCTCTCTCTCTCTCTCTCTCTCTCTCTCTCTCTCTCTCTCTCTCTCGACTAAGCAAATAAACATTTTCTCTCTCTTGCGGTTTGACAAAACTTAAGTAAATAAACACACTCACTCTCACTCTCTCTCTCTCTCTCTCTCTCTCTCTCTCTCTCTCTCCTCTCTCTCCTCTCTCTCTCTCTCTCATTAATGACAAAGCTAAAGCAAATAAAATGTCTCGATTTAACAATACTAAAACAACTCTCTCTCTCTCTCTCTCTCTCTCTCTCTCTCTCTCTCTCTCTCTCTCTCCTCTCTCTCTCTCTCTCTCTCTCTCTTTCTCTCTCTCTCGATTTGGCAAAACAAAAAAAATAAATTAGAATAAAATTAATCCTCCACATTCCTCCCCCCTTACTTTGCCAAATCCTCACACAACACTTACCTATTTTCTCATTACCCAGTCGCAATCAGGAACAGGGCCTCGGCTTCGAGTAACTGGGCCTTCATATACCTGCACTCTCTCATTCACTTCTTCCATGTCGTTTTCATTCAACGTACTATTACTACTTCCGTCTATGTTCTGCTCGTCTAAGATATCATTCACTATTTCATCTACCTCAGTTTCATCTGGCCCGAAAATCCCACTAATTTCTGTCAACAATTCATCCATTACATCTAAACCATTTTCTACTTTAACAAAAGAATCATTCATACTGCTTATCATTCTCCTATCTTTCATTCTCGTGTTCGTCATACGTTCTCTTGCCTCATCTAACGAAAAACCACACACACTATAAGTATCATTCATACTCATCCAAGTTTCATCTGTATTAATACATTTATCTTCCATACTCACCTGTACATTTACACCCTTGTCCTGCTTATTCTGATTCCCGCCAACAACTACAAAATTTTCCTGTTTTTTATCCCCAGTAACATTTTCAGACTTCCTTTTCTTTCCATACTCTACTAACACCAATTGCTTATCTTCTAAACCTAATGCCTCACCCATACTCGGTTCATACTTGTTCGTTTTCAGCCATTTATTCATACCATTCTCCTGAATATATCTTGGTACCTCCTTCCATTTTCGCAACTGATTGTGGTGTGCCCTAACCTTTTCCACACTACCATCCACACTTACTTTACCTAAAACATAACTCAACCCACTAGAACCAACATCTAACACCTCATATGGACCTTCAAACTTATCACGTACCTTATTGACATTCATTCTTCCTTTTTCAATTACTTCTTTTAACACTTTCTCTCCCACTTTGTAGCTTTCAAATCTCTCATTTGCTTTCTTCCAAACATCTCTATCATTCTCGAACACACTCAATCTCGGTCTTACTATCTTTTCAAAATTCAACACAAACTTACACGGAGACATACCAGTACTCTTGTGCACAGTCGCATTATACGCCCACAACGCACGCCCAACATATAAATCCCAATCATTATCACATGTACTCATCAACCACAAAATTTCTGTTAAGGTTCTTACAGTCCTTTCAGCCAAACCATTCGCACTTGGCATATACGGAGTCGAATACACATGTTCAATGCCCCATTCTCTCAACATCTGCTCAAACTCCCATCCAACAAACTCCGGACCATTGTCACTTAACATCTTTGCAGGCTTACACACACTCATCGGCAACATCACTTGACTTACCATTCTCGCTACAGTCTCACTTCTTTTATTCTTGATGGGTACTGCATACGCAAACTTGCTCATATGATCGACCATGACAATCATTCCCACATGTCTCCTCGCAGTCACAGGCAACGAAACACAATCAATCAAAAACATCTCAAATGGCTCTTTCATACGTAACCTCAAAATAGGCGGACTTGCATGCATGCTCTGATACTTTCCCTTCTGACAATCCTCACAAGTAGTCGCTACATCCCTACAAATTTGACTCAACCCAGGCGTAAACAACCTCTCTCGCATGCATTCCCACAATTTATTCTTCCCCATATGCCCATACCTGTCATGCACTACCATACACATACTTACAGCTGCATGCATTGGAAATACAGGAACATATATATCTTCATCCATTCCCCTATGCAAAAAATACACAATATTCTTACAAACAATAAATCTTTTAACAACTTTCTTATACGCTTCCAAATCACACAGCCATTCTTCCACCCTTATACCATTTAAAATACATTCACGTAACCTATTTATCTCTAAACATTCACCTTGCATTTCTTCCACCTCTTCTTTGCTCAACAAATCATCTTCACTTTTTGCAATATCAATCATGCCAACAAAATTCGCCATGAATACACTGTTATCCTCAATTACTATTACCTTACAGCCATTCTTTGAAAGCAAACCCTTACCAACATCAACTGACACATAGTGCAACCTCAAAAAATCTATTCCCATCAAAAAACAACTAGGCATTTCATTCTCTCCCATTACAATAAAATTATGTTCAACTTCCATACTCCCTAGTTTCACCTTCAACCTCACTTCTTCCCAAACAAGTAAACTTCCCTGACCTATTCCATGAATTCTCACACTCGTACACTGTCTTTTCACTTCCCAATTGTACCTCTCAGTTTCCCTGATAACTGACTCATTTACTAAGGACACTTGAGCACCCGTATCAATTAAACTACAATATTCATTCTCATTTATATTCACATATGTCATCATCCTTCCTTTTACACCATGCATGCATACATTTACTCTCCTTTCAATTCTGTTGCTCTCTTCACCAATATGTTCATCATCATATTCACTGTCCTCTATACAGTCATATCTTAGGTTAAGGTCACTTGCACCATTATCCTTCTCACTCAACAATTTGCAACATTCCTCATTACATTGCATCCTCAAGATATATTCCCTATCATTCTCCTTATATGCCCTATATTCCATCGGTCGATTCCATCCAAAATACAAATACATAGTTACACCATACAACATACTTACCACCATTAATATCTTTGATAATACTTCCCCTTCTAGTACACTACTCTCCTCCTCATATACCATTTCTTTTGACACTTCATTCATCACCCTTCTTTTAAGCTCGCTTACGCTACCTGGTATTTCCGTATTTAACCCCTCTTGTATTAGCTTACTTAAACCCATTAGGATACACTTATATACCATATCTTCCCCTTCACAACTCTGCTCCACAACTAAACCTTCAGGCAACCTTTCAGAATTCTGAGTACTCTCTTTATCTTCCATCCTCCCATGCATCCTCGACATCGTATCTGCTATCACATTCTTATTTCCCGGTACATATTCTAACCTAAAATCAAATTCATTCAAATCCTCTATGGTCCTAGCAACCCTTGCATTCACACACTCTTTCCTTATCATATACACTAGGGGCTGATGGTCAGTACGCACAATGAATTTTACACCATACAAAAATACTTTCAATGCTTTCACACAAAATCGTATTGCAGCCAATTCCCTGTCAATCGTCGAATACTTCCGCTCAGCTTTATTAAATGCTTTACTAACATACGCTATTACTCTCAATTGCTCTTCTCCATTTACTCTCTGCATTTGAACCAAACAACCACCCATACTAACCCCACTCGCATCCGTATACAACTCTAGCATATTCGCATTTTCACTGTAGTCTGGAAATGCCAAAGTGACGTCTTTTGTGGCCTCTTCCTTCAACCTTTCAAACGCTTCTATCATCCGATCATCCCATTTTAATTTTGTACTATTCCTTTTACCCGTCCATTCATTCAAAGGCTTCCCTATACCTGAACAATCTCTAACAAACTTGCGCCCAAACTCAACCAAACCAAGAAAACCTCGCAACTCACGCACAGTCCGGGGACGTGGAAATTCTCGCACCTTATTCACAAACTTGTCACTCTTCCTTATACCAGATTCACCCACTACATGCCCAAGAAATTCCACCTCCCTGGACAACCATGTACACTTCTCAAGCTTAATTTTCACACCAACTTCAATTAATCGCATCAACACTGCCTCAAGCAACCGCATATGTTCCTCAACAGTCTCGCTCGCAATCAGAATATCATCTATAAAAACAGTCACCTTCTGTCGATCGAAACCAGCCAATACAACATTCATCGCTCTTTGGAAGGCAGCAGGCGTATTAGCAAGACCAAAACTCAACCTTTTAAATTGAAAGTGACAATTAGTACTTGAAAATGCGGTAATGAGCCTGCTCCCCTCTGCCAGAGGCATCTGATAATAGCCCCGCACCAAATCTAATTTAGTGAAAACTTTCATTCCATGCATCTTATAAACACAATCAGACACCACATTCATTGGAAAACGTTCTTTAACAGTCACCTCATTCACCTTCCTATAATCAATACACATGCGTAAACTTCCATCAGGCTTTCGTACAGGGACAATAGGGCTATTCCAGGCACTCTCACTCCTTTCTATTACACCCATACGCTCTAATTCCTGACACTGCTCCTCTATCTCCTTGGCAATAGGCGGAGAAAAATGCCTGAGACGCTGATATATGGGGGTATCATCACTGAGAACTATTTTAAATTCTGTCAGGTCTGACCCCCCACAATCATCGTCACCGAGACTCATAACTCTCCGCTTATCCCATAACATCTTAAGCAATCGTTCCCTTTCGACCTCACTTATACTCTCATCTAACTTAATTCTTCCTTTCAACGTATCGTAATCCCAATCGTCATCGTTCTTTACATTACCAGCCATTACCTGTCTCGCCTTAACATATCTTCCATCCTCTACATTGATCAGTGTATACATACATCCCATGCAGTCGCCCTCACGTATTCCACGTACTCTCTTCCTCCTAACACTCGGCAACAACCTTACATACACCTGGGGTTCCTGCATATTCATAACACCATCATATATATACGCACTCGTTTTCACCAAATTACCTGCTTCCATACCTTCCACTACATATTCATCCTTGTCACTATTTGAAATTCCCAGACTGCTCGGCCATGCAACTTTTACACTAATAACCTCACCTTTCTTACCCGATAACTTTACACTTTCCTCTGCTACCAACGGCACTCCCTTCCACACCTTCGTACTCACTCTGCCGTCTTCCTTTAAATAAAATTCCCCACAAATATTACCTTTAACCTTTATTTCTACCATATTCACACTTGGATGTACAATCATACCACATTTTTTCAGAAATTTATACCCAAGCAGTACGTCATATTTCTCATTCGCTCCCTCGACCACGTAAAAATCATTATCCTCCATCATCAGCCCCCCAATCATAACATTTTCCCGCAACTTCCCTTGCACAGGCATACGCAAATTACCAATACCTTTTACTTCACCCTTACATCCCTTAAATTCACAAACCTCTTTTACCTTATCATATGCATTCCTAAACATTAAATTGACACCACAACCAGTATCAATCAAACTAACCAACTCTACACCATTAAAAATCATTTTCACACTCATGCAATCATGTGCTCTTTCTCCCATCACATCCTCATGCAATAAACCCTCACGAACATGCATCACATTCACTCCCCACACAAACGAGGACTCACCCAGCTGAACCCTCTGATTAATTAGTTTCCCGAACATCCTGGCTGACTTGATCCCTTCTTTCTACAAACCCTAGCTACATGCCCATCTGCACCACATTCAGTACACTTACCCCGCGGCTCCTTCCACATTCTAGCATAATGACCATCCTTACCACAATTACCACAAATTACATTCATACGATTACTACGGCATCCACTCGCTATGTGCCCAGTCATACCACACCGATAACACTTAACCACTTTCTCTTTCTTACAGTCGCTAATACGATGCCCTGTCTCTCCACACCCGAAACATGCTCCTAATGCCCATCTACACTCGTTCTTTTTATGTCCTACCTTCCCACACCTATAACACCTCTCTTCACGGATACCACTACCTAACCTAACTTGCTGCGTACTAGCACTTCTATCTCTCCAAACTTGATTTCCCTGTCTAAAACCGTCATTTCTCGGCATGGGTATTCCTACATTACTCACCCTAACACTTCTATCTATTACACTATCAGCTGCCCTCATTGGCCCTCTCATAACAGCATCTCTAAAACTACCAAATTCTGGCACACTTTCCTCCATTCCAGTTCTTACACTCACAGATTTACTTTCTTTCATACACCTATCCAACTCGTAATCCTCAACTATCTCTAAAATATCATCCCAAGTCAATCTCTCTCTAGTCCACCTCATTTTCTCCTTCCTTTTCAAATTAATAAACTCACACACACTCTCTGGTACTGTACCCAAAAACTTCTTCATTAGTTCCTTATTTTCATTTATTCCTTCGTCCCCATACTTCTTTCTAGCCAATGTTTCTAACCGACATACATACATCGAGATTGCTTCACCCACCTTCATTCGTGCTTCATCAAAATCATTTTTTCGCTTATACCTAACACTACCTTTCATACGTTTGACCTGTTCAATTATCCTCTTCTTTACACTTTCATACTCAACCTCTCCTACACTCATTATCACCCCATACATCGTCAACAAATATCCTGACAAAAATTCTCCCAACTCCCTAGCCCAAACTCTCTTACTATCCCCATACTTAGCCTGACAAAACTTTTCATATTCCCTAAAGAAGTCATATACATCCCTACTGCTATGTTCATTAAAACTTTCACACCTAGGTACCTCTCTCATAAACACTGTCTTACAAACTTCCTCTACTTCATTCTCACTACTATCTTCACTGTCTACTCCCTTCTTGTTGCCTTCTTCTTCATTTGAATACAATGAATCTAATTCTACACTCAAAGTCCTATCTTTAACTATTCCCTTCTTACCCCTTTTCTTACTTACCACCTTCACCCATTCATGATCATCCTCACTCACACCCTGACCTTTCTTCTTTTCTTTCTTCACATTATCTTTACCTTTCTTCTCAGTCTTCCTATCACCCTTCGTTCCAATCTTACTATTTCTAGGCCCTTTACTTTCAATATCACTATCACTACCTTCCCCATTATCACTTACCCTATCCTCTTCCACAATCAACCCGTTACCAGAAGCAGAAGCCACTCCTCCGACTGCACCTTCACCCATGACAGTTTTCATCATCCCCATTACTTGCCCTACCATTGCTTCCATTCGTTTCTCATTCTCTCGCATCCTCGTCTCAACACCCTCTTCCACTCTCTCAACAGTTCCCTTTAACTCACTAAGCTCCTTCTGCATCGCCGCATTCTCCCAGTTCAACCTCTCATTCTCTACTAGCAACCTCTCTTTCTCAACTATCCACATCTGCTCCCGTTCTTTATAATGCCGCAATTCCTCCTCCAAAGCCTCGTATTTACCTTCCATTTTTCTTCAACCTTAATCCTAATTCCGTCCTTCGTCAAAGAGTCCAGCTTCAATTCCACCTCTCAAGTCGTTTACTTTCAGTCCCTGTTCGGGCGCCAAATTTATGTGGCGGGATGTAAACAAAACACAAACCCCCACACCCTTGATCACTCTTACTTCCAAAATATCCCACAACACAAACTTTCCCCTGACGTTATCATAAACTGGACTCTTAGACTAAAGGGCAACAAAAACAAAACATAACCTTAAAACTATATTTACCGCAACCAAAACAAAAAAAAATCCTATATCATTAAACAAACTTAACACAAAAACAGACAAAAATAGCACTTTTATATTTATATACTATAGCTGTGTGTGTGGGTACACAAAACTCACCAATAATCGAAAAAAATAATATCCTTTACATAAACCCAACACCGTCAGTCCACATACAGTACCGAAAAACACTTACCCACACACAGTACCGAAAAACACTTACCCACACACAGTACCGAAAAACACTTAAACACTAAAATAAATCACTTAATACCAAACCCAATCATATACCACAACCCAGCAAAAATATTCAAAGATTCAAATTAAACATAAGAGAAACCTCTTAATATTTCATATACGTGTGTGGCCACCGTCACCCACAAACTCCCCACACTGGCAACTCAGTCCTTATCGCCAATTGCCACAAATCCCTGGCAAACAATCACTGCAGTCAATTTGACTGTCCAATAACATTAGAGGTGGTCATCATCATCATCATATCATCATCATCAACAAGAACAAATCTATTTTCAGCCGGGTCGTCAACAATTAAAATTCTTTCAATATCTCGCAGTCTAAATATAAACATCCGCAGTCTGCTCCTAAGTTCATATTATACGGTCCAGGTCGTCATCAATTGTCGTTAGAGAAATCCGTATTTTATAGCCAGGTCATCAACGTTCAAAAATTCTGTATTTCAGCAGTCTATTCCTACATTCATTGTCCGGTCCGGGTCGTCATCATCAAGCTATTCATATACAATCTAATACACACGGCTGGCAAACACCACCTTCCAGGCCAAACTAAAACTCCAAGGAGTATAAAGGAATCCAAAGGAGGAATCACGGCCTGCCAAAATAAAAAAGAAAAAACACTTATGAACACTCCTAACTAACTTAACTATCGCACTATAATCAAAGATAAACAATAAACTTTCTATCATTCACGAACGCGCCTAACAAAAATGAATAAAAACAGTACTTACTCCGAATATAAAAAAACACTAAACAGCCGGCTTCCGAAGAACAAAAAAAATAACAACCGACTCCTTCCACAGTCCGAGATCCAATGCTTTCGCCCAAGACATTCATCACCGCCCTATCCTAGCTAAAAAAAATGTAAACAAACAACCTCAAATATACCGACAATCTTTCCAACAACAACCAATCATTCGCAAACTACCCTTGTTCTTCGGCGCGCACCGCGGACACACAAAACACGCACACACAAACGCACATACACACATACTCTCTCGCGCACGCGCGATCTAGCAAAACTAAAGCAAATGAAATTCTCTCTCTCTCTCTCTCTCTGACAAAACTAAAGCAAATAAACACTCTCTCTCTCTCTCTCTCTCTCTCTCTCTCTCTCTCTCTCTCTCTCTCTCTCTCTCTCTCTCTCTCTCTCTATCGACTAAGCAAATAAACATTTTCTCTCTCTTGCGGTTTGACAAAACTTAAGTAAATAAACACACTCACTCTCACTCTCTCTCTCTCTCTCTCTCTCTCTCTCTCTCTCTCTCTCTCTCTCATTAATGACAAAGCTAAAGCAAATAAAATGTCTCGATTTAACAATACTAAAACAACTCTCTCTCTCTCTCTCTCTCTCTCTCTCTCTCTCTCTCTCTCTCTCTCTCTCGATTTGGCAAAACAAAAAAAATAAATTAGAATGAAATTAATCCTCCACAATGAGGCGCTAAGGGACATGCACCCCTTCCTCGGCTGCCAGCACCGTGCTGGCAGTCAATCTGATGTAGCCAGATAGCCTGGCCACCTCCATATAAGTATTGTTATACCATCTTAATAGTGGCTATGCTGTATGGTTGCACATTACAACATTTCCAGCATACTCTGTGCATCTCAGTGCAGTCGCTTGCCGGAACCTACATATTGCTAAGTGGTTTATCCTATTTTCCCCTCTCCCTCACTAGGCTCTGAGCGGTCTCAGATCCTTTTACACTCTGCGGACAATTCCTCTATTAAGGAGGCCTAGCTTGGCTCATCCATACGGATGTTCCCTCCTTTGGAACCCTCGGGTCCTAAGGAATTGTCTACAGATAAGGTTACGGTAACCGGCTGGGCGGGATTCACAAGTATGTGTCTAACTACTTCCCTTCCTGCTCATGTATCTTGAGCATATAATTAATATGCTATTTTACAGTTTAAGTTATTCTTAAGTCTAGAGTAATGTAAGTCATTCTTATGCCTTCCATGTACTCATGATCTCTTTCTTTTACAGGAAGAGTATATGAAGTGTGAGAGCAACTTCTGTGGAGTTAAACGCCCGGACTTCTACGGGCACAATGGGTGCCGGACCCACACCCCCTGCGTCGCCAAGAGAGGCGACCTTAAATACTGGGATCCGCAGAACTGTTCAGTCTGCAAGAGTCTCATCGATGATGCGTTCAATAAACCTCCTACCACGGAGGTAAGGGACACTGCTAGAGAGAAGCTGCGCAAATGGGTGCGAGGCTTCCAAAAGAACGCCTCTGGACCTTATCTTCCAAATGAAGATATGAGGGCCTTGCTTTTCCCGAAAGCATCCAAGGACTCGGTGATCCCTCAAGACCAGATTCCCACCGTCCAACTGGTGGTCGAACCTGACATCGTCATGGCACAGTCAATGCGTACGTGCCACATCGATTCCGACGACGTGGAACGTATGTCGGAGGTGTCAGAAGGTACGAAGAAGACCCTCATGGGCGAAGAGCTCGACTATGAGAAAGATCAGGTGGAATACCCTGATTCGGAGAACGAGGTCTCTCCAGTGGTATCCGAGGAACCTTTTCCTTCGACTTCCGCCACCCCGGATCTACTTCCATCGGCCACTCAAGAGGTCTTCAGGATGTTAGAATCCCTCATGGACAAGAAGCTGAGAGAGACTCAGGAGCAATTCCGGACGACTCTCGTCGGCTTCAAACAACAGAAAAAGATTTCGGTTAAGGACCTCCCCCACTGCTCGGAAGCTAACCCTTGGAGATACGCCGAGCACATGCCAATCACAACTGGCAAAATCTTCATTAGTGAAAGGGTCGGCTCTATTCTTCTGGAAGAAGTGGAGTTCTTCCCGAACTTCGAGGCTTATCCGGACTGTTACGTCCGACTCAGGTCCGAACCAGCCTCAAAAGAAGAGACCAAACCTAAGGAGGTGATAGCGTTCGATCTTGCAAAGGCCCAAGCCATGCTGGCTCATGCAGTGAAGAGTCGGGGTTTCACCAACTCCAAGATGCCAGCATTGAGCAAAAAGCATCCAACCTTTGTTGCTCCAGCTACTGCGACCTTCCCCTTCGTTGAAAAGGCCTTCCAAGCAGTCATGAAGGCTGTGGAGGAAGGGAAACCTTGCCCTGCACTGGAGGAGTGCAGACCCTTCTCCCTCACTCTTCCCCCCGATGACAGGTACTGGAAAGACATCCAGCTTACCTTTACGGTCGGGAAACTAGAACCTGATGTGGCCGGTCGTCAGTTCAACGAGGACCTCCCACGACTGAACGATCATCTCCTTCATAGGGAACAGGATACCAAGGAGAGACTCGCTGCTTCGCTGTTACATCAGGTACAGCTAGAAGTCATGGCCGGGGACACCAGAGTCCCAGACTTTTACATGGTCCTTGCAAAGTCACACCTGGCGACTGTGACCAAGGATTTGTACAGCTTCGCTAGGGCTCGCAGAGCCTGTAGAGAAATCGTGTTTGCCAATGCAACGGTGAAACACGAACCCCGGAGACTGATTTCCTCCAACATCTGGGGCAAACATCTCTTCCCATCCGCCTTGGTGAAAGAGATAGTGGACAAAGCCGCCACGGAGAATCGGAACCTTCTCCACAAGTGGGGCATGTCTCGAAAGAGGAAGTCCTCTCAAGACGATGGCCCTCAGCCTAAGAGGAAATCCTCGAAGCCTAGGCCCCAGCAACGTCAACCAAGACGTCAGTTTCCGGGTCCCGCTACTCCCCAAGTGGCTGCACAGTCGCAGCAGACCTTCCAACCGGTCCCCCAACCGGTGGTGTCGCAGTCACCGGTCTTCACCCCTGCCTATGAGCAGCATTCCACTACCTTTCGTCCCAGAGGTAGAGGCTCAGGCAGAGGCTCCGGCAGAGATTCTTCTCGCCGTCCCTCCAGAGGCAGAGGAGGAAAGGGAGCTAGTGGCCGAGGTTGCAAACCCTCGGGACACCAGAAGCAATGAAGTGCTTCCGGTGGGAGGAAGACTCCGCCAATTCCAGGATCGTTGGACCTTCGATCCTTGGGCACACAGCATCGTCAAGAAAGGACTGGGCTGGAGCTGGACTCAACCACCCCCATCCTTCCAGCAATTCTTCCAACAGTCAACCCCCCTCCTGGAAGAATATGTCCTGGAGCTCTTGAACAAGAAGGTGATCAAGAAGGTAAAGTCAACCAGGTTCCAAGGGAGACTCTTTTGTGTTCCCAAGAAAGAATCAGACAAACTCAGAGTCATTCTAGACTTGTCCCCTCTCAACAAGTTCATTGCGAACAACAAATTCAAGATGCTGACTCTGCAACAAATAAGGACCCTTCTGCCTCACAGGGCCTACACCGTCTCCATAGACCTGGCGGATGCCTACTGGCACATTCCAATGAATCACTACGCGTCCTCCTACCTAGGATTTCGACTCCAAAGGAAAAGTTACGCCTTCAGGGCCATGCCATTCGGGCTCAACGTGGCTCCACGAATCTTCACCAAGCTGGCAGACGCAATCGTCCAACAACTACGTCTTCAGGGCGTCCAAGTGATGGCCTACCTAGACGACTGGCTAGTCTGGTCGACATCGCCCGAAGATTGTCTGAGAGCCTGCAACAAAGTCACCCAGTTCCTAGAGCATCTGGGTTTCAAGATAAACGCCGAGAAATCTCGCCTCACTCTTGCTCATAAGTTCCAATGGTTGGGAATCCATTGGGACCTTCAGTCACACCGCCTTTCAATTCCACCGAAGAAAAGGAAGGAAATAGCAGGGTCTGTCAGAAGGCTTCTAAAATCCAAACGGATATCAAGACGCCAACAGGAACAAGATCTCGGCTCTCTACAGTTCGCCTCAGTGACCAACCCAGTGCTCCGCGCACAGCTAAAGGATGCCGCGGGAGTCTGGAGACGATTCGCATCCATCGCTCAAAGAGACCTCAAGAGACGGCTTCCAAACAGACTTCGCTCACTTCTAAAGCCGTGGTCGGAAGCAAAGGCCCTGAAAAGGTCCATCCCTCTTCAACACCCGCCTCCATCGATCAACATCCACATGGACGCTTCACTGGAGGGTTGGGGAGGTCATTCCCACCAACAGCAGGTTCAAGGAACATGGTCTCCCCTATTCAAGACGTTTCACATCAACATCTTGGAGGCCATGGCAGTTCTTCTCACCCTAAAGAAACTCTCCCCGCCTCCCTCGATCCACATCCGTCTGACTCTGGACAACTCGGTGGTAGTCAGATGTCTCAATCGTCAGGGCTCGAGATCGCCCCAGATAAATCAGGTGCTTCTACCTATCTTCCGTTTGGCAGACAGGAAGAAATGGCACCTGTCTGCAGTTCACCTAGAAGGATTCCGCAACGTGACAGCGGACCCTCTATCAAGGACAAGCCCAATAGAGTCGGAATGGTCTGTAGACGCAAGATCATACTCCTTCATCTCTCGCCAAGTCCCGGAACTTCAGATCGATCTCTTCGCGACGAGCGACAACAATCAACTTCCTCGATATGTGGCCCCGTACGAGGACCCCAAGGCAGAAGCGGTGGATGCCATGTCCCTGGATTGGAACAGATGGTCCAAGATCTACCTGTTCCCTCCACCCAACCTTCTGTTGAAAGTCCTATCCAAACTGAGAACCTTCAAAGGGACAGCGGCCCTAGTGGCTCCCAAGTGGCCCCGGAGCAATTGGTATCCCCTGGTCCTGGAGCTGCAGCCCACCCTGATCCCCCTACCGGGCCCAGTCCTTTCTCAACAAGTACAGAAGTCGACTGTCTTCGCTTCATCACTGAAAGTCAGGGACCTTCATCTCATGATTTTCTCTCCTTAGCCGTAAAGAAAAGGTTTGGGATCTCGAAGAAAAGCTTAGACTTCCTCGAGGAGTACAAGACAGAATCTACCAGAAGGCAGTACGAATCTTCCTGGAAAAAGTAGGTTTCCTTCGTC
>NC_090764.1:58551064-58553564 GCF_036898095.1 Palaemon carinicauda | reverse complement strand
GCTCAGTGATATTCAATTCAGGAGTTGTCTCGTCCCTGTAGACTCTATCAGCGATAAGGTCGATGGTTTCGTTAACAGGGACATTAGTGAACAAAGATTCGACGTCCATCGATGCTATGACCACCTCGCCGCGGACGTCCTTGATCGTCTCTAGGAATTCGGCAGAGGAGGCCACACAGTGGCGGTTGGGGACATATGGCGTCAAAATCGTGTTCAGTCTCTTGGCCAGCTGGTATGTAGGCGTAGGGCATTGGCTGATGATAGGTCGAAGTGGGTTGTCTTGTTTATGGGTTTTAATATTGCCGTAGAGGTAACCAGGTTCATAATCCCCCGAAATCATGGGCAGGTGTACGGCGTTAGTTGCAGCATTAATGTCCTCGATGTTGCGATTTGCCTCCGTCTTAATGTCTTCAACAGGGTTGCTCGTGAGGGGCTCAAATTTGGTCAGGTTGGCGAGGATGGCGTCCAATTTCTCGTGGTACTCATGGGTATTGATGAGTACAAAGGCAGCTGTCTTGTCAGCCCAACGGACGGTGACATCAGCAACTCGTTTGAGCTCTTTAGCAGCAGCTCTCATCTCCTTAGAAACGATGCCGCTGCTGTACCTGCCCCTATCAGTAAGGGCCTCGGCGAGCAGAAGCGGCTGAAGGGCGTCAGTTGTCCGGAGGGCACCACGTTCTTGGAGGTTGAGGATGGAATCTAAGAGTAATTCCATCTCCAGGCGCTTGTCGGTTGGTCTCGTTCGGGTGATGAAGTGGCAGTTGAGGCTCATCTTGAGGATCTGCTCCTGTGCTGGCATAGGGACGTAGCTGGAGATGTTAATGTATTCCTGGCGGACTCTGGGATCCGCAGCTTTCCGCCATTAAGGGTGACCAGCTTCCTCAAGATGGTCCTCATCCTCTTCTTCAAGTCTCTCTCCTTAAGGACATGTAGGGAATGGATGATGTTGTTGGGGTAGCTCAGGCCACCTCCAAGGTCCTCTTCATGGTTGGGGTTGTCAATATCGGGGCGTCGATCATCATGGGCGTCGTCATCAGGGGCGTCCTCGTCCTCGGGGTTGCTGTCAACCTCGAGGGGGACGTCAGTAGCGAGCTGGGCTTCTCCTCCATCCCTCAAACTGGTCCATTCATCATCAAGGCGGACCCGAAGGGCATAGAGCTCATCCTTCAGGGCCTTCTTTTGCTGGAGTTGGCGTTGGAGAAGGTTTCTTCTGTATGAATGGGTCCCGGGATCGTTCAAGGCCGACGGGTCTTGCAGGTGGATTTCTGTATATCTTGGTAGGAGACCCTCCTTCAAACAGGTGGAGTTGAATACTATGGCTGCATCGGCAGAATTCAATTTCTTATCCAATTTCTCGATTCTATGGACAATTCTCTTTTCAGGGTTGCTACATTCAGCTAGCAAGTTGGCGAAGTTCATCAGGTGTGTGAATAATACAATTCAGGTTAAGGCTGGATTTAATTAATACAAGTACAAGTAATACTCGAAAATTACAACAGATAAAGTTAGCAGTGGATCGCGACACGTTTCGGAACTGCTTGCTCCGTCTTCAGGCGAGAAGTGAGGCTCTGGCTGGATCTGGGTCCTTCTATATCCCGGCTCTGGTTCGTAGAGAGGGGCCTCAAATTTTGATTGGTCGAGCGGAGGTTATAGGCTCGGGTGGCAGATGTACGACGAGCTCGGCTCAGCCTCCCAGGCTGGGAGGAAGGAAGGAATCCTGGATCCTGATTGGTCAGGACGAGCCCCGAGCCAGCCAAAAAGTCAGTCAGGCTCCTCTCTCGGTCAGTGGACTAGGCTGAGAGAGGTATCCGAGCTCCCTGATTGGCTGAGGCGCGCGCCGAAACGGGCTCAAAGTCAGGCAGCCCATTCCTACGCTCAGCAGACTAGAATTCCGGAAAATGCTCGCCGCCAAAATCAGCATTCGGCCAGACGATTTCTCCATTTGTGGGGGTGTCAGGATCGGGGTTGTCATCGTTCTGGGGGAATTGTTCTTGGTTCTTAGCGTTGGTACGTCGACAGGATGGTAGGAGGAACATATCTTGAGTCGTATTCAATGCTGGTTTCTCGTTCTGGATTAACAGGGCTTCCAATATTCGTAAGCGCCTGCTGTCCGGGGTGCTGCTGATAATTTTGGTATTGGCGACGATGTCCGTCTGGCTAATTTGGGTGTTATGTCGCTGTGGAGCATGATTTCTTATAGCACCTTGCTAGACGTGGCACGAAATCCTCTTCGAAAGTTTCATTGTAGTCATACCGATGTATTTACAGGGGCATCCTCGGACTGGGCATTGATAAGAGTAGACTACTTTTGTTTTCTTCAGAGGGTCGTTATCAGGGGACGCTGGATTGTTCCTCATGATCAAGCTGCAGGTTTTTTCAGTCTGGTAATAGATGATGAGTTTCACTTTCGTGGTCTCATCAGTAGGTGACACGTTGTTAGTGATGATGTGTTTAATGGCCTTATCCCGCTGATATTCTGCGTGCATGAGGCCCTTGTAGT
>NC_090764.1:58353564-58413564 GCF_036898095.1 Palaemon carinicauda | reverse complement strand
ACCTACGTGTAATCTATTACTATTATGAGTTATTCTATTTATTGTTAATAAATGAATAATTTTTATAGTTCTTTTTACTAGATACCAGTCTAGCCAAAGTGTTAGGTAACAAGTGCCTAATCCATTTCCATCTATGCAAATAAAAGCTTGACAATTGGCGCAGTGAGTAGGATCATTTGCAGAGTTGCTAGACTGTTTAACTTGTGTATAATTTATATTTATAGTTTACTGCTGACAACTATGTGAACTTTGTTACTTGTGAAGGTTGGTGAATTTCATTTAAGTGTTCTGCAAGGTTTGTGGCCAATCACTGGAAGTAATATCACTGGAGTTAAGGTAAAGTTCTGTCTATGTTGTTTTTTTTTTTTTTGTGTGTGTGTGTGTCTGGCGAGTTGTCATGTGAAAGCGCTTTATTTGAAGTGGAATAAATTCTCGTTGTGGTGCAATATAAATTTGTATTTGTTCGTGTAGTCATATTACGTACTAGGAAACGGTTGAGGTCGGGAAGTGAATTAGAAACTGTATCGTTATCCTATTAATTCTGGCTAATTCAGTCTTAATGATTGTAGGGCTTGTTAGGGTTAATGTTAGTTTAATGTTCCTTTAAGTTCCGATTGTTTTTTCATCTTCGAATATTCCTATTGTGTATTCATTTTCTTTATGCTAGTTTTTTTTGGCATGGAAATTTTTGTCATTGATGGTGGAAAACCCATAATAGACATTGGTAATCATTGAAGTACTACTATTAAAGTTGAGTTCATGATTAGCCATATTTCATAATTTAATGTTTTGCTAATATTTATTATGAAGTGTTGTTGTTTTTTTTTATTAACTGTATGCTTCTCAATCATTATTATGGATCTTAGTGATTTGATGGATAAGGCTATTAAGCTTGGTATGAAAACTGCTGAAGCTGAGGAATTTATAGCAAAGCAACAGGCTAGAGAGGATAGAGTAGCTGAGAGAGAGGAGAAAAGGTTTCAGTTAGAGTTGGGAGAAAAGGTTTCAGTTAGAGTTGGCAAAAAAAGGAGAAAGATAGGATATTCAAATGAATGATTCAAGAGAGAAAGGGAGGAGAAGGAAGAAGTAAGGAAACATGAGTTAGCCAAAGCAGAGTTGAGAAATAGTGGTGGTATAGGTGGTGTAGGTAGCGAGAATGTAATATCTTTGCCAAAAATTCCCCCCTTTGATGAGAAAACTGAGGAAAATGATGTGTACATGAATAGATTTGAGAAATTAGCTGAATTTCATCAATGGGAGCAGGAAGACTATGGTATTGTGTTAGGCACATTATTAAGGGGACGAGCTTTGAAAGTGTACTGTGGACTTGACCCTGCTATTGCAAGTAATTATCAGGAATTGAAGGCAGCCTTATTGAAAGCGTTTCAGGTCAATCCTCAGGTATATCGAAAGAAATTTAGAGAGGGATTTATTGAAACTAATGAAAGCTTTGTGCAGTATTCATAAAGATTAAGACAGAATTTTGATAAGTGGTTGCAATTAGCGGATGTTAATAAATCTTATGATGATGTCTGTGATTTTATGATTATGGATCAATTGTTGGCTAATAGTTCAAGGGGTTTGCGAACATTTCTTTTAGAACGGGTTTGTAAAAATTCTCATTAAATGGCGTTAGCTGCTGATAGGTATCTGATTGCTCACGGAATTATTAAATGTGGAAATTCTAAATTTAAGTCTGATAAATGTTCAAAGTCAGGAATGCAACCTAAATCTGATAAAGTAGGTGTTGATAATCTTAAAACATTGCAGTGCCACCTATGTAAAGAAATTGGGCATATTAAACCCAATTGTCCAAATAATCCTGTTAATTTTTCTCAGTCTAAATCTTCTAATAAAAATATTCCTAAGATCAGTATCGCTCTTGCTAGTGAAGAAAAACCTAAGAATGCTATTGTGGATGAGAAAGGAAGAGTTTTTAACAAAACAATAGAGGTCTTGTTTGATACTGGGTGTAATACTGTTGTTCTTAACGAAACTTTGATTCCAACACGTTATCTCAGTAAGGCTAAAACTGTAAAGGTGTATAATTTCATGGGTGTTCCAATATATCTGCCCAAAATTAGATGTTACATTAGAAGTAAATTCTTTGCTGATAGAGTAAATGCTATTGTAGCACCAATTAAATGTTCTGATGTAATTGTTGGGTTAATACCTGGATTGAAACATCACATACAGGCAGGAATAGAATTGTTGAGTAAAATACCTGTGCCAGATAACGAATTAGATGTAAATAAGTTACATGTTAATGTGGTTACAAGAAAACAGTCTTAGGAAAACTACATTAAAACCTTTGTCTGATATTTTGTCTGAAGTTAAAGTAAATCCAGTAGATTTTAGTAATAAATAGTGGACATGTGATTCTCTGAGGTCAATTAGGAAAAGCTTGAAGGTGGAGGAAGAAATAACTTGCAAAGGGAGAGTTGTTAAGTATGTAGTAATTAATAACGTGTTTTATCGTAAATGTGTGCAAAGTAAAAATCAGCTAGATGTTGGTAAAATGCAAATTTTAGTTCCTCTCAAGTATAGAGAGATAGTTATGAAACTTGCACATGAATCACTTATTTCTGGTCATTTTCTTCTAGGAAAACTATTGACAAAGTGCTTGGTAAATTTTATTGGCAGAGGGGTGATATAATATGCAAGAGGTTGCAGTGATTAAAAGACAGGACTTGATGGCTTGGGTGCTAGGTAGAGACTGCCCTTTATTCATAGCTATATGGGACTACATGATACCACAAGGGCTAGTGCAGAGATTGATAGAATTGTAAGTCTTGTCATAAATGTCAGAAATTTGGGAAAAGAGTAAAGAAAGTGTCTTTGTGTAAAATGCCTATAGTTTCTGAACCATTCAGTAGAATGGCTATTGATATTGTGGGTCCGATTGTTCTAGCCTCAAGTCGTGGTCACAAGTATATTCTTACAAAAATTGATTTAGCTACACGCTACCCTGAAGCTGTACCTCTCAGAAATATTGATACTATTACTATGGCTGAAAGTTTAGTAGAAGTATTTTGTAGAGTTGGGGTACCAAAAGAAATACTAAGCGACAGGGGAACTCGGTTTAAGTCAGATCTCATGGCAGAAATACATAGATTATTGTCAATTAGAGCTTTATTCACAAGCCCATATCATGCTGCATGTAATGGAACTGTAGAACGGATGAATGGTGAACTTAAAAATATGTTAAAGAAAGTTTGTAGTGATCATCCAACAGAATGGGACCGGTATATTCCTGTTGTTCTTTTCGCTTATCGTGAAATTCCCAACGATACTCTAAAGTTTAGCCCATTTGAACTTTTGTATGGACGTAGTGTCCGTGGCCCTCTAACAATCCTTCATGAATTGGTTGCTGGTAACAATGCTGATGATCAAATCAAAACTACTTACCAGTATGTTTTAGATCTGCGTTCTCGATTGCAAGAGATGACCCAGATTGCAGTTAGTAATGCTGAAATAAATTCACGTAAATATAAAGAGTACTTTGATCGTAAAGCCAATCCAAGAAAGTTTGTTGAGGGAGATGAAGTTCTAATTATGTTGCCAAATAATACAAACAAATTTCTAATGCAGTGGAAAGGACCTTATGTGATTAATCGTTGCCGTAGTAATGGAGTTGACTACTTTGTAAAAGTAGGAAATAATCTTAAACTGTATCATGCCAATATGTTGAAGAAGTAGTTGCTGGACGATTGTATCTGCTAGCTTTGTGAATATCCTTGGGGCTATGTTTAGTCCAAAGGGCATCGCTCTGAAGACAAATTTTGTCTTCTATAGCTTGAATCCTAGGTAAGAGGAGAGGGGGCGACTGACTGGTAGGTGCCAGTAAGCATCTGCCAGGTCTATTGAGACTGTGTACGCCCCTTTGGGTAGAAGGGTCCTTATGTGTTGCAAGGTAAGCATCCGGAACTTGTTGTTCTCGATGAACTTGTTGAGTGGAGATAAGTCTAGAATGACTCTGAGTTTGTCTGAGTCTTTCTTGGGAACACAAAACAGCCTTCCCTGGAACTTGATGGACTTCGCTTTCCTTATTACCTTCTTGTTCAAGAGTTTTGAGATACAGTGATCCCTCGCTACTTCGCGGTTCGACCATCGCGGATTCACCACTTCGCGGATTTTTTTCATAACGCATGTATATACATATATCGCGGATTTTCCGGCAATTTCGAAAATACCGCGATGTGACCGATGGTGCGAGATTGGAGAAAGTAAGGAAAATGGAATCATGATTGATTTTCAATATAAATGAAACTCTGAGGAGCAACAAAGATATCATTTGTTAGAGAGATAGAGAGAGGTAAGGAATGGGAGGTAGTGAAAAGTAGCCCAGAGAGAGAGAGAGAGAGAGAGAGAGAGAGAGAGAGAGAGTGTGTGTGTTGTTTTAAATGTAATAAACAAAAAAATTTTGATAGGTTATAACACATTGGTGCTTATGTAATATCAACTGTATAGACGGTTTGAATAAGTCTAGAATAAAATGATGTTTCCCAAAAATTAGTGGTTTGCTGATGAAATCGGATGCCGTATTTTTAGCAACGATTGAAATGGATGTAAACTCGGCATAATTTTTTCGCTTCGTATTTAATTGACATTAAGAAAACTAATTTTAGTTTCTTCATCTATATGTAGGTATTGTATAACACGAGAGAGAGAGAGAGAGAGAGAGAGAGAGAGAGAGTGTGTTGTTTTAAATAGTAATAAGAGAGAGAGAGAGAGAGAGAGAGAGAGAGAGTGTGTTGTTTTAAATAGTAAGAGAGAGAGAGAGAGAGAGAGAGAGAGAGAGAGAGAGAGTGTGTGAGTGTGGTTTTAAATGTAATAAACAAAAAAATTTGATAGGTTATAACACATTGGTGCTTATGTAATAACTGTATAGACGGTTTGAATAAGTTAAGAAATGGTATAAACGATACTTTGTTAGTGTATTCGTACGCTCTCAAGAGCGGCAGCTAGACGTCAGCTGATCTGATCACACCCAAAAGTAAAACAAAAAGAAGTCAACAATACTCTATTTTAAAAACACACCCGAAATTTAAAAACAAAAGTACACGCTTTCTTAATGTGCAATTAACTATTCAAAGAGTAGCAATTTTCTAGAATAAAATGATGTTTCCCAAAAAATAGTGGTTTGCTGATGAAATCGGATGCCGTATTTTTAGCAACGATTGAAATGGATGTAAACTCGGCATAATTTTTTCGTTTCGTATTTAATTGACACTAAGAAAACTAATTTTAGTTTCTTCATCTATATGTGAGTATTGTATAACACGAAGAGAGAGAGAGAGAGAGAGAGAGAGAGAGAGAGAGAGAGAGAGAATCAGCTGTTGTAATCGAATGCCGTGTTTTTGTTTCGTGAGAATATCATCGCAACGACTAACAACAACATACTGTACTGAACTTTACAGTACTGTAATATGATAAAGTAAAATATTTGTAATAACCTATTTTATATGAAATGGGGCTATTTTTTTGTTTAAAATTTACATTTACATACGTAAAACAACTCTCTCTCTCTCTCTCTCTCTCTCTCTCTCTCTCTCTCTCTCTCTCTCTCTCTCTCTCTCTCTCGTAAATTGTTTTCCTGCTTTGCTACGTATGTATGATTTTATAGAGATACGGTAAATAATATTTGTAATAACATATTTTCTAAAAGCTTTTACTGTAATATCATTATTTATCACTTTCATCATGCGCGTTAAATGCCTTCGTTTGTTTATTACGATCGAAGATGAAGCGTACTTTATGATGCCGCCCATAAAGAAAAACATTTCATTTGGAAGTCCTAAGAAAAATTAAGTAAAACATTGGTAATAACAAAATCAACATACTGTATAATCAATATAATCGATGCAAAAACTAACCTATACACAGATGTGTACACTAAATGCGTTTGTTTCTTCATTATGATCAGAGATAAACGTAAACAAAACATTGGTTGCCATTTTTTATCGTGCTTTTTGGGGTGTTTAGGAAACGCATGATATAAAATCGCCTTTAATATTTGTGCCTGTTTTAGTTTAGGGTACTGTAGTACATGCATTAAGTGCTCTGTACATTAAAGGGTAGTATGTTAACAGTACTACGTACAAGGGAAGGTTTTAAAAGTCTGAATATACATGTTAAATAAATACGTAAATATGGTGTCACTACTTCGTGGATTTTCACCTATCGCGGTCGGGTCTGGAACCTATCTACCGCGATAAACGAGGGCTCACTGTATATTCTTCCAACAAGGGGGTGGAGTGTTGGAAGAATTCTGGAAAAGGGGTGGAATTTCGTTCCATCTCCACCCGAGTCCATTCGTGATTAGGCTGTAGGCCCAGGGATCGAAGGTCCAACGATCCTGAAAGTGAAAAAGTCTGCCCCCTACCTGGAACCCCTCATTGCTTATGGGTTCCTGAGGACTTATTTCCGTGACCGCATCCTCCTCTGCCCCTTGGGGAGTTTCTGGAGGATCCTCTTCTTGGGCCTCTACCTTTGTAGGGCTGAAAGGTGGTCGAGTGCCTCTCAAAGCCTGGGTTAAACACAGGTGACTGGGCTAACAGCTGTTGAGGGACCATCTGGAAGGTGGTTTGAGGCTGGGCTACCATTTGAGGCACCGTGGCCATGGTCACGGCCGGAAGTTGTGCAGGTCTACGTGGTCTTCTTGCCTTCTTGTTCTTAGGCTGGGGACCTCCGTCTGAGGAAGACTCCCTCTTTGAAGACATGCCCCACTTTTAGAGAAGGTTCCTATTCTCCGTGGCTGCTTTGGCAATGACTTCTAGAACCACTTCCTGTGGGAAAAGGTCCTTGCCCCAGATGCATGATGAAATCAGTTTTCTGACCTCGTGTTTCACCGTTGCTGTGGCGAACACGTGCTCTCTACAGGTCCTCCTTGACCTGACGAAAGCATACAAGTCCTTCACGAGGGAACCCATGTGAGACTTAGCTAAGACAATGTACATGTCTGGGGCGTTATGTAGGCCTGCACACATTTCCAAACAGTTCTGATAAGACAGGGAGGCGGAGAGTCTTTTTTTTCGTCTCCTGTTCCCTTCTCAAGAGATGATCTGGCAACTTTGGAAGGTTCTCGTTGAACTGTTGGCCTGCTATCTCCGGATCCACCTTCGAGACAGAGAAGGTTAGATGTACTTCTTTCCACTTCTCCTCGCAGGTAGGCATAGCTAGAGATAATGGCTTACATTCCTCTAGGATTGGGCAGGGTTTGCCCTCTTCGACTGCTTTAATGACACAGTCGAGGGCTTTCTCCGAAAAGGGGAAAGCTCTGGAGGAAGGAGCAATAAAGGTTGGATGCCTCTTGCTCAGTACTGAGACTTTGGAGTTGGTGTATCCGGCTCCTTTCAGGGTCTTGGGGTGGCCTGTGCCTTGTCATGTTCGAAGACAATGACTTCCTTTGATACCGTCTCCTCACGGGATGCAGGTTCATCTCGCAGTCTCACGTAACAATCTGGGTAGGCTGAAAAGCTGGGCCAGAATTCAAGCTCTTCAAGTGACTTGGCCCCCAACTTCTCGGAGATGAATAGCTTCCCATTCATCATGGGCATGTGCTCTGTATACCTCCAGGGGTTGGTTTCAGAGCAATGAGGGAGGTCTGATACTTTAAGAGGTTTAGTAGAGCCCCTGGAAGTTCCGGGGCGATTCCCTTCTTGTACCTCTCTCTTCGTCTGTTGGATGTCCTGTTTCATCTCCTCCTGTTCCTTCCGGAACACTTCCAACATCTGCTGGATCGACCTGTGTAGTCTGTTGGGGAGTTGGGGCTGAAGAGGTCGACGGCATAGGTTGATATGCCGTCATGGTGAACTGAGGGTCCTCAGTCACCGTCGAAACGGATCCTTCATCCTCCGTTGGTGGTTGAACCACGTTTTCTTCAGGGTCTTCTTGCAATAGGTCCTGTTCAGTGTCGGTAGACATTTCCGAGATCCGTTCTTAGTGGATGTCCATGCGTCGATCTTCAGTTGGATGAAGGGAGGCTGGACCTGTTCCTGGGGCACTACCGCATTAGGGTGAGCCTTAGGGAACAGAAGGCACCCGAGAGATTCGTTGGGCAGGTAAGGTCGAGCAGTTGGAGCAACCCTTCGGGTCCCAGTACCTCAGGGATCCAGATATGATGCAGCCGGGGGCATGAGACCTGCACATCGTATGCCCACAAAAGTCCTTACTCTTGTGGTTGCAGAACACAACTGCACACGTCACCATTGGCTCCTCCTGTAAAGGAAAAGGATTTGATGAGTATTTAGTTGTTTATATCATTGATATGAATGCATACATTTCATAGTAATACTTACTATTGTAATTAATAGCTAAGGATAGTAAGCTAGAAAGGAAATAGGAAAGAGACATATCTGTGTTTCCTCTCCCAGGCAATCGCTGACACATCCGTCAATAGTAATATTTAGATTCCTTATAAGGGAGAATACAGGGTGGAACGACTTTAGTACTTAGAGACGGGGTTAGTAATTATTTATACTAACTTTTCCGCCTGTAGTATATTAATATTGATCGGTGTTTTATAGGGGTCCCGATGATCAAAGGATTCATCTGGGTGTTGAGGGATTACTCGACCTCAACATGGTATGCGGTCCCAACAATAGACTGTTAAAGGATACACAGAGTATGATAGAAATACTTGTACTACTATATTGTTGTATACTGTTGTTTTACCGGTACACTACCGGGGTTAGGTTAGCACCTGGCGGCACTAACTGAGAGAGAGAGAAAGAATGGAGAGGAGGGTTTCCTATTATTATGGTTTAGCTCAATAACTGGAAGTGTAGGAGGACTATCCTGCCGCCTACTGTCTCCTTGCCAGAATGAGAGTTCTAATGGAAGGGGAGGAATCCATCTGATTCTAGCTTCCATCCATCCACAAAAGTCTGCTGCCGGCTGTACTGCCGGTTGCAAGATTTGTGGATGGCAGACCAAGAGAGGGCTGAAGAATTCTCACAGTATGTTGGGTTTTCCACCGGCAGCCGTCAAGGCCGGCTCAGTCTTTCCCCCCGGGGCATTCACTTCCGGTGAAGGAAGGACACAAGGGGGAAGGTGACCGAGGCGGTTACCTAACCGCCGCTGCTAGGTACCCGGCCGGCAACACAGTCAACCCGGCAAGCTGGGATGACTGTCTGAGTACCGGTGAAAGAATGTCATGACGGCTAGGCCGACATTAAAGAACAGTGGGGGGAGGGTCTTATAGTTCCCAGGGGAGAGAGGACGCATGGCCTTATCTATAAATTGTAAGGGATATATGTCCCCATCCGAATTAATAAGGAATGGTAGGGCGAGGTTAAATATGGGGAATTACTTTACTAACGTATACATATACAAGTTAAGCTAGCCTAACTCCAGTGGGGATCGCGGCCATGGTTGGTACCGCTGGGGCCCCCGGCGTATACAAAAAGTTAAGTCACATTTAGGAAGAGGAATAAAATAATATTGTATGTACAATCTTCACTAGTATAATTTGCCTAACTAGCTAAATTTATAGCTAAATACCGGGAATGTCGCTCTACTGACTAAATAAAATGCAATAATAATGTGCGATAACGGTCGTAAAATGGCCGCCTCCGGCTGTGGCTACGCTCAACCAAACACACTTAAATTATACGAATATAACTGCGAGAAGGGAGCCTAAAATTATACACAGGAAAGAATAAATACTCAAGTTTCCAGAGGATGAAGATGCTGAAGATTGCATTAATAATATTCCTGTAACCCATAACGTACGCCGGGAAATGGTTGGGAGCGCACTTAGCTTAAATGCTACAGAGAAAGGAATGGCGGCCGGTAGTAGTGCAGATAGGAGCCCATGGGATACCTAGATAACGGCTCCCCTTTCGTTCGCCACTCTTCCCCCTCAAAGAGTTGAATCTATTCGGGGTGAAGATTGCTATGTGTCGTATCTAAAAGTACGTCCCCTGATATTATGCGATATCATTAAATTTCTATTATAGATACTTGCGCCAGGAGTTAGAATTCTGGAGACCTTTGGTTAATTCTCTGGGAGTATCACTGTAGCAAATATCCCTTAGAAAGCTACCTAAAGGAACCTTCCATCAGGACAACATGGCCGAGCCCAAAAAAGCAAATATACACTTCACTGTTTAACCTAATTCCCTGAAGCTAATGAACCACCACTCTTGCTCGATTATCCCCTGGGGTAGACCAATGGAGAAGTTTGAAGGAAGAGTACCAGGAGTCAAAGAAGCAAGTAGGGCTTTCTTCGACTTCGAGGAAGACGCAAAGAATTCCTTTTCGACGCCTCCTTTCTTCTACTGCCATACCTCTTCCACTGGGAAGATGGCGACTCCGACACTTGTCGCATGGTGAAACCTGAGAACATGCATGCCCTTTGCAAGAAGAGCATGTCCCGTGAGGATCAACTCTTAAAAGGGCCATAGGTCTTTGGCGACAATCCAGGGCATTTCAACATTTTGGCAGGCATCCTTACCAAAAACACAAATGTTCAAAGCCACACTGACTAGAGAAAAAGCGAAAGAAATGCTTAGTAAAATCATTAAATATTCATAGTCAGAGACCACGTCTATTCACACTGATAGCTGATATCTAAGCGAGTTGTCATTAAGCCGAGGGGGGGCTGGTTGCCTACCTGCTACCAGTAGGTAACTACCCGTCAGTCGCTAACCGCTCCTTATAAATTTTTTAATAACTGTATTCCCAGCTTTGCTGTTCTTGATCTCCTATGTAAAGGACAACGGTTTGTATTTGTGTAGGAACAAATTAAGATTATAACATTTGCTGCAAGACTAGTACAACAAAAATGTACCAATAGATTCACAGAGTACACTATATGTAATTTGCTTTTTTTGTAGTTATGTCCAGGAGTTACGGGTACAATAATATACCACCTTAAGAATTATCACAGTAATTGTATTTACATTTCACTTATAATGGTTCTTGATTATTATAATAATCAAAACTCCCCATAGATTGTTTCTCTAATCCATACATTTTTACTACCTATACCCTATTCTTCAATAAACTCTTCTTTAATGGGTATTTCTTTACCATTCCTTTCCTCACCATGCCCTTTCTAGTGCAAATCTTCTTTTTATCACTCTTCTTGAAAGCAAACATTGACACTACTGTACTGTATTTTGCTCATCATCAGTTTTTCTTATAAATATAATTTATTTTCCTCTATTACAACGCATCCAGATTAGAGGTATCATCGTCATCATCATGAAACAAAGTGGGATCTGTCTCTATCACAAATGTTTCTGTTTCTGTCTTTAAGGTAATACTCAAAGAGTTATTTGTTGATTTCCGATTTTCAGTATTTTCTACTATTAACGAACCATTTACATCATTTTCTTTACCCACTTCTTTGCTCTTCAAAACTTTGTGGGCAATTCTTCTTTTTCTTTGGTTTTCCACCCATTCATTATTGTGTAAAGTGAGTTTGTGTCTCTCCAAAGATGAATTCATGGTATAATTCTTCCCACAAAGGTCACACTGGTGATTTTTTTCCCCTGTGTGTGATATCAAATGTCTTTTTAGGTGTGAAAAACGGGAAAAGCCTTTTCACAGTAATCACAAACGAACTCATACCCACCTGTATGAGAAACCATGTGAGTATTTAGATTTGTCTTTTGTGAAAAGCCTTTTCCACATACTTCACATCTGTGATTACGTTCACCAGTGTGTGTTACCATATGAGTGGTTAAATTAGACTTTTGAAAGAAACCTTTCCCACAAACAGTACATATCCAACTCTTTTCAGAGGTATGTATCTTCATATGCGTCCTCAAGTGTGGATTTTGAGAGAATTTCTTACCACAGATATCACATTCAAAATTCTTTTCTCCAGTATGTGTTACCATATGTCTTGCCAGATAAGCATTCTTGGAAAATGGTTTCTGACAAATACCACATCGAAAATTCAATTTCTTTGTGCGCACTTTGGCTGTATGATCTTTAGCTTTTCCAAAAGTTAACAAAAGAAGCTGGCTTGCACTGCCATCAAAATTATCTGCTGTTACTTCCATCATACATTTCTTTCAAAATTAATTAAAAACCCACAAGCAAATGATCTCACACTTTGATGAGACAACAAAATGGCTACATGTTCTAATTAGAAATCTGACAGTGTGAAGGGCCAAAGTAATTTCCCTCAATATCGTGTGCAGCTAAATGCCCCGCAATATTGATATGGCCCTGAAAAAAGGAGGAAAATATTAAGCAAAGTTAATAATTTAAGATTAATAGTATCATTTCACCAACATCTCCTTTCATCATAATTCATAATCTCAAAGAGAAAAAAAGCGTGTTTAAGGAAAGAAAAGTTAAACATTTTAAAAGTAATTTGTATTTTTCCTAACTATATAAACTAGGACCTGAGTCCTTTAATAGGAGATTGATTCAAGCACACCTGGAACTAGGCAGTTAAAACTTATAACGAGATGTTGGCACTGGCAGGTGGCGGGGAGTCTCCACCCTCCGAGCCAGTACACTGAATGGTCACTTTGATTTTGTCAGGGTCTTTTGGAGGAGGTGATGGCGGGAAGTTGAGTTAAAGAACTCGGCTTTGTATAGCTAGGAAAAATACAAATTTGCTCCTATAAGAATACAAGCCTTCGTCATTTAATCAGACTCATCATTAGGTGGAAGAAAGTCCCTATTACCAAAGTGGATGGATAAAATCCAAGGATCGCTAATCTCATAATTGATAAGGTTTGGCGAATAGCATCCTAGACACCTCACGAACCAAGGTCAAAAGTACCATAAGGCTCACGGCTCAAGCAACCAAGTCTATTGTAAATGAAAATTGGTTTCTTGGACTAATAAGTTTGTAAAGAGAAGCATAAAAATTTGACGTGTTTGTCTATATACAGTACAGTATATCCATCCTTCCCCTAGTAAGAAGGATGGTGGAATGAACACTTCTATTTAGTATCAACAGAAAAGCTGGTAGTTATAGTTATAGATAATAGGTAGGCTAGGGCCCCAACCACCCATTAAAATACTACCACTAGAGAGTTATTGGGTCCTTTGACTGGCTATTTAGTACTTCATTGGATCCATCTCTCTCATTATGGCTCATTTTTCCTTTGCCTACAAATACACCGAATAGTCTGGCCTATTCTTTCCACATTCTTCTCTGTTCTCAAACACTTGGCAACACTGAGATTACCACACAAAACTTATTCACTCACGAGGTTAACTACTGCACTATAATTGTTCAGTGGCTACTTAACTTTTGGTAAGAGTAGAAGAGACTCTTTAGCTATGATAAGCAGCTCTTCTAGGAGGACACTCCAAAATCAAACCATTGTTCTCTAGTCTTGGTTAGTGCCATAGCCTCTGTTCCATGGTCCTCTACTGTCTTTGCAAAGAGTTCTCTTGTTTGAGGGTACACTCTGGCACACTTTTCTGTCTTATATCTCTTTCTCTGTTTTTTTTTTTTCAAGTTTGTATTATTTATATATGAAAGATCTATTTTAATGCTATTACTGTTCTTCAAATATTTTATATTGTTCATTACTTTTCTTGTATTTTATTTCCTTTCCTCATTGGGCTATTTTTCCCTGTTGGAGCCCTTAGGCTTATATTATCCTGCTTTTCCAATTAGGACTGTAGCTTAGCAAGTAATAATAATAATAATAATAATAATAATAATAATAATAATAATAATAATAATAATAAAGACAAGGGTTACCTGTATGTCCAGCTACATAGGATTCCAACAGCTGTACCCCAAGGGAGGGAAAGAAGAGAGGAAAAGGGCCAGACCCTCTCACTCTCAATTTAGAATTATATTGTAACCACTATCTTAGACTTGATACTTTGGCCATGTAAATCACATGTCCGAGTGAAACACATCTAAAGACCTGTGAGTGCATTCCTGCAAACAATGCGCAGTAAAGGTTGTCTAAAGCTTTTATACTTCAGTGTCTAAAACTTGAGCCACCGAGATATTTTTCTTAAAGGCAAGAGTATCCCCAACTCCTCTGATTTCATGAGTTCATACCTCAACTTATTCTGATGCGCTGGGAGATCTAGGGCGTAATGCTCTATTATGTCTCCCTTAGCCTAAAAGAGATTGTACATTTGGTGATTCTCTTTTTAGTCTATCAGTACTTACAAAAAGATTTTGTAACCTGGGTCTGACAGGCTGCCCCTTACAGGACACAAAAGTTACTCTTCTGGATTTTCTGTTACTGTACTTCTTTAAGCAAAGACACTGTAAAGGATGAAAACCTGGAATCCCTGATTTTGAGTTTTTGCTACTAAGTCAAGACCAAAAGTCAGTGCTCAGAATGAGAGAACTAAAAGGAGAGTCTGTGTAATTCATCTACCCGCTTCACCAAAGCCAAGGCAAGCAGAAAAAACTGTTTTTAGGGTAAGGTCTCTATCTGAAATTAAGGTCTCTATCTGAAACTTGCCTCAATAGTTCATAAGGAGCTTTCTTCAAAGACCGCAAAACCTTGATTATGTTTGAAGTCGAAGTTGAATTTCACAAGGAGTACAAGTTTGCTCCATACTCCCGATAAGTACAGATAATTATCACGAAAAGGATATATCCACTCCTCTCAGTCTCAGTACCTGGTTCAAGGCTGAACAATACCCTTTTACGATTGAGACTGAGAGGCGTCTTCCCCTGCACAGGTAAACTAAAAAGTCTGCTACAAGTGGAATAGAGGCTCCAAGAGGAAAAGTGTTCCTTCGACAGCGCCAACCACAGAGGATGGCCCACTTCGCTTGATACACATCAGTGTAAGATTTCCCGAGGCATTACAACATGTCTCGCACTGTACTGTCTCATTTGAAAAGCCTCTCTCTTGGAAGAGGTGCCTCCACCTGTGAAGTGATAGGGATTCCACAGGGATTCCACCAAGTTGTGGAATCTCTAAAGGTAGAGCCATTAGAACCTCCTCTATTAGAATCAGAAGATTCAGGAACCATTCTGCTTGAAGTAAATTTGGAGCTACTAGTCAACATTAGGTTTTGGAATACTTTATTACCCTTCGGGGAAGGCAAATTGGCGATAAAACATAAATATCGAGGATATCCCATTGATGCTGGAACACATCCTCAAGTGCTGATGCTGGGTCTGGCACTGATGAGTAGACTGGCCGCTTTCTGTAAAAGTTTGTAATGTCCATGTCTATTGTTGGGGAACTCCACAAAAACAGGGGTTTCATCGTATTTTGGGGATATAAAGACTATTCTGACTCTTCCAACTCGACGTGTCTGCTATGACATCACCTCTTTATTATTATTATTATTATTACTATCCAAGCTACAACCCTAGTTGGAAAAGCAAGATGCTATAAGCCCAGGGGCTCCAACAGGGGAAAATAGCCCAGTGAGGAAAGGAAATAAGGAAATAAATAAATGAAGAGAACAAATTAACAATAAATCATTCTAAAATAAAAAACAACGTCAAAACAGACATGTCACATATAAACCATTAACAACATAAAAAACAAATATGTCATAAATGAACTATAAAAGACTCATGTCCGCCTGGTCAACAAAAAAGCATTTGTTCCAACTTTGAAGTTTTGAAGTTCTACTGATTCAACCACCCGATTAGGAAGATCATTCCACAACTTGGTAACAGCTGGAATAAAACTTCTAGAGTACTGCGTAGTATTGAGCCTCGTGATGGAGAAGGCCTGGCTATTAGAATTAACTGCCTGCCTAGTATTACGAACAGGACAGAACTGTCCAGGGAGACCTGAATGCAAAGGATGGTCAGAGTTATGAAAAATCTTATGCAACATGCATAATGAACTAATTGAACGACGGTGCCAGAGATTAATATCTAGATCAGGAATAAGAAATTTAATAAACCGTAAGTTTCTGTCCAACAAATTAAGATGAGAATCAGCAGCTGAAGACCAGACAGGAGAACAATACTCAAAACAAGGTAGAATGAAAGAATTAAAACACTTCTTCAGAATAGATTGATCACCGAAAATCTTGAAAGACTTTCTCAATAAGCCTATTTTTTGTGCAATTGAAGAAGACACAGACCTTATATGTTTCTCAAAAGTAAATTTACTGTCGAGAATCACACCTAAAATTTTGAAAGAGTCATACATATTTAAAGAAACATTATCAATACTGAGATCCGGATGTTGAGGAGCCACCGTCCTTGACCTACTTACAATCATACTTTGAGTTTTGTTAGGATTCAACTTCATACCCCATAATTTGCACCATGCACTAATTCTAGCTAAATCTCTATTAAGGGATTCACCAACCCTAGATCTACATTCAGGGGATGGAATTGATGCAAAGAGAGTAGCATCATCTGCATATGCAACAAGCTTGTTTTCTAGGCCAAACCACATGTCATGTGTATATAGTATGAAAAGTAATGGGCCAAGAACACTACCCTGTGGAACACCGGATATCACATTCCTATAATCACTATGGTGCCCATCAACAACAACTCTTTGAGATCTATTACTTAAAAAATCAATAATAATGCTAGAAATGAACCTAACTGAGAGACCTAATGTGTTGTGGAATCCCCATTCGTGCACCAACAAACCTTTTTGACAGAGTCTGTGATACTGCGGCACCTTTTATGTTGACATAGGCCACTAAGGTAATATTGTCAATCATCATTGCTAATCTGTGACTAACCAGAAGACTGGAAATGCTCAAGTGCTAGGTAAGCTGCCGTCAATTCTAGAATATTGATATGAAGAGACTGTCCTCGTGTGACCAATGTCCTGATGTCAGGTGGTCCATGAGATAGGGCCCACACCCTCTCTCTGACATGTCTCTAAAAAGGAGATCTGGAAGAGAACACTCTAAGGGAGACCGCCGAAACAGATTCTCCTCATCTAGCCACCAAAGTAGGTAGAGTTTGGTGTTGTACTCAATCGATACCAGGGCCTAACGTAAATATGTTATTTTCATTTTAAAATAAATTTTTGAACATACTTACCTGGCAGTTATATATATAGCTTACGTCCCTGACGTCACGGCAGCAAATTCAAAACTAGTGCCAATCGCCGATTGGATAGCCAGGTGTACCACCTGTGCGCCCCTAGCGAGGTACCTGGAACCATTCCATGATTCCTCATATCTTCCATGCCTCTAGTCTCTAGAGGGGAGGAGAGTGGGAATTTAATTATATATAACTACCAGGTAAATATGTTCAAAAACTTATTTTATAATGAAAATAAAATTTTTTAACATAAGACTTACCTAGTAGTTATATATATAGCTGATTAACACCTTTGCTGGAGGGTAGAGACAGCCAATATAGTTGGAATTCTGCTTAAGAGTTAATAAAAAACAAGCTTAAGGGTTCGTACCTGATAAGGAAGCTGACTTCAATGATTCTTTGCCCTTATGTCCGCTTATCTTATGAGATCCAGTGATCCTCTCAGGGGGCTGAAGATCTCTAGAAGCTGTCAAACAGGTGTACATACCTCTATGTGACAGAGCCTCCTCTAATACTAAGTTCCAGGCACTCTCGTGGAACAAAATTGACCACCTGACCAAATCAATGATTGCGGAAGACTGTCGCAATCTCCACAAGGCAACCATAAAAAACAAATTAATAAAAGCTCCAAGAGAAGAAAAGGTATTAGGATTATGGGAATGTAGTGGTGGATCCTTCCCCCACAACTGCACTCACTGCTACGAATGGTCCCAGAGTGTAACAGTCCTCATAAAGAGTCTGGACACTTTTCAAATAGTGTGAAGCGAACACAGATTTGCTCCTCCAAAAGGTTGTGCAACGATCTATTTTATTTGAGCTCTAACTTCGTGAGTCTTGACCTTTAAAAGTCTAAAGTCTGTCTCACTGCAATGTGCATGACCCTCTCTAATTAAAAGCCTGATGAAGAATGACAGGGCATTCTTTGACATCAGCAAGGAGGGTTTCTTGACCGAGAACCACAGGGCTTCCGACTTGCTTCGCAACTCTTTTGTTCTGTCCAGGTAGAACTTCAGGGCTCTTCTTACTGGGCACAGGACTCTCTCCAACTCTTCGCCAACCACATCCAAAAGATTCGGAAACTCAAAAGCCTTAGGCCAAGGTTGAGAAGGGCGTTCATTCTTGGCGAGAAAGCCCAACTGCAATGAGCAAATAGCTTTGTTATCTCGAAAACCCACGTTTTTACTAAATGCATGGATTTCACTAACTCTCTTGGCTGTTGCCAGACTAAACAAGAAAAGGGTTTTCATCGTGAGGTCCTTAAGAGACGTTGAGTGCAAGGGCTCAAACCTGTCTCTCATAGGGAACTTCAGGACTATATCCAGATTCCAAGCTGGTGAATCCTGGTGACGTTGCTTTGATGTATCAAAAAATTTAAGAAGTTCCTGCAAGTCTTTGTTATTCGAAAGGTCCAAGTCTCTGTGCCTGAATACAGTTGCCAACATACTCCTGTATCCCTTGATAGTGGATGATGAAAAATTATGCTTCCTTCGCAGGAATAAAAGGAAGTCTGCAATCTGAGTTACAGAGGTACTGGATGAGGAAACAGAGTTGACTCTGCACCATTCTCTAAAAACCTCCCACTTGGATTGATAGACCCTAATGGTCGAAGGCCTTCTTGCTCTTGCAATAGCTCTAGCTGCCTCCTTCGAAAAACCTCTAGCTCTTGTGAGTTTTTCGATAGTCTGAAGGCAGTTAGCTGAAGATTTTGGAGACTTTGATGGTGCCTTTCCAAGTGGGGCTGTTTGAGTAAATCTACTCTTAATGGAAGGCTTCTTGGAGTGTCCACCATCCATTCCAGTACCTCTGTGAACCATTCTCTTGAGGGCCAAAAGGGGGCTACTAGAGTCATTCTGGTCCCTTCACTTGACACAAACTTTTGTAACACCTTGTAAAGGATCTTGAAAGGTGGAAAAACATACACGTCTAGATTGGACCAATCTAGCAGGAACGCGTCCGTGTGTACTGCTTCGAGATCTGGCACTGGGGAGCAATACGTCTCTAGCCTCTTTGTCTTTGAGGTCGCGAAAAGGTCTATGCAAGGGCGACCCCAAAGGCGCCACAGACTCTTGCAAACTTCTTGATGGAGAGTCCACTCTGTGGGTAGGACTTGACCTCTCCTGCTGAGGCTGTCTGCCATCACGTTCTTCTCCCCTTGGATGAACCTCGTAATCAGAACTACATTTCTTTCCTTTGCCCAGATGAGAAGATTCCTCGCAGTCTTGTAAAGGGAAATCGAGTGGGTTCCTCCTTGCTTGGCAATGTAAGCCAATGCTGTGGTGTTGTCGGCATTGACCTGCACCACTTTGTTCAGAACTGACCCTTCGAGGCTTCTTAGGGCCAACAGGACTGCTAACAACTCCTTTTGATTGATGTGGAAGTTCTTCTGAACCTCTGTCCACAACCCTGAAACTTCCAACTTGCCCAGTGTTGCTCCCCACCCCGAGTCCGAGACGTCGGAACACAACACATAGTCTGGGTTCTTCTGTTCCAAGGGGTAACTTTCCTGGAACTTGTCTGGATCGTTCCACAACTGAAGGCAACCTCTTATGGGCTTTGTGACTGGAATGCACTTCGTCTCTAAATCCTTCTTCCTGTTCCAATGATAATTGAGGTGGAATTGGAGAGGTCGAAGATGCAGTCTTCCTAGAGAGACAAACTGTTCCAACGAGGAGAGGGTTCCCAACAGGCTCATCCACTTCCTCGCAGAACACTTCTGCTCTTTTAGAAAAGATTGCACTTTCAAGATGGCTTGTTCCGTCCTTAAGGGAGACGGAAAAGCCCGAAAAACTCGACTCCGAATCACCATCCCCAAATAGAGTATCTCTTGTGATGGTGTCAGAAGAGATTTGTCCTTGTTGACAAGAAGACCCAATTCTTCTGCTAAATTCAATGTTATCTGAAGATCTTTCAGGCAGTGATCGTAAGAGCGAGCTCTGAGAAGCCAATCGTCTAGATACAGGGAGGCTCTGATGCCTCTTGAGTGGAGAATCCTTGCTACATTGAGCATAAGTTTCGTAAATATTTGAGGGGCGGTGCTGAGGCCGAAACACAGGGCTCGAAACTGAAACACTTCCCCCTTGAATACGAACCTCAGATAATGCTTGAAGCTCGGATGAATGGGGATGTGAAAATAAGTGTCCTGGAGGTCTAATGAGACCATCCAGTCGCCCTTTCTTACTGCTGCAAGAGAGAACTTCGTCTTTTAGACAAAGGTTTTGAGTACACTTACGTCCAGAACTGGACGCCATCCCCCCAAGTTCTTGGGAACTAGGAACAGGCGGTTGTAAAATCCTGGTGACAGCAGGTCCTGCACCCTCTCTATGGCCTCCATCTCCAACAAGAGAGACACTTGAAGTTGTAAAGCTTGCCTCTTTGACTCCTCTCTGTACCTGGGAGAGAGATCTACTGGGGTTAAAACCAAAGGAGGTTTCCCTATAAAAGGGATCTTGTAACCCTCCTTTAGAAGTTGAACTGACCAAAGGTCTGCCCCCCTCATCTTTCACGCTTGCCAGAAGATGTGTAGTCTGGCTCCTACTACCTGAAGGCGAAAGCAGTCAGACCCTGCTTCGCCCTGTCCTAAATCCTCTCCTCTTTGCTCTCCTTCCATCGGGCCTAGAACTACCCCTGCTGGAAGTCTTTCCTCGAAAGGGCTGAGAAAACTGAGGGAAAGGTGTATCATCCTTAGGTTTGCGGCTAGAGAAGGAAGATGGTAGGACCTTTCTTGCTGTCTTTGAGACTAGATCTTGGGTGGCCTTCTGAGTCAATGCAGAAGAAATCTCTCTAATTAGATCTTGCGGGAAAAGAGAGGAAGACAGCGGAGCATAAAGCAATTCCGATTTCTGGAAGGGAGTACAGTGAACCCTCGTTTATCGCGGTAGATAGGTTCCAGACCCGACCGCGATAGGTGAAATTCCGCGAAATAGTGACATCATATTTACCTATTTATTTAACATGTATATTCAGACTTTTAAAACCTTCCCTTGTACGTAGTACTGTTAACAAACCACCCTTTAATGTACAGAACACTTAATGCATGTACTACAGCACCCTAAACTAAAACAGGCACAAATATTAAAGGCGATTTTATATCATGCGTTTCCTAAACACCTAAAAAGCACGATAAAAAATGGCAACCAATGTTTTGTTTACGTTCATCTCTGATCATAATGAAGAAACAAACTCATTTAGTGTACACATATATGTATAGGTTAGTTTTTGCATCGATTATATTGATTATACAGTATGTTGATTTTTTTATTACCAATGTTTTAGTTTACGTATTTTTCTTAGGACTTCCAAATGAAATGTTTTTCTTTATGACGCCGCCTGAAACGACGGCGTCATAAAGTACTGTACGCTCAGTAAACAACCACGCTCAGAACAAAGAAGGCATTTAACGCGCATGATGAAAGTGATAAATAATGATACAGTACAGTATTTACAGTAAAAGCATTTACAAAATATGTTACCTTACAAATATAATTTACCGTATCTATATAAAATCATACAGTACTGTACAGTACATATTGTACGTAGCAAAGCAGGAAAACAATTTGAGAGACGAGAGAGAGAGAGAGAGAGAGAGAGAGAGAGAGAGAGAGAGAGAGAGAGAGAGAGATTGTTTTACGTACGTACAGTAAATGTAAATTTTAAACAAAAAATCAATTTACGAGAGAGAGAGAGAGAGAGAGAGAGAGAGAGAGAGAGAGAGATTGTTTTACGTACGTAAATGTAAATTTTAAACAAAAAAAATATGATAGGTTACAGCATGTAGACTTTTAAAACCTTCCCTTTAACTTAATGCATACAGTACGTACAGTACTAAACTATAAAACAGGCACAAATACAGTTTTAGAATGTGAGAATATTAAAGTAAAAAATAAAGATTGTTACTGTACTCACCACGAAAGAAGTTGAAGAAAAACTTGAATGATGATGGCGATGAATTTGCTGCACAGTAGAAATGATGATGATGAAGCTGATGATGTGTTCTACTGTGCAGCCAGGTAGTATTTTACGTCTCTTCAGACGGAGGTGTCTTTTCCTGGGACACCTCTTCAACTTGTTCCTGGGAAACTTCTTCAATTTCTTCCGAAGGCGTACTAGCAGGAGGAACTGGCTCTTTTTTGCGAGGCTGGAAGAACATTGTGATCGGAAGTTGTTGCCGCTGCTTCTTTTTTCGATCTAAGAGCATCTTGTAGGGAGTCATTATGTCATCAACCTTGTTGCAGAATTGCATCGAGCGAACCATATCCTCGTCCCACTCTTGCAACATTTCTTTCAACTCCTTCGCATGGTTGCAGGCCTTGGCAAGCCGTTCTAATGTTAAGCCCATTTCTTCGACATTTTCTTGGGTCTCTTCCTGGGTTTCACTCTCTTCTTCGCTTGCCGATTTCGTCAGGTCTTCGAGGTCTGCGTCAGTTAGGGGCTGGGAATGGCAGTCCAACAACTCGTCGACGTCTTCAGTCGTCATGTCGCCAAACCCGTCACCTCCAATTATGGCAGCCAACTGCACAGATTTGCGTATTGCAGAGTGTTGGATTTCAGCAGGTGTAAATCCCTCGTCATCGTAAACAATCTGGGGCCACAACTTCTTCCAGCTCGCATTCACGGTTGCAGGTTTCATCTCTTGAAGTGCCTTCTGAATATTCTGCAGGCACGTGGCTATGGTGTACTGCCGCCAGTACGCCTTCAAGTTAAAATCTTCATCCTCATCATCTTGGGCAGCATCCACACACGCAACGAGGTCCGCCAAGGTGTTCTTCGTGTAGAGGGCCTTGAACGCCCTGATAACCCCCTGGTCCATCGGTTGAATTAATGACGTGGTGTTGGGTGGCAGGAACTCAACCTGAATGCCCTCATGCGACAGGTCAGTTGCGTGTCCACCAGCGTTATCCATAAGGAGAAGGATCTTGAATGGCAAGCCCTTCTCTAAGAGATATCTGCTGACTTGCGGGATAAAACACTGATGTAACCAGTTGGAGGTCAGCATCTTCGTAATCCATGCTTTTTGATTATGCATCCAGTACACGGGAAGGAGATTCCTATTTTTATTTTTCAAAGCGCGAGGATTTTTCGACTTATAAATAAGCAACGGCTTTAGCAAAAATCCAGCAGCATTGCCACACATCACGAGGGTAACGCGATCCTTGAATGCTTTAAAGCCAGAGGCTTTGGCTTCCTCTTTGAACAGGAAAGTTCGCGACGGCATTCTCTTCCAAAGCAAGCCGGTCTCATCCATATTAAAGACTTGTTCCGGCTTGTATCCACCTTCGGCGATAATATTCTTGAATGTCTGGTTCGCGTAAGTTTCAGCAGCGGCAGTGTCAGCCGAAGCAGCCTCGCCATGCAGGGAAACGCTTTTCAAAGCGAAGCGTTTCTGAAACTTCGCGAACCATCCTTTGCTGGCGGAAAAACGTTTCTGAGGCTGGAAATCAGTGGATGTCCCTGGTTGAGGATCATCTGCATCATCATCTTCTTCAGCATGGTTGCCGTCGTCGTCTTGAGGTTCCTTTGCAGCAAAATTCTGATACAAGCTCAAAGCCTTTGTTCGGATGGTGTTCGTATCCAAGGCTATGTTCTTCTTCCGGCAGTCGGCAATCCACACAGCTAAAGCACCTTCCATGCGTACGATCGTTTTATTACGCGTTGTAACGACCCGCTTCGCTGATCTGCTAAAGGTGATTGCAGCCGTCTTTCTAATGTTCGCCTCGTCCTTCTTGATATAGCGAACAGTAGATTCGTTGATCCCAAAATGGCGCGCAGCGGACGCGTAACTTCTACCATCTTTTAACATATCGAGAAGCGTAACCTTCTCACTATCGTCATCATCCTTCGGTGGCGTTTAGGCTCACTACCAGCCTTAGTAGAAGCAGAACGCTTGGGAGCCATTGTACAGTAGGATTTGACAAAAAGTTCAACTTAAAAAGGTCCACACAGCACAGATTCACAAACTTAAGAACGTCTACTCAGCGATACGCGGGAACAGAGAGTGGACGACCCGGGCCCGCGAGACCCTAGATGCTGGAAGCTGGAGATGATGGCAAAACACCAATCACAGGCTAGATAACAAAACTTGAGTTCTGATTCGTCATCTATCAGCGCTTGAACCAATCACAACCCGTCTTACAGTATATGATGCGTAGGTTACCAACTCATACAAGATACCCCGCGCATACCGTACGTACGTATTAATAATAATAATAATAAATAATGATAATAATACAGTACAGTACTGTAATAATAATAATAATGATAATAATAATAACAATCATAATTTTATTAACAACAACAACAATAATAATAATAATAACAATAATAATAATAGCTTTACGTATGCTACAGTATTTTATTCTTTTGTAGGATGTGTGTCTCTCTCTCTCTCTCTCTCTCTCTGCTCTCTCTCTCTCTCTATCTCTCTCTCTCTCTCTCTCTCTCTCTCTCTCTCTCTCTCTCTCTCTCTCTCTCTCGTACGCTTATTCGAAATGTGATTTTTGCAACAAAGAATATTATTGGATGCAGTACTACGTACGTATACTGTACATACAAAAGAATCATGGAAAAGATGCACATCCATTACATTTGTAGTATAGTAGCCATCAGCAGCCTTACACCATTCTAATATGGTATGACTGCATCTGATTTGCGTTTCATGTTCGATTTAATTTTACTACGTACTGTATACAGTACTGTATTATCGTATGATCACATTCTCTTTTCGTGTTTTATTTCTTTCTGTGCTGAATTATAAATCATATGTAATGCAATGAACAATCAGTAAGAGCAGATATTATTAATTACAGTATTAATGGAATTACAGGTAACAAAATATCGTATTTGGTTGTCTTCAGATTTCGCGGTATTTTCAGATTTTCCGGAAAATCCGCGATATGTATATATATATGGGTTATGGAAAAAACCCACGAAGTGGTGAATCCGCGATGGTCGAACCGCGAAGTAGCGAGGGTTCACTGTAACCCCCAGAGACAGAAACGAACACATTTGGGATCCCCTCTTAAGTATTCCTGCTGTGAAAATCGCTGCCAACTCATTTGATCCGTCTCATAACGCTTTATTCATACAGGACATGATAAGGATTAAACTAGAAGAGTCACCTTCTTTAAGAGTAGAAACCTTCTTGCCCAAGGCTCCCAGAGTCCAATCGAGGAAATTGCAAACCTCGAAGGCTCTAAAGACACCTTTGAGCAGATGGTCTAACTCTGAAGTAGACCAGAGAATCTTGGTCTTCCTCATGGCCAATCGACGGGGAGCGTCTACTAGACTTGAGAAATCTCCCTGGGCAGAGGCAGCAACTCCCAAGCCGAGAACTTCTCCCGTATCGTACCAGATACTAGATCTAGATGCTAGTCTAGTAGGAGGGAACGCGAAGGCTGCTTTCCCTTGGTCCTTTTTGGACTCCATCCAGTCTCCCATCATCCTGAGAGCTCTTTTCGATGATCGAGACAAAACCATTCGGGTAAAGAGAGACTTCTTTGATGTTTTCCCAAGCATGAATTCTGATGGAGGAGAACGTGGAGCAACGCGAACAAAAGAATCTGGAAACTCATCGTTGAAGACCTCCATGAGTTTCTTCAGATCCACTGACGGACGAAAAGACTTACTCTTCTCCTTCTGATAACTCTTCAAAAAGTTTGACAGGGGAAAGGTGATCGTCAACGTTTTCCTCTGACAAAGCCCCTTGACGCTCTGTGAAACGCTCGCAATCCACGTGATCGGAACTAAGAAGTTCTTGATCTTGACTCTTGATTAGACTAAGATCATCATGAAGTCCAAAGCTCGCATCCTCAAAGTCATGAGTCCTTACTTGACTTTCAGGTAAGGAAGCTCGATGCTCAGTGTCACGCTCGACATCGCGTCCTGCTTGGCGCTCGACGCCGCGTACCGCTTGACGCTCGACGTCCTGTCTGGCTGATCGCCGCTCAATGTCGCGTCCTAGAGGACGCTCGACATCACGTCTCGCTGGACGTTAGACATCCTGAATCGTAGGACGCTCGACGTCACAACTAACTGAATGCTCCATGTCACGCTTTGCTAGACGATCTAGAACACGTACTGTAGAACGTTCCACACTACGTAAGGTAGGACGCTCGTTGCCTCGCACTGGAGGATGCTCGACATAGTGTCTTGCTGGACGTTCGAAAACACTTCCTGAAGGACGTTCACCATCACTTCTATTAGGACGTTCGGCGACTCACTTTGAAGGACGCTCGACTTCCCGTAAGGCAGGACGTTCAACGACACGTTTTGCTGGACATTCAAGATCACGTCCTGTAGGACGTTTAACGCCACGATTACAAGGACGCCCGGCGCTTCGCGCAGTCGATCACTCAACGTCACGTCTGGTTACTTGATGCTCACTATCACGACTGGCTGCTTGACGCCTGGCATCACGTTTGGTTGCCTGACGTTCGGGGTCAAGATAATGCCCACTTTCCTTATTAGGAACAGTTTTAGGACATTTAACAGGGGATACGTCCAAACGTTCGTCTTCAAAAGTCTCACGACTCACCGCCTTGCGCCGCTTGGCGTCTAGAAAGGAAGCTTCCCGACGCTCAGGATCTAGGCACGCTACCCTTTTACTGTCTGTAGTTTGGTAGCTTTGCATAAAAGATGAGAGTCTCTGCGGTATCTCTTGCAGCATATGAAGATTCGGATCAACTGGTTGCGATACAGGTGACGCCACGTCAATCACAGGTTCGCTCTCCATGCTGCTCAGAGAACGCTTAGTGTCCAGAGGGCGATAACCAATCTGATGGTGGAGGAGGAGCATGAACAGAGGTCATGCCCGGTTCAGATAACTGCCCAAAAACTGGACGATTCTTAACAGAATCCAACGTCCTAGCAGGACGTTTGGCAGGCGAGCTCTCTTCGGTGGAAGGAAAACGCTCTGGACTGCTCCAATGGCTACAACCAGGAACTTGCGGTGTACTGGTAGGATGCTGGTTGACATTATCCATTTTCCTCTTAAGAGGTCTGGACAATTGACACCAGCCACTTTTAGGAACTGCGTCATCCGAGGATGAAGAAAACACCTTAACCTCACCTTTCCTATGGTGAGGGCGAACGTCCTGGGAAACGTCAACAGGAACGCTTGAGGGGACGTCTGCTCGGGAGCTAAAGCCTCTCATTTCCTTTCGTCATTCGACATTCCTTCTTCCAGGGGTTGGGGAGCTTGGAAGAGATCTAAGACTAGGAGAACGACAAGCCCGAGCAGGCGCACCCTCCAATGTACTAAATACGTTCACTGCACTTTTAGCACTGTCACCTTTAAGCTGCTTCACATCGGACATTAATTGTGTCCTGTCCGCAGTGATAGATTCAACCTTTGCGCCCAAAGCTTGAATAGCCAACATCTTATCTTAGCATTAGTCAAGTAACCACCATATGACAGAGAATCATAGATAAACCCGTCTAGTGTAACAGCGAAATCAAAATGGGGCATTGACTCACGTAACAACAGTCTCTGGTCTACAAGACCAAGACGCACAGTGTAGGCAAGTGTTTACATTTCTTCATTGGTACCTTACGAATGCTTTGACACGTATGTGTAAACTTTACTTATCTCCCCTGACGTATCCTGTTGGGGAGTTAGAATTGCTTTTTTTTGGGAGGGGGTGCCTTAGCAGTAACCGTAGTGGGATCAGAAACTACCACTACAGGGGAAGGAATAGGTTCGGTGACATGGAAAGAGGAAAAGTCTCAAGAAGAACGAGAAGAACTACGTCTCAACTTATCTCTTTCCAATTTACGCGTATAGCGATCAAACTCTAGCCACTCATGCTCAGATAATAGAAGACATTCGTCACACCTATCATCCAACTCACATACCTTACCTCTGCATTTAACGCAGAGAGAATGTGGATCAATTGAGGCCTTAGCCAAACGGGTCTTACACCCACTCACACACACTCTAAAAGTAAAGGGGGGGTGGCCGTTTTGAAAAATTTTAAAGAGAGATCAAACAAGCAAGGGTCAAAATATCAAAATCCAAACGAGAATCAAGAGTATCCAATAGCGAATCCAAACAAGCGAGAGTCAAAACCAAATTATTGTACTTCACCATGTAAACAGCAATAATATCAGGTAATTAGCGAGTAGAATATCCAACGATGTTGCCGCTAGCGGCGGCAGGGAAGATATGAGGAATCATGGAATGGTTCCAGGTACCTCGCTAGGGGCGCACAGGTGCTACACCTGGCTATCAAATCAGCAATTGGCGCAAGTTTTGAATTTTCTGCCGTGACGTCTGGGACGTAAGCTATATATATAATACCAGGTAAGTCTTATGTTTAAAACTGTAGTTTATGACCAGTGTCTCTTTAGACATGATTGCAACGACTGTAGATGGAGAAAACTGTGAGAAACAAGTTTCTCCAATGATATCAAGTAACCTATAGTCAAACCATTCTGTCGTGGCCGCTGAGACGATTTCTGTTCCCCTGTACAGCGTACCCATGTCAAAATATTTTGACCACTTTAAGGAAAAATGAACACTGCGGTTAGAGACGAGCCATCCAAACTGCGTGAGACTAATGCTACCGTTAATGACAGATGACATTCCTCAGGGTATGCCTAGGGTGCATCCCCACCTTTTTCACTAATCTCACTGGATTAAGACAAGATTAAATCTGCTCTCTCTCTCTCTCTCTCTCTCTCTCTCTCTCCTGTTATTCTTGTCGAGCATACAGTATATATTTCATTAGGTACACTGTTAAATAAGCGTAATTTTAATCTTACATTATCCGTAAAAATATACTGTTCATAGCCCTAATTCAGTAAAATATTGGAGAGAGTAATTTTTACCCTACCCTGTTATGTTATTACGGGTTGATGATCATAATATCATCATTTAACGTCAATATTTCCATTTATTAGACGATAAATGCCTGGCAACATTTATTACTGGATTTCTGGGCTTGAACCTGTGCCGGCCAGTGAATAAGCTCCTATTAGCACTTATTCTTAGGTAATTTACTGCTAAATATACCAGAGAAAAAATGTAAAGGAGTGCTAGGTTAACTAGCTCGCTCACCTATTGGTGTCGGTATAAAATTGGGCGTATAATCCTGAGGTCCCGCACTATTTAGATTCATCCACGACAAAGACCCCAATAGAGGAGAGCCGTTCAACCTCACTCGGCACCAGCAACTCTGCATCCGCTCAGAACCCAACTCCTTGTTTAGCACGCCTGTGTTGTAACCCGCTTTTTTTGTGCTCTCGTATTTTGCTTATTTTCCATTGGATTATGGCTTCTTCATCGGTTTCCCAGGAGACACCGTCTAAGTTAAGTACCAAGCTATGTTTTGCTGTGTTTTGAGCAATCTAGATCATTTAATATTTAATTTATAGGAGTTTATTCTCCTCGATCATCTCGGTCTTGCTCGATTCCGCTTACAGTTGGTACTCCTGTTTTGAGAGCTTTTAGTTTCACTCGCGGTGTTACTAAGTGTATTATTTTTATTATTAGTTTAAAGTTTTTTATAGGCTATTGTGGATATTCATTATTTAGCGTTTAGAACCCTTGTGGTTCATATTTAGGGCCGATATCAAGTTACGTATCGTAGATGGCTTGCCGACCTTCGTTACTAGGCGGCAATTTTATTATTTAAGCCATCAGGTGTTGTCCTTTGGGATTTATTTATGTTGCATGCCTTGCCCTAAATTTTTTATGAGTATATTTATATAATTTTCAACGCTATTACTATTATAATGAATATTTGTGCTTATTACTCCGTATGATCTGTCTGGTAGTGTTTGGGGATCGTCAGTTGGTAGCCCTGCTGCTCCGTATCACGTGATCCTCCCCCAAAGCTCCCCCTCTCGCTAGGTTGGTGGCTAGGCTTCTCTCCCCCCCTCCCCTAGGGGACCGTTGCCTTCCCTCCTTTTAGAGGGGGTAGTTCAGTGTTTATGGACTTTGTCCTCCGGGTGTCACGGCGGTTTCGCTCTGTCTAGACGGGTTGGCCACCGGTCAACAGAGTAGGATCCCGGTGCACCCTATTTTATATTCACCTATCACACTTTTATTATGTTATACGAAACCCTCCGGGTTCGGTTGGCGGTTCTTATCTACAGTTCCACCCCCCTATTAATTTATAACAGTTCCTATGATTATATAGGATTATATATGACAGATCACTATCCCGGAGTTCCTATATGTATTGGTTTATGGTTATACTTTTATTTCCCGGCCCGGGGCTTGACCTCGCTCCGGGAAATCAGACACTAGGTGTCTTAATTCTTTGTTACATCCTTTTTATGATCCCGGCTCGACCGGAATGGATAGCTATACTCTAGTCTTAAGTTAGACTTATGTTTAGGCCCGGGTCCTCCGGACCCGCCCCTACTTAAGAGTATTACAGTTAAGCTCTAGTCTTAAGTTAGACTTATGTTTAGGCCCGGGTCCTCCGGACCCGCCCCTACTTAAGAGTATTACAGTTAAGCTCTAGTCTTAAGTTAGACTTATGTTAAGGCCCGGGTCCTCCGGACCCGCCCCTACTTAAGAGAATTACAGTTTCTCATATACTATTCTTTTTATAGATGGTGCATTGTCAGACGACGGCCTGTGCGGCTGTTCTTCATCAGCCTTGTGGCCATACCGTATGTAGGTCTCACGCCCTCTGCGGAGTTCAGCTGGAGGACATAGTGGTCTGGCACCCTGATAACTGTATGGTCTGTTTTGACCTCATCACCACCCTCGGATCTGATTCGGTGAGTCCCGTTGGCTATGTTGCCTTTCTAATTATTTTACCTTTTTTGGTATATATACACTATTTAGTAAGATTTCTATGGCCTTGAAGGACCACAGGGAATCTTCCTTTTTATAATTCCCACTATTATTTCAGGCATCCCCGGAGCAGAAGACTGCGGCTCGGGCCACACTGAAAGTGTGGGTTAGGGGATTTGCCCGAAACGTCAAAACTAAACAGCCTTACGTCCTGTCTGAAGACTACTGTGCCATGATCTACCCTAACGCCAAGTCTTCAGCCGCTGTGGCTAGGCATGGAAGACAATGTTGCCTCCATGAACTTGGACGTCGAACCTATGTTGTTGGATGATCCGGATGCAGGTAGGGTGGTAAGTGAGGCAGGTGTTACCGGCGCTGAGATTCCTATCCTCAGCCCCGCTCTTTCTTCTTCATCTGATCTCTCTTCTTTCCATGGTCTTTCTGGGGACCGTGATTCGTCTCACCGATCACACCCGGTTCCCCCCAAAGATAAGTCTATATCTAGGACTTTGCCAAAAGCTAGTAAGCCCCACAAGGCTTCCCATAGTTCTAAGCTGAATACAAACCCGTCATCTAAGGCTTCTGGCTCCTCCTCTAAGTCTCACGACCCGGGAGTACAATCCGCCACTCCTGCTCCTAGCCCGGGCCTTTCCGAATCAGCCATGCTTCGCATTGTGTCGGAGATGCAAGCTAAGTTGGTGTCGGAAATGCAGGCCAAGATGGACACGATGTTCTCTAACATCGGTCAGAGACTTGGGGCATTAGAGCAAGGTGCTCCGGAGCGAGTCCAAAGCTCTCTCATCCCGGATGCCTCTAAGCTCCCGCCGTTTACCAAGAATAATCCTTGGCGCATGGCTCTTCATTCCCCGTTCTCAGACGGAATGTTAACTTTGGAAGGTCTTGGCACTCGTCCTCTAGAGGACTTTGAATTCTTTCCTCCTGGTCTGGCATTTCCATTTCATGGTTATGCCAGGCTTACCGAGGAAGCTCTGGTTCGGTTAGATAAGGTCCCCAAAGAGACTGTCATCTTCCCAAAAGAACAAGGCCAATCTGTTTGGGCTAGGTTCCTGAATGACATTGGTTGCACCAACACCATGTTGACGCCTTATAAGAGCTCCTTCACAATGTTCTTAATGGACAAAAACACCGTGACTCCATGCGTCAATAAGGTAGCAGAGCTTGCTTTCCAATATGCTCTGGAGGAGAAGCCCTTGCCTCCCATCCGAGAGGTGGATCCGATCTCCCTCCTTCTTCCTTTTGGCAATGAGTGTTGAGACAATGTCCATACCACTTTTACCTCTGGCAAGCTATCAGCGGACTGTGCTTCAGTTATGTTTAGTGAGCGGCTTCCCCGTCTCCCGGAAACCCTCATTAAACAGGAGTATGATTCCCGCCTACGTGTTGGCCGTACTCTGAACTTGGCCACGTCCACGGAGTCGATAGCCTTAACGTATGATACTGAGAGTATCTTTAAGTCTCTCAATAAGGCTACGTTGCAGTCATTATACTACGACCTTTATGACTTCGCTATTGCTAAACGTAGGTGTCGCAAACACGTCCTGGCTGAGGCGACTATTAGGCACGAGCCTAATAAGCTTATCCGGTCCTCCTGCTGGGGTTCAAATCTCTTCCCTGAGGATCTTGTAGAGGAAGTCTTGGCAGAGGCCACTAGAGTCAATCAGAGCCTTAAAGCCCGTTGGGGTTTGACTCCTAAACGGAAATATGACCCCGCAAATTACCAAGCCCGGGGTAGGAAGAAGCTCCGCCCGTATACCTCCACCCAGTTCAGGCAACAGCAGAGTAGTTCGTCCAAGTTCCGACTGCCTCTTCCTCCATCTCCCGTTGCTCCTGCACAGCCTTCCACCTCTCAGGCTCCTTCGGACGACTATGTCACCGTTCTGCTCCCTAAGAGCCAGCTTTCCGGTGCCTCCACCACTTCTCCTGCCTTTAACCAGTCTTATGAGGCTCATAGCTCTTCCCAGAGTTATAACAGAGGTAGAGGCTACCACCGTGGTTCAAACCAGAACAGAGGTAGAGGAAGATTCTTTCGCAAGGGAAAGAACTTCCGAGGCGGACGTGGAGGCAACTCCTCAAGCCAATACTGAGGTGCAGCAGGTAGGGGGGAGGCTTTATGCCTTCCGCAACAAATGGGGGTTCAGTCCCTGGGCTTTCAGTATCATCTCCAAGGGACTGGGGTGGAGTTGGATTCAAGGGCCTCCTCCTCCGAACAGATTTCATCAACATTCCACTCCGGACCTAGTCGAATTTGTCCAGGATCTGTTACGAAAGAACGCCATACAAGAAACGAAACACCTGAAGTTTCAGGGTCGGCTGTTCAGTGTCCCGAAGAAGGATTCAGACAAGAGAAGAGTGATTCTAGACCTATCCCTTCTCAACTTGTCCATTCAATGCGACAAGTTTCGAATGCTTACCGTCTCGCAGGTGCGGACCTTACTTCCCCGTGGGGCCGTCACCACCTCTATCGATCTTACAGACGCCTATTATCACGTCCCGATAGCGAGACACTTCCGTCCGTATCTAGGCTTCCGCCTAGGGGACAAAAATTACTCCTTCAAGGTGATGCCTTTCAGGCTCAACATCGCCCCAAGGATTTTCACAAAGTTAGCAGAAGTCGCTGTTCAGGAACTCAGAAATCAAGGGATTCAAGTAGTAGCCTATCTGGACGACTGGCTCATTTGGTCAGACACCTCCCAAAATTGCCTAAAAGCCACTCAAAAAGTCATCCAATATCTTCAATCTCTAGGCTTCCAGATCAACTTCAAGAAGTCCCGTCTTCTTCCGAAATCAAAGTTCCAATGGCTCGGCCTGCAATGGGATCTTATATCTCATACTCTGTGTCTTCCCAGACCCAAGAGGTTAGAGATTGCAAGGAACACCAAACGCTTTCTCAAAGACAAAGTAAGTTCCAGATGACTCCAAGAGAGGATTCTGGGGTCCCTTCAATTTGCCTCAGTGACGGATCTACTTCTGAAGGCAAAATTGAAAGATATCAATCGTGTCTGGCGTTCGAGGGCGAACCGGAAGCTCCGGGACAGGATAGTCCGCCTTCCTCCCATTCTACGGGAAAGACTTCTTCCTTGGACAAGAGCCAACAATCTGTCAAAGTCAGTTCCCCTTCGATTTCCGCCTCCGAAGTTAATCATTCACACGGACGCATCCCTATTAGGTTGGGGCGGCTATTCTCAGCTCAGGAAAGTTCAAGGTCTTTGGTCTCCCTTATTCCGCCAATTTCACATCAATGTGCTGGAGGCCATGGCAGTTCTTCTAACCCTGAAACGTCTCGCTCTACCCAAGATACAACACCTTCGTCTGGTCCTCGACAGCGAAGTGGTGGTTCGCTGCCTCAACAGAGGCGGGTCAAAATCAGGGCCTCTGAACCATGTTCTAGTAGCCATATTCTCCCTAGCAGCCTCGAACCGTTGGCATCTTTCAGCTGTCCACCTGGCGGGAGTCCGGAATGTAGTGGCAGACGCCTTGTCCCGGACCTCCCCTTTAGAATCGGAATGGTCACTCGATCTAAAGTCATTCCGGTGGATTCTCTCTCGGGTTCCCGGTCTCCAAGTGGACCTCTTCGCCACGGAGTCCAACCACAAATTGAGAGTATATGTGGCTCCCAATCTAGACCCTCAGGCTTACGCCACAGACGCCATGTCACAGAATTGGGACATCTGGGAAAGGATTTATCTCTTTCCCCCGGTGAATCTTTTACTGAAAGTCCTAGACAAACTGAGATCCTTCAAGGGACAAGTAGCCTTGGTCGCACCCAACTGGCCCAAGAGCAACTGGTATCCTCTCCTGCGAGAGTTGAGACTATATCCTCACCCGATACCCAATCCGGTTCTGTCTCAGATAGTACAAACACGCGTTGTGTACGCTTTCTCAAACATTCAGAGCGCCCTAACTTTATGGACTTCATGAAGTTTGCGGCCATGCATGGTGCCAATATCGATCCTCAAAACACCCTGTTCCTAGAATCAGATAAACGGGATTCCACCATCCGCCAATATGATTCTGCAGTTAAAAAGTTGGCTAAATTTTTGATAGACTCTGACGTACACTGTATGAACTTGAACCTTACAGTCACTTTCTTTAGAACTTTATTAGAATCAGGTCTGGCAGCCAATACTATCACCACTATCAAATCTGCCTTGAAAAAGATATTCCTAGTGGGTTTTAACATAGACTTAACCGACTCTTTGTTAGCTTCAATTCCGAAAGCCTGTGCCAGACTGAAACCGGTTACTCGTCCTACCCCGGTTACCTGGTTCCTTAATGATGTACTCAAATTGGCTTCTGATACCATTAACAGTTCTTGTGATTACATTCCCCTTCTCAGGAAAACACTTTTCCTGGTGAGTTTGGCTTCCGGGGCAAGAATTTCTGAACTGGCAGCTTTGTCAAGAGACCCGGGTCATATTGAGTTCCTTCCTTCGGGAGAGGTCCTTCTTTCACCTAACAAATTCTTTTTAGCTAAGAACGAAGACCCTCAGAACAGATGGTCCTCCTGGAAAATTGTTCCCCTCACGCAAGATCCGTCTCTGTGCCCTGTTACTACTCTTAGGTCTTATTTATCCCGGACCTCCTCTAACTCCTCGGGGCCTCTATTCGTTAGAGAACAAGGCGGTACCATTACCATTAAAGGGATCAGGCAACAAATTTTGTATTTTATTAAACTAGCTAGCCCTGACTCTTTTCCTCTTGCACATGATATCAGAGCGGTTGCTACTTCGGTGAACTTTTTTCACATGAATTTTACGGATCTTTCCGGGTATACAGGGTGGAAGTCACCCTCAGTGTTCAAGAAACACTACCTTAAACATTTGGAAGCCCTTAAATTTCCTACAGTAGCTGCAGGGAGCGTAGTTACCCCCAGGTAACTCATATGTTAATTCCTTGTTATTTTATCTCTCCCCTTTACCTGCCTCATTTATACCCTATTTGTATTCGTTGGTTTCGCACCTGATTACTATTATTATATTTGTAAATTTTTGACTCCTGAGTATCTGTATATATCATCACTCACGGCATTATTATACCTTACCTTTTTTGGTCAATTGTTCTACCAAGTGGATTTATGTTCTTTTTAAGATACCCTTATAGCTGTTTTTGGCACTCATCTCTGATTAAAGCAACTTGTATTTCCCTTATGTTTATGTTTTTCCTTTATTTTGCAAGTTTGGTGACATTTCTCTTGAATATATTCACTGGCCGGCACAGGTTCAAGCCCAGAAAAGGGATTTTGACGTAGGAAAAATCTATTTCTGGGCGAGGGACCTGTGCCGCCCAGTGAACCCTCCCAGCTCCTCTCCCTTGGAGTCCCCAAACTTTGGGTGCTAAGGAGTTGGGTTCTGAGCGGATGCAGAGTTGCTGGTGCCGAGTGAGGTTGAACGGCTCTCCTCTATTGGGGTCTTTGTCGTGGATGAATCTAAATAGTGCGGGACCTCTAGATTATACGCCCAATTTTATACCGACACCAATAGGTGAGCGAGCTAGTTAACCTAGCACTTCTTTACATTTTTTCTCTGGTATATTTAGCAGTAAATTACCTAAGAATAAGTGCTAATAGGAGCTTATTCACTGGGCGGCACAGGTCCCTCGCCCAGAAATAGATTTTTCCTACGTCAAAATCCTTTTTTACCGTTTTTTCGGCATATTTTTAACAGTGTAAGGTATTCATTTCTATAAGGATAATTACAACCAAGTACATGTCCCCCAAAATCATAATCCCAGGATATTTGCCCGTTTTATCCTACCGTCTAAATATGACTCGCACAGAAGGGAAGTTTGAAATCCGATTGACCTGTCCTTGGAGGTCTCAAGGGTAAATTTATGTAGCAAATATCAGTGAGCTATATTTAATCCCTTGAATGGTAGATCTTCGGGTATAAAATGTAGTGTTTGAGACAGAGACTGCATTATCTAGCAAACATAAACCATGGAAACATCTCCAAACCGTGTTCTCCGTCACAATGCCAGGGAAATAGTACACAGTGTGTACAAGTATTTCACAAAAAAGAAGATGAACCGCGGCCCTTTTACTGATGTCACCAAAGCATGTATCTGTAGTACTTCTGAAGCCATAAATGTTCCTGAAAGAACAGTACAGTGGTACCTCTACATACGAATTTAATTCGTTCCACAACCTACTTTGGATGTAGAAAATGTTTGGATGTAGAAACGAATTTTCCCATAAGAATACATGGTAATTCATTTAATTCGTTCCTCAGCCTAAAAACCCATAATAAATCCTTAATAAATGGCTACACATAATTATACATAACACTAACATAACTGCATAATATGAAAGAAGCATATAAAAAAGATAATTATAAAGAAATAATGAATAAAAAATGTGTTTTATTGCCACTTTACCTTAGAGACAGGCCAACGCAGGTGTAGGATTTGCTACGCCAGGAAGAGACGGACAATCGGCAAGAAGGTAGACTTGGTGTTAACATGTTCTTTAAATAAATACTCTCTCTCTCTCTCTCTCTCTCTCTCTCTCTCTCTCTCTCTCTCGTTCTTCTTCACTGTTAGTGTTAGAGACGTCTATTAATTTTTTTTTCTGAGAGAGAGAGAGAGAGAGAGAGAGAGAGAGAGAGAGAGAGAGATTAAACAAAAATGTGTTGTGTACATATGATTTTAACAGCGTTAACGAGTTGAAAGACAGTTAAATGTAACTAAAAAAACAATATCAGCGAATCTGAATTCCTTTATTAACTAAAACAAATATTGATACAAACACACTCGTGTGCGTATGCGCAAACACACACACACGCACGAGGAGACACGAGCGGCGAGGAAGTAGAGATGGTGACCGGTAACATACCGTAACTTACACTACAGAAATTTTAATCTAACTTCGCTTATTTATTTATTTCTTAATTTTTATATTTCATATTTCTTACATTTTTTTCTTTTTATTTTTTAATTTCATTACTTTCAGTGACGAGTTACGGTATGTTATCGCAGTCACCATCCTCCTCCCCGACTGTCTCTCTTATTGCGTAGAAATTCTTGCACGTGTGTGTGTGTGTTTGTGCATACCCACACGAGTGTGTTTGTATCAATATTTGTTTTAGTTAATAAAGGAATTCAGATTAGCTGTTATTACTTTCTTAGTTTCATTTAATTGTTTTTCAACTCGTTGACGCTGTTAAAAATCATATGTACTCTAAACACATTTTTGTTTAATCTCTCTCTCTCTCGGAAAAAAAATAATAGACGTAGACGTATCTAACACTATAACAGCGAAGAAGAACGAGAGAGAGAGAGAGAGAGAGAGAGAGAGAGAGAGAGATTTTATTTAAAGAACATGTTAATGCTATGTTTAGAGAGAAACAGAAAAAGAGAGAAGTCTTATTTAAAAGAGCTTGTTAATGCTATCTTGGTTTTCTTTGCTTCACTTTTTTCTTTCTTTCTGTTCATCACGCTAGCCCTTCTCACAAATGATCGTTGCCAACAATCTCTTTGTCCTTTATCCCTATCAACAAATGGCGTTCTATCTCTTCCAGGGTATTGCTACGATGTCTTGTAATAATGGTGATCCCCTTCGATGGTTATTTGCTTTAATGGCTGCCTTCAGCTTGATGATCCTCGAGATCATAGGCCTATTCCGGCCATATTGTTTAGCCATACAGTATCACTCACATGCACACTGCTCTCATGTTTTTCTATAATTTCTTGCTTCAATTCTAATGAAAGAATTGCCTTCTTCCTGTCCTGAAACTTAGCTTCTTAGGCACCATGATTATAGGTAAAATCAAAAAGGAAATGTGAGAAAAGAAAGAAAATAAGCACTGTTAATAACAGACCAAACAGAGGACAACCACACGATACACACAAGAACAGAGAACTGAGCACTCGACGCTCAATGGCGTAATGTTTACTTCGTGTGTCGAAATAAAATTCGGGTGTAGAGTCAAAAATTTGCTCGAATTTTACTTCAGATGTTGGAAAATTCGGATGTAGATACGTTCGGATGTAGAGGTTCCACTGTACGTCGAATCATCAAGGAGGGACGAGTCACGCAAGAAGAATTTGGAAAGCCGAAATTTCAAGAGAGAATTAGGCTTCATCCTTGTCCTGTGACTGCTCTAGACGACTTTGATAAATGTGTTTTAAGAAGAACAGTGTTAAGTTTTAATGCACGAAATTAAATCCCCACCCTTGAAAAAATACTGGCGGAAGTTAAAGTAAATATTCCATTCAATGGATGCAAAGAATCTCTAAGGAAAGTGCTACATGATATAGGTTTCATTCATGCTAAAGTCAATGGAAGGAAATTTCTTTTAGAAAGAAGTGAAGTGTCAAGTGCAAGAACGGTTTTTTTTTTTTTCGAAAAATTAAGAAAGTGAAAGAAAGTGGAGATCACCCTTTTGTTTATTTAGATGAAACCTATCTTGAGCTTTCAAATCAACATTTCTTCATTCATCATCTACTTATACATATATACATATATATATATATATATATATACATATAGGCCTATACTGTATATATGCATACAGTGAACCCTCGCTACTTCGCGGTTCGACCATCGCGGATTCACCACTTTGCGGATTTTTTCCATAACCCATATATATATACAGTAATATATGTATATATATATATATATATATATGTATGCATGTATTTATGTATATATGTATGTATGTATATATGTAGGTATGTATATGTGTATACATATAAATATATATATATATATATATATATATAAAGTAGGAAGATGTGATGTAGTTCTAAGGGAAGAGTATGGGAAATATGTCTGGGTAATAAGCAAAGCTCTACCTCCAGTTTGTTTCTTCATTATGATCAGAGATAAACAAAACATTGGTTGCCATTTTTTATCGTGCTTTTAAGCGTGTTTAGGAAACGCATGATATAAAATCGCCTTTAATATTTGTGCCTGTTTTAGTTTAGGGTACTGTAGTACATGCATTAAGTGTTCTGTACATTAAAGGGTAGTTTGTTAACAGTAAATCGAAGCCACTGAGGCGAGTACAAACTAACAGACTAAATCGCTAAACTTTAATTCGCTATTCTTTAAATCGCTATTCTTCGTAGGTCCAAATTGGACTTGCAAGCAAATAAATACCATAGTAAAAATTAATGATAACACAAAAAGGCCATAAAACGTAAGTGATATAACCTAGATGACAGAGTACCAGATGGGCAAAAATAACTAGAATATTTACCGAAGCGAACATAACCCAAAATGGCTGCCAATACCTCGGCAGGACAATCGCTTCCAAAACTAAAAACCACCATATTGGAAACAGAACAAATGCCCGGTACTGTCAAAAGCTGCCAAAACAAACTATGGTACTTAACATTGGTAAGGGAGAAGTAGCAACGTCAGTCATGTTGAATTAACGACAATCACTTCGAAAAACACTGGGCAAAACACTTATCAACTTTGCGGGCAAGTCCAAAACAGAAGGATGACCTGGTGAGCGCGAGTGGTAGGTGTCGGTAGGGTGACCCAACTGTATTCTCTAGGGCCTGTCACGGCCCTCCCCCTTTGATGAAGGGATTATCTAAATGGAAGACAGCCTGTGAATAGTGTTTTACAAACTCCCTTGTTAGATATACGACACCAACAAGGTGCTCGCGCGAGGGTGGTAACCTCTGCATTCCATGCTTTTAATTTTCTCTGGTATATTTGGAAGATTTATATCAGAAAAAGTACAAAGAAGGACTTTTTCGCCGGCCGTCACAGGTCGACCCAGAAATATATATATACATATATATATATATATATATATATGTATGTATATATATATATACATATATACAGTATATATATATACACATTATATATATATACATATATACATATATATATATACATATATATATATATATATATATATACACATATATACGGTATATATATACACTATATATATATATATATATATATGTATATATATATACAGTATATATATACATATATTATTATTATTATTATTATTATTATTATTTGCTAAGCTACAACCCTAGCTGGAAAAGCAAAATGCTATAAGCCCAGGGGCCCCAACAGGGAAAATAGCCCAGTAAGGAAAGGAAAGAAGGAAAAATAAAATATTTTAAGAAGAGTAACATTAAAATAAATATTTCCTATATAAACTATGAAAACTTTAACAAAACAAGAGGAAGAGAAATTAAATAGAATAGTGTGCCTGATTGTACCCTCAAGCAAGAGAACTCTAACCCAAGACAGTGGAAGACCATGGTACAGAGGCTATGGCACTACCCAAGACTAGAGAACAATGGTTTGATTTTGGAGTGTCCTTCTCCTAGAAGAGCTGCTTACCATAGCTAAAGAGTCTCTTCTACCCTTACTAAGAGGAAAGTAGCCACAGAACAAATACAGTGCAGTAGTTAACCCCTTGAGCGAAGAAGAATTGTTTAGTAACCTCAGTGTTGTCAGGTGTGTGAGGACAGAGGAGAATCTGTTAAGAATAGGCCAGACTATTCGGCGTATGTGTAGGCAAAGAGAAAGAACCGTAACCAAAGAGAAGGATCCAACGTAGTACTGTCTGGCCAGTCAAAGGACCCCATAACTCTCTGGCGGTAGTATTTCAACGGGCGGCTGGTGCCTTGGCCAACCTACTACCTCATATATATATATATATATATATATAAAAGAGAGAGAGAGAGAACATATGTATATATATATATATATATATATATTTTTATATATATATATATATATATATATATATATATATATATATATATATATATATATATATATATATATATAAAAGAGAGAGAGAGAGAGAGTGGGTGGGAAAAAGATACCTCAAAGATTAAACTGACTTCCTTTAAGAAATCCTAATCTTATAAGCTGGATGACCATTGATTGACAGATGTGACCCGACCGCCATAAGTTTGGAGATAAAGAAACCCTTCCAGGGTCATTACAAGCATTGTTTATGCTTTGATATCCGTTTTTAATATATATATATATATATATATATATATATATATATATATATATATATATATATATATATATATATTGTAGTGTACCAGCAAAAAAGACAATAACCAAGGAAGTATTGTAAAGATGATTTTATTTAGACGATTTAGTACAGTTGTAAAGAAAGGGTGAGGGATATGGGGTGCCTAATCTTTTAATCTGGTTTTATCGTTGTTTTCAAAGGTTTTCGACTTGTCTCTAAAGAGTGATTCCTTCAAGGGAAAATGAACCAAGTGTTTCCACTCGAACACGATACCTTTTGGAAATGAGCTCTTCTCAGCGGCCACGACAGAATGGTTTGACTATAGTAGCTGTTACCATTGTTGTTCTGGTAACTATGCCTGATAAAGGAAAGGATGAGCTTCTTTTCTGAATTGGGTTACAGACAGTCCCCAACCAACAAACATACTACTTAAGAACTTTCAGACTTACGAACGTAAATTACCGCAAGTCAAAAACATGTTCGTTAACGCCATAAAGTTATTTTTGGGCTCAAGCCATGATGTCCTGATGGAGGTTCCTTCAGTAGCTTCCAGAGGGTATATATGACTACAGTAGATATTCCCAGAGAATTAACTAAAGGTTTCACAGAATTCTAACTTCTGGCGCGAGTACCCATAAGGCTTCCCTTTAGGATATCGTAAAATAACAGGGGACGTATGCTTGACACGCCACATAGCTATCTGCACCCCACATAGCTATCTGCACCCCACATAGCGTTTACGCTTCGAGGGGGAAGTGTGGAAAGTATTAGGAGGAGCCGTTACAAAACTCTCCTCCTGCGTTACTGTTACGGTACCTAACGATGTAAACAAACAGCCGCCATAGCTGTCCGCCATCTTGGTTTACGTCACATCCCCGCGCTCCATTTCCATATTCTGTAGCGTACCTGAGCACAGTGTTTTTCCCAGTGTTCGCTATTCTATTGCCTCATGTCACAATCTTCAGCCTCTCCTTCTGGAAAGTTGAGTACCATATTCTTGTATTGTATAAATAAGCTCCAGCCGTAAAATAACGACTTTTTATCTTTAATTCTTGTGTTTTCTGGCTGAGCTGTGCCGCGACCGGAGGCGTCATGTTTTGACGCTGTTGCTCGCCTCGCATGCTTTATTTAGTAGCCAGAGCAACCTTCCTGGTCTTATAACTAATAACTACATTAGTTATTTAGTCTTCATTGCTAGGATTTAGTTATATTATGCCGTTAGTATTCGTTTTAGGTGACTAGTGTTAGCCTAACCCTATGCTAGATTGCTGGCCTAGCCCCTAGGCTCGATAGCCGAGTGTTCATGTTTAATTCTTGCATGATATAATAAGTGTGCCTAGTGTTGTTTTATAAAATGAAGATATAGGCATTTATACAAAAAAGATTCAGTGATTGCACAGATGTTATTTTGCCTTATAGGGAGTATACAAAGGGTTTCGATGATATTGGTAGTCGTCTCCCTTGCCCCTAACCTAACACTGGGGCTATTGTATACTCCCTTACCTCCCCAGTTACCTTACCAAAGGTAATCTCCTCCCTCTGAGGTAGCCTAGGCTACATCCTACCCCTCTTTACCTCGAATTGCATTCGGGTAAGGTTAGGCTAGGATTTTCCTTCCCCACTCCTTGCCATAGTACATGCGCTTTGAGTTTGGGACGGAAAGTCAGAGTGCCAGTGTTCACCCCCCAGCTCCCCATTAGGAGAATGTACTCTCCTTCTGGTCCCTGCTGGAGGGTGAAGGTGGTGGGGCTCTACCCTTCCCCCTAGTCTACACTTGGTTGGGTTAAGTCCCTTCCTCCCTGCGGCTTAGCGACTTGTCCTCCCCCTGCCCTTCCTGGTCTAGGAGACTAGCTCACCTAGCCTAGGTTAGGCAGTCTGTGGGATTCTGCTTTTTTATAGTTTAGGACAGGACATTAGTGCTGTACCTACTCTGTGCTAACCTACCCTAGGCTGGAGAATGGACTCTTCCTACCTAGACAGGCTAGCCCTGAACAGAATCCCCCCCCCCCCCCCCCGGGGAGTGCTGGTGGGAACTACACTTCTCCCATACACTCCCCCTCAGGACCCTCTCCCCTCCCCCTCTATCCCTTTGGTGTTGGCTTAGCCTTCACACCCCTGTCCGCCGTCCTACAACTCCACCGCGTGCCGGTGGGTTGCCGGTTCGGCTCGGTCTTTTCATTGGTTAGTCCGTACTGCTACGCTTCCCGCATATAGTCGAACTATGGGATAGCATTCGTCGGTCGGTCTGCCGGCGGAGGACCTCCCTTCTTTGAGTGTTCTTCGGTCCTCCCTTGGACCGCCACTGGCAACATAGCCGACTGCCGGCTCTCTGCCGCCGGATGAAAGGTAGTACCCCTCCCTTTCATTTGAACACTTCTTCCGGAGGAAGATTGGATTGGGTACTGGGTATTACCCTTCCCCCTCTCTCCTCTTATCCTATCCCTCTCTCTCTCAGTACCGGTCCACTGCCGCCCCCCACTCTGCCGGCGCTAGCCGTCAGAGTCTTCGGTGCCCTTCCGGTCTCATTGAATGATATCAAGTGTCGGTTACCGTCGCCGGCCACCTACCAGCTGCCGGGGGTCGCCGGCTTGCCGGCGATCTGCCATCACCGAAGGTGTCACCCTCTCTCTATGCCACATAGACTGATGGCTTGGAAGGGTCCATCCTTGATGGGGACCTGCCGGCGCCAGACGAGCCTCCGCAGCTGCCGGCGCCACCAATCTTGGCGTTACAGTGGACAGTCACTCCTCCCTCCTGCCGGCAGCTAATATTGTACAGCTATGGATAATAGCCAGTACACCTATGGTATAGTTATACCCTAGACTGAAAACTATTATGTATAGTTTACAGTAAAATCTCTCCAGCATATTCTGCGCATCCATGTGCAGTCTCTTGCCGGGACCTAATCTGATAGGGGGCTTAGCTTCTTCCCCTTTTTCTTATACACTGAATGAATTCAGCTTCCCCCTCTCTCTGTACCTAATTCCCCAGACGAAGTCTAAGCTTGGCTCATCCAGCACGGATGTTCTTCCTCCCCCCAGGGCCCATGACGGTCCTCTGGTATTAGTTACAGTATGGGGTCGCGGCAATTGGCTGGGCGGGATGCACACATATGTGTCTTTCCTACCTCCTTTCTGGCTTACCTATATTAATCCTATATACACTGGAATCTTATATTATAAGTTTATAACTTATTCTAATCTAAGATTACTGTAAGTCAAGTTTGTATTGACTTCCTAATACTCATTTCCTCTTTCTTTTACAGGAGGAGTATGTGAAGTATGAGAGTGCCTTCTGCAGCGTTCGGCGCCCTAACTATCATGGCCACAGGGCGTGCTGGACCCACGCTGGCTGTTCCATCACGAAGGGGAACCTTCGCTACTGGGATCCGCAGGCCTGTAATATCTGCAAGGACCTGCTCGATGAGGCGTTTGACAACCCTCAGTCAGCAGAGGCTAGGGAATAACGCCAGGGAGAAACTGTGCAAGTGGGTGCGCGGGTTTCAAAAGAACGCCACGGGTCCCTATCTCCCAAGCGAAAAGATGAGAGCTCTGCTGATGCCGTTATCCCCAAGGATGAGATCCCCTGCGTCCAACTAACGGTCGAACCAGATGTTGCGGCCGCTCTCCAAGATTGTCATATCAACGAAGTGGAAAGGATGTCGGATATGTCCGAAAATACGGAAAGGACCCTCATGACTGAGGGTCAAGAAGAGGAAGCGGATCAGGTGGAGACCCCTGATTCTGAGGACGAGATCACCCGTGCGCCCTCCGTGACTTCCGTCGTGGTCTCTGAACCAGTCCCCTCTACATCTGCCACCCCGATACCTGTGGTACCGGGCTCCCAGGATACCATCCAAGCTCTGGTGGCATTCCTGGACGAGAAGTTCCGCAAGGGGCATGCGGACCTTAAGAGGGAACTTCTGAGCTTGAAGAAGCAGCCGAAGAAGATCTCCGTCAAGGATCTTCCCCCCTGTTCAGTGACCAATCCCTGGAGGCATGCAAAATACATGCCCATCACGACTGGACACATCTTCATTAATGATAAGCTAGGTGCCGTTCCCCTTGAAGAGGTGGAGTTCTACCCTAGCTTCGACGCCTACCCAGACTGTTACATCCGTCTCAAGTCTGAACCAGTCTCCAAGGAGGAGACCGAGCCTAAGGAGGTCATAGTGTTTGATCACGTCAAGGCTCAAGCTATGCTGGCTGACTGCCTCAAGAGCAGAGGATACACCAACTCCAAGATGCCGGCTTTGAGCAAGAAGCACCCGTCTTTTCTTGCTCCTCCTACCATGGTCTTTCCCTTTGCGGAAAAGGCCTTGAATTCCGTGTTGAAGGCGATGGAGGAAGGAAAACCCTGCCCTACGAGGAGTGTAGGCCTCTCTCCCTCGCCCTACCTCCCGATGATAAAAGCTGGAAGGACATCAAGCTAACCTTCACAGTTGGAAAGCTGGAGGCTGACATCGCTGGACGTCAGTTTAATGAAGACCTCCCCAAGCTCACCGACTACCTTTCGCGTCGGGAACAAGACACGAAAGACAGGCTGGCCACCTCCCTGTCTCTTCAAGTGCAACTTGAGACAATGGCCGGGGACATTCGGGTCCCAGGCTATTACATGGTTCTTGCGAAGACCCACCTTGCCACCTTGCTGAAGGATTTGTACAGCTTCATCAAGGCCCGAAGAGCCTGTAGAGAGTTCGTGTTTGCGGACGCTACCGTTAAACACGAACCCCGGAAACTGATTTCCTCCAACATCTGGGGCAAATACCTCTTTCCAGTGGACCTGGTGAAAGAGATTGTGGACAAAGCCGCCACTGAGAATAGGAACATTCTCAATAAGTGGGGCATGTCCCGGAAGAGGAAATCTCCTCAGGATGAGGGTCCACAGCCTAAGAAGAAGTCCAACAAGCACCGACCCCAGCAGCGTCAGGCCAAACGCCAGTTTCCGGCACTCGCTAATCCCCAGCTAGTGGCTCAGCCACAACAGACCTTTCAGCTGGTCTCTCAGCCGGTGGTGGCCCAGTCACCAGTTTTCACCCCTGCCTATGAAAGGCAATCCACTACCTTTCGCCCCAAAGGTAGAGGCTCAGGCAAAGACTCCTATCGACGTCCATCCAGAGGGAGAGGATGAAGGGGAGCAAGCGGCCGAGATGGTAAACTCTCGGGAAACCAGAAAAAATGAAGTGCTTCCGGTGGGAGGAAGACTCTGCCTCTTCCAGGATCGTTGGACCTTCAATCCTTGGGCCCACAGCATCGTCAAGAAGGGACTAGGGTGGAGCTGGATAAAACCACCTCCAGTCTTCCACCAATTCTTCCAACCCTCAACCCCCATCCTGGAAGAATATGTCCTAGAACTCTTGAACAAGAAGGTGATCAAGAGGGTAAAGTCCACCAGGTTCCAGGGAAGACTGTTTTGTGTTCCCATGAAAGACTCAGACAAACTCAGAGTCATTCTGGACTTGTCCCCTCTCAACAAGTTCATCGCGAACAACAAATTCAAGATGCTGACTCTTCAACAGATAAGAGCCCTACTGCCTCACAAGGCTTACACGGTCTCAATAGACCTGGCGGACGCCTACTGGCACATTCCAATGAATCACCAGGCTTCCTCCTACCTAGGATTCAAGCTTCAAAGAAGACAATACACCTTCAGGGCTATTCCCTTCGGACTCAACGTGTCCCCAAGAATCTTCACGAAGCTCGCAGACACGATCGTCCAACAGCTACGCCTTCAAGGCGTCCAGGTGATGGCTTACCTAGACGATTGGCTGGTCTGGGCGACATCGTCAGAGGAATGCTCGCGTGCCTGCAGAAAGGTGACCCAGTTCCTGGAACATCTGGGTTTCAAAATCAACACCAAAAAGTCTCGACTGTCTCCAGCTCAGAAGTTTCAATGGTTGGGAATCCATTGAAACCTTTAGTCACACCGTCTTTGCATCCCTCTGAAGAAAAGGAAGGAAATAGCCAGATCTGTCAAGAGACTTCTAAAATCCAAACGGATTTCAAGACAACAACAGGAACGAGTGCTCGGCTCCCTCCAGTTCGCCTCAGTGACAGACCCAGTGCTACGAGCACAGCTAAAAGATGCATCGGGAGTCTGGAGACGAAACGCATCCATCGCTCGAAGAGATCTCAAGAGACCTCTGCCAACCATTCCTCAAGCCATGATCGGAGGCAAAGAACCTGAAAAGATCAGTTCCTCTTCAACCACCACCTCCGTCGGTCATCATCCACACGGATGCCTCGCTAGAAGGATGAGGAGGTCACTCCCACCAGCGAAAAGTTCAAAGAACATGGTCTCCCCTATTCAAGATGTTTCACATCAACATCTTGGAGGCCATGGCGGTTCTTCTCACTCTAAAGACGGTTCTTCTCACTCTAAAGAAACTATCCCCTCATCCTTCGATCCACATCCGTCTCACTCTGGACAGCGCTGTTGTGGTCAGATGTCTCAACCGTCAGGGCTCACGATCGCCCCAACTCAACCAGGTGCTGTTACCCATCTTCCGCCTAGTGGAAAGGAAGAGATGGCACCTCTCAGCAGTTCACCTACAAGGATTCCGCAATGTGACGGCGGACGCTCTATCAAGGACAAGCCCCATAGAGTCGGAATGGTCCCTAGACGCAAACTCATTCTCCCTCATCTCCCGTCAAGTCCCGGAACTGCAGATCGACCTCTTCGCGACGAGCGACAACAACCAACTTCCTCTGTACGTGGGCCCATACGAGGACCCCAAGGCGGAAGCAGTGGACGCCATGTCCCTGGATTGGAACAGATGGTCCAAGATTTACCTGTTTCCTCCACCCAACCTTCTGCTGAAAGTCCTCTCCAAACTGAAAACCTTCAAGGGAACAGCAGCCCTAGTGGCTCCCAAGTGGCCCCGGAGCAACTGGTTCCATCTAGTCCTGGAGTTACAGCCCAAGCTGATCCCTCTGCCGGACCCAGTTCTCTCCCAGCAGGTTCAAAGTCGACTGTCTTCGCTTCATCAAAGAAAAACCGAGAACTTCATCTCATGATTTTCTCTCCCTAGCTGTGAAGAAAAGGTTCAGAATCTCGAAGAAAAGTTTAGACTTTCTTAGAGGAATACAAAACAAAGTCTACCAGAAGGCAATACGAGTCATCCTGGAAGAAGCGGGAGTCCTTCATCAAGGTAAAGAATCCTACAGAAATATCCATAGATTTCTGTATGTCCCTCTTCATTCACCTTCATGGACAAGGCTTAGCAGCCAATACGATTTCCACTTGTAAATCGGCCTTGACAAGACCACTACTGTATGCCTTCCAGATAGACCTCTCCAACGAAATCTTTAACAAACTTCCAAAGGCATGTGCTAGACTCCGTCCTGCACCTCCACCAAGACCCATCTCCTGGTCTCTGGATAAGGTGCTCCATTTTGCCTCTAGCCTGTACAACAAATCTTGCCCTCTGAAAGACTTGACTAAAAAAGTGATTTTCCTTTATGCTCTCGCCTCGGGAGCACGAGTCAGTGAAATAGTGGCTTTATCTAGAGAAGAGGGCCAGATACAGTTCGCTGAAACAGGGGAACTTACCCTCTTCCCTGACCCAACGTTTCTCGCTAAGAATGAACTCCCTACTAAGAGGTGGGGCCCATGGAGAATCTGCCCCCTGAAGGAAGATGTCTCTCTATGCCCAGTAGAAAGTCTAAAGGTCTATCTTCGAAGAACTTCAGACTTTGGCGGAGGACAACTCTTTAAAGGAGAAACATCGTGTAGTGATTTGTCACTTAAACAACTAAGGGCGAAAATCACCTACTTTATTCGCAGAGCGGATCCTGACAGTATACCCCGCAGGTCACGATCCTAGAAAAGTTGCCTCTTCCCTAAATTTCTTCCAAGGAATGGATTTCGAAAGCCTTCGATCTTTCACAGGCTATAAATCCTCAAGAGTGTTCTTTAAACCCTATGCGAAGCAGGTGCACGAAGTCAAAAGATTCGTGGTAGCCGCATTATTATTATTATTATTATTATTACTATCCAAGCTACAACCCTAGTTGGAAAAGCAAGATGCTATAAGCCCAGGGGCTCCAACAGGGAAAAATAGGCCAGTGAGGAAAGGAAATAAGGAAATAAATAAATGAAGAGAACAAATTAACAATAAATCATTCTAAAATAAAAAACAACGTCAAAACAGACATGTCATATAATAAACTATCAACAACATCAAAAACAAATATGTCATAAATAAACTATAAAAAGACTATGTCCGCCTGGTCAACAAAAAAGCATTTGCTCCAACTTTGAACTTTTGAAGTTCTACTGATTCAACCACCCAATTAGGAAGATCATTCCACAATTTGGTCACAGCTGGAATAAAACTTCTAGAGTACTGCGTAGTATTGAGCCTCGTGATGGAGAAGGCCTGGCTATTAGAATTAACTGCCTGCCTAGTATTACGAACAGGATAGAATTGTCCAGGGAGATCTGAATGTAAAGGATGGTCAGAGTTGTGAAAAATCTTATGCAACATGCAAAATGAACTAATTGAACGACGGTGCCAGAGACTAATATCTAGATCAGGAATAAGAAATTTAATAGACCGTAAGTTTCTGTCCAACAAATTAAGATGAGAATCAGCAGCTGAAGACCAGACAGGAGAACAATACTCAAAACAAGGTAGAATGAAAGAATTAAAACATTTCTTCAGAATAGATTGATCACCGAAAATCTTGAAAGACTTTCTCAATAAGCCTATTTTTTGTGAAATTGAAGAAGACACAGACCTTATATGTTTCTCAAAAGTAAATTTACTGTCGAGAATCACACCTAAAATTTTGAAAGAGTCATACATATTTAAAGAAACATTATCAATACTAAGATCCGGATGTTGAGGAACCACCGTCCTTGACCTACTTACAATCATACTTTGAGTTTTGTTAGGATTCAACTTCATACCCCATAATTTGCACCGTGCACTAATTCTAGCTAAATCTCTATTAAGGGATTCACCAACCCTAGATCTACATTCAGGGGATGGAATTGATGCAAAGAGAGTAGCATCATCTGCATATGCAACAAGCTTGTTTTCTAGGCCAAACCACATGTCATGTGTATACAGTATAAAAAGTAATGGGCCAAGAACACTACCCTGTGGAACACCGGATATCACATTCCTATAATCACTATGGTGCCCATCAACAACAACTCTTTGAGATCTATTACTTAAAAAATATAATAATAATGCTAAGAAGCGACCCACCCACTCCCAACTGTTTCAGTTTGAAAACAAGGACCTCATGATTAACACGGTCAAAGGCAGCACTAAAATCAAGGCCAATCATACGAGCTTCCCAACCACAATCAAGGGATTTCTGTACAGCATTGGAGATTGTAAGAAGGGCATCACATGCTCCAAGGCCTTTACGAAAACCAAATTGCAAACTAGGGAGTAGATGATTACCTTCAGCAAACCTATTAAGACGTTTTGCCAGAAGACGTTCAAAAACTTTAGATAATATGGGAGTTATGGAAATTGGGCGGTAATCAAAGGGACTTGAGCTACCACAAACACATTTACATAGAGGAGTAACATTACCAATTCTCCAACTAGTGCTAAAAGCTCCTCTTCTTGCTAACTTGCGCAAAATAACAGATAACTTTGGAGCTAAGAAATCTGCTGTCTTTATAAAAAACAAAGGAAAAATACCATTTGGGTCTACACCTCCATAAGCATCAAGGTCCATCAACAGAGCTTTAATCTCACGAGATCGAAAAGCTAAACTAGTTAGTTTAGCCTCAGGAAAACAGGAATGAGGAAGTTCAAGTTTTTCATTACTCTGTTTATTGTCAAAAACATCAGCCAAAAGGGTTGCCTTTTCCTTTGGACAGTGAGTGACTGAGCCATCTGGTTTAAGTAAAGGAGGAACTGTTGCATCTACACCAAAGAGTGCAGATTTAAGGGTAGACCACCATTTATGTTCCTGAGTTGTACCAGAAAGTGTTTCTTTTATGGTTAAATTGTACTCCTTTTCAGTTGAGGCATAAACTCTCTGAGCAAAAACTCGAAGCTGAGTATAGTTGTTCCAGGTCAAATCTGATCTGTTATCCTTCCAAAGTTGACAGGCCTCCTGCTTCTCCAAAAAAGCACGTCTACACTCATCATTGAACCACGGTTTGTCCTTCACTCGGTACCTTAGCACACGAGAAGGGATACGCCTATCAATTATGTTGACTAGATTCTCATTCAGAGGGACAACAGGATCTACACTATTATATAATTGTGACCAATTCAAGCACAAAAGATCATGTAAAATCCCATTCCAGTCTGCTTGGGATTTCATATAAATTTTACAAGAATATGATATATCAGGGACAGGCTGCTCAGTCTTCACTAATAATGAAATCAAGGCATGATCAGATGTCCCAACTGGAGAACCAACCTTACCAGTTATAACGCCAGGGGAGTCAGTGTATACGAGGTCCAAGCAATTACCAGACCTGTGAGTAGCTTCATTTATGATTTGCTCACAGCCTGATTCAGAGGCAAAGTCTAAAGCTCTTAAGCCATGGCAATCGGTAGGAGAGATAGAACTTAACCACTCCCTATGGTGAGCATTAAAATCACCAACAAAGACAAAAGAAGCCTTTCTATCATCTTCTTGTATCTTAGCCATAATGGTAAGAAGACAATCAAAGATAGAATCATCCATGTCTGGATTCCGGTAGATCGAACATAAATAAAAGTTGTTATGCCTGCAACAAACTTTTATTACCTGAATCTCATGACATCCACATTGATAGCAGGACTTATGAGAAGCAGGGTACTCGGTCCTAATATACACCGCCATTCCCCTGGCCCTAGGGATGGCATCACGTTTCAACATTATTGGCTTCTTAAAACCAGTTATAAGGAGCTCAGATGAGTGCCTCATATTAGAAACCAAAGTTTCTGAGCACAAAAGAATATCATACTGTCTGGACGCAACTGTAAGGTCCTGGATATTTGCATGAAGACCACGAATATTGCAATACAGAAGACGACATTGACGAAATCTAGGACGTACTGGTCCCGGATTTCGCTCAATGTCTCCAGACAGCATAAGAATTAATAGAAATAAAAAAAGAGACATCATACTTAAAAACTAGATTAACAAGAATTATAACAAAAACAATACGTACAGAATTATAAACAAAGTGATTGATGATACCCATAGACTATAGTAAAAAGTCGGAAAAACTGGTCAACATGGAGGAGCCGATACACCATGCAAGGCTAAATACCCTCCAGGATAGCCACTTCAGCTGAAGGGAGGACAGTAAGGATGGTTTTGAGAAGAAAAAGAATCAGAAAAAGGAAAAGACAACCTCTTGATAAACCACCAGGCATCCATGGCCCTTCTATTAAGCCTGCCCAACACACCATTTCAAAAAAACAAGAGGAAGAAAAAAAAAATAAGATAGAATAGTGTGCCTGAGTGTACCCTCAAGCAAGAGAACTCCAACCCAAGATAGTGTATTAAAAACTACTGCTTAGTGCTGCGTAGGACAGCGAGTTATTTTGGGACTCTAACTCAACGGGTGCCTGTGTTGACCCTGGTGCGATACATAGTGATTTTAAGTACTAAGTGGCACGAAAGACTGTTCTTCTACAAGGTGAAGTAACGGACTTGAACACGTGTGTCACATGTTTATTTGGACATGAAGTGTATTGTGACTTTAAAAGACTTTTGGTTCCCCTGAAACCCATGTGTGTAATGGCAAGTTTTCCTTTTCAGATTCCACACCCTTGTCTTATGTAGTCCACAGTCTATGTTTATTAATCAATAATTTTATTGTAAATTATTTACCTTATTTCATACTATTGCGAATATTTTCTTGAATAAAATAGAAATTTCGCTACCATATGCATCTTATTTTGCCCCACGATATGAAATACACTACTGTTACAGAGTTTTATTGCCCCAATTTTGACGTTTATTATAATTCATGTTATAATATTGATCCTGTCTGATATTAGCTCACCTAAGAAAAGTGAAATATTTGTTCCCACACAAGTACTTAACTTTCCTGATCTGTCTGCGAGACCGACAAGATCCTCGTCTACAGGTGAGTTTTTCTTCATCAGGATACTTTGAGATGTTCCTCTCGTCCAAACAGGACTTCCCTGCCAGGGGGGCAGGAAGCCATGTCATAGTTTATGCCATTGGTAGTGACATGTAACAGAGATGTCACGGTCTCTAAGGTCATCAGACCAAAGGAATATTGTTTGAAGTAGAAGGCACTACCGAAATGGGGAAAATCCACGATACACTAATTCTCTGGTACACTTCCATCAGGACGTCATGGCTTGAGCCCAAAAAACGGATTTTGAGCGAAGCGAAAAATCTATTTTTGGGTGAGATAGCCATGACGTCCTGATGGACCCGCCCTCGTTCTCCACTCTGGCCTGTCAGGCCCCTCCCCTTCTTATTGTATCATGGAGGCTGACAGATGCGCTGGATGGAATCAAGGAATGGAGCGCGCTGATGTGACGTAAACCAATATGGCGGACAGCTATGGCGGCCGTTTGTTTACATCGCTAGGTACCGTAACAGTAACGCAGGAGGAGAGTTTTGTAACGGCTTCTCCTAATACTTGCCACACTTCCCCCTCGAAGCATAAACACTATGTGGGGTGCAGATAGCTATGTGGCGTGTCAAGCATACGTCCCCTGTTATTATACGATATCCTAAAGGGAAACCTTATGGGTACTCGCGCCAAAAGTTAGAATTCTGTGAAACCTTTAGTTAATTCTCTGGGAATATCTACTGTAGTCATATACAGTACAGTATACCCTCAGGAAGCTACTGAAGGAACCTTCCATCAGGACGTCATGGCTTGAGCCCAAAAATAGATTTTTCGCTTCGCTCAAAATCCGTTATTTGCTACGTCATTTATGATGAAAGGAAGAGAAAAACTAAGCAGACTTCCTTAGATATGTTTTTTAAAGCTCGGTCCGTCACTCCAGTCCAATCCTCTGCCCCGCCTTCGTCAGCAACTGTCTCCCCAGACATGCCTTTATTTGCATCAGACTCACCGATCCCTTCCACATCGAGTCATCTCGACAGACGATGACTTTACCGAAGACGGCAAGGTCTCCCACGCCTAGGCTAACTCCCACCCTTCATCATATCTCCGTCACCACAAGAAAGAAAGAGAGAGAGAGAGAGAGAGAGAGAGAGAGAGAGAGAGAGAGAGAGAGAGAGAGAGAGAGAGAGAGAGAGAGAGAGAGAGAGAGAATGTTTGAGCGCACGCACAGGTGGGTACGCAATGTTGTTATGATTAATACATAGTCTTGTTAATATTTTATTATCTATACTTTAAATGCATACATTTCCTATGCTGTACTGTATACTTTACCAAGCAGTACTGTATAGTGCAGTATTAATTTACAAACGAATATTTCAATATTACGGTATACCTCGTAACTTGGACCGGTCTCAGAGTATTGGAAGTTCTCTGTGGTTGTCTGCATTTAAAGCACAATAGTAGGCAGTGTGATGCCTACTGTTGATGGGATGGAGCAGGTGACCAAAGGTCGGAATCTCTGAAATAGCTTGATTCCAGGTCTCGCAAAGTCGAAGTGTGTAGGGTCCAGTCACTTGGTATTTGATTGCGAGGGTTCTTCCAGGTAAGAGTCCTGAAGCGTTGTCTAAAAGCGATTGGACGGAGCACTCGGTGATCTGTCACACAGTGACCAATCACGCAGTGAAGAGCTGTAAGGAGACAGGTTGAGTGAAAACCTGGCACGAGGAGACTCGGAGCGTGGAGAATGAGTGTGAGGACCCACTGCGTGTGGAAACCATGAACATGAAGATCACCCGTCTGCTGGTTCGACTTTCAGAGATCATGCACGTAGTAACTGTGCACTTGGTCTCACAAGGAGCTTTTTCCTGGAGAAGGTGGATGATGAGGAACCTATTCTACCTTCTTCTCTTGTAAGAGTTAAGGAGACTCAAAGAAGTGAGACTGACCACTATGAATGATTGATGCTGGTCGGTCATTCGCTTTGTATTAAAGCCAACACTTCTTGTTGGCACGGGCCTTTCCCTTAGTCGGCCCGTAGGTAACCTGCAATTTTGGAAGGTTGGTTGATTTAATCAAGAGGAAATTTGAAAGGTTTTTAGTTGTAGCGACAGATGTGAACAGGGTAAGGATGATGGTGGTAGTGGAAGAGGGCCATCATGTCACGGATAGTGGTACTTAGAAAAGGGGGGTGTAAGGCCTTTGAATAATAGAAAAAGGTTGCAGGTGGGGCTGTCCAACCCTTTACTCCCTAGGGTCCCTGCAGAAAGTTTTAGAAGTAGAGTAAGTACGAAAATATACAGAGGATGATGTAAATAGGGCCTTATGGTGAGGGGATGAGATGGTTGGATGAGAGTTTCAGAGGTTGTTACCTTTACAGAGGTAGTCTCGTAAGCAATTGTCTGTGTGTGTCTATGTTTTTGACAATTGCTTTTCCCAGTGTGGCTGCAGTCTACCAGGCTTGTGGCGAGTTAGTGTTCATTTGTAGGTCACCCCTTAGCTATGTTGTTTCCCTACATTCTAGTAGGTAATGCAGGAGGGCCTTTTGTGGTATGATTTCAAAGTGTTCGCAGGGTCTTTGGTTATTATCCAAGATCTCCCAGTTTGCCTTGTATCCCAATCCGAGCTTGCTCTCTTGGGGTGTATCTGTCTATGGGGGGAGGCTCTAGCTCTGTGGCCCTTTTGTACCATGTGGCAGAGGAAGAGCCATTCCCTATCCACTTGTGTAACTCCTTGATTAAATTTTCTTTGAGCTGTGGCTTTATTTTATTCTTAATTTGTTGTAGCGCAGGCTGTATGTGCACCTGTACACTTTCTATGTGCCTGGTGCTTTTGGCTAGTTCATCAGCCTTCCCGTTCCCTGGTATCCCAGTGTAACTGGGAATCCAGTTTAGAGGTACATGTCTGCCTCTTTCATTGTGCTGATACAATAGTGCTTTGATATCAGCCAGCAGGGCCTTGTTTTCTTTATTCTTTTCCTGTTGCAAGGCTTGCATTGAGGATCTTGAGTCAGTATGTATGACTACTAGTCCTTCCTCATTTTCAATGGAGTAATGTAGTGCTTGTTTTATTGCAACAATCTCTGTCTGTAAGGTGGAAGTATTATTGGATGTCCTCCAGCAGGCCGTGAGGCTACTGGAAAATACTGCAGCTCCCGTTGTTTGGGTTCCAGGGTCTACAGAACCATCAGTGTAATAGGTCTGGGCCCTTGCTGTTTCCGCAATCCGGATTGCTGCCAGGGCTGCATTCTAAGTTCCTCCTTTGTGCAGTCTTCTTTTGCTCTAGAAAGTTTAGTGTACCTGAAAGTTGCTACTTCTCTCTTCCATGGTGGGATGTGTTGTGCACCCAGTCCTGAGTCTGGGCTTAGTTGCATAATATCCTCAGCTAGGCCCAGGCTCTTTATGTTCTTACTATGGTCTTTACCATAGGAGCTTGGGGTTTGATAGTTCCTCTCGTACTCTCTTTTTTGTTATCGAGTCTCTGTCTGAGAGGAACATCTTTGCAATTGTTGAAGCATTCCTCTGTGCAATCCTGTCTTTAAGGGATGGCAGACCAGTTTCCATCCTTATGTTGCACAGTCTTGTCCATATAGGGGCTCCTAGCATGAGCTTCGTAGCATTGTTTTTAATTACTTCTACCTAGGCTTTTTGGGTGTCTGTCAGGTTGGTTAGGGTTGGAGCGGCATAGTCTACTAGCGTTCTGGAACATGCTAGGTAGTACTTCTTTTGAACATGCTCATTTGCTCCGTCATTTAGCTTAGTCATGTATCTCATGGCTGCCAGTCTGCATTTGCTTTTTCCTTGAGATACTTGATATCCTCCTTGAAGGTGAGTTGTTTGTCTATTACCACTCCCAGGTATGTAACTGTCCACCCACTCTAGGAGTTCCATTCCTATTGTGAGTGGATGCAGGGGGTTCGGGGCTTTAATTGTCATTGGCTTGATTTTACCTATGTTTATTTTCAGTCCAGCTCATTGGACTTTTGACTGATGTCATTCAGTGCTCTCTGCATTCTTACTATTCTGACTGGTCCTCGAGCTATTACACATGCGTCATCCGCATAGATAAATATCTCTACTCCTTCAGGGAGTTGGAGAGAAGCTATGTTTTCCATGAGAATGTTGAACAGGAGGGGGCTGAGAATCCCTCCTTGTGGTGAACCATTTTCCAAGTCATGAAAAGCTGATATCACTCCTTGGAATTTGACTCTTATCTTGTCTTCCTAGCACGTAGTTCTTGGTCCATGCTAGTAGGTGACCTTTTACTCCTTTTCTGGCCACTGATTGCAGCATTGCTGCTGGGCCTAGCGACCCTTTATATGCCACCCACACACCACTAGCAACCAATCAGCACAAGGAATCTTAGGCCCGCCCACACTCAAACCAATCAACGTTCCAAACGTCGTCAAAACGTTATCATCTCGGACGACCTCAGCAGACAACGTCGGCTGTGCATAGCTGCTCGCCGGAAGAGATAAACACACCTCCCAAAAGGTCGCCAGGCGTTGTGGCACAAAATGGGATGAACACGGGCGACATCCTACGAGGTGTGTGTACGACGTTGCAAAACCTATCTTGCGAGATCATCCACCTCGCACAAGGCTGGAACAAAATTTAAACATGTTTTAAAAATCTGGCGACGTTGTGACATTTTACAATTTTCTTGCAAAGTCCGGCCACGAGGTGTTTTGCGAGGTGGCACGACCCCGCTTCGCAAGAAAAAAGTGAGTAGGTGTCAACCCGGCTTTACGAGTCGTCTTAGCAAATCCATAACAAAGAGTATTGTGCATACTATTTCTTAATCTATTCAAAACCTCTACTATATATATAGTTAATACAGTACTACATAAGCACCGATGTGTTATAATCTATCATAATTTTTTTGATAAGACATTTATAACTCATTACAGTATTAGTTCTCTCTTATTCGATATCAGAAAACTTCAAATCATTCATATTCTGTGTGTGTGTGTGTAATAAATGAAATCTTCGTTGTTCCATAACTGGAATACAAACCTACGCTATTTATTTAGGGGTATTACTTTCTGCGAAGCTGAAATGACGAGCAATTAAAATTTATCGAGGGTTAACTACCCACACCGCAAGTTAGCGGGGGGTGGGGGTGGGGGAGTAACTTTCTACCACTCCCACTCACACACCGGTGATTTAGCTCACTTTACTTTTGGCTTGGATGGAGACCGGTTGTATCCTCTCTTCCTCCTCGCCTATTCTGGACTGCCATTAATTTTTGTTTGTTCCGTAACTGGAATACAAACCACACTATTCATTAGGGGTATTACTTTCAGCGGAGCTTAAATGACGAGCCATTAAAATTTAGCGAGGGTTAACTACCCACACCGCTAGTTAGCGGGGGTAGGAGGGTAGCTTGCTACCACTCCCACTCACGTACCTGTGATTTAGCTTACTTTACTTTCGGCTCGGATGGAGAGCGGTTGTTTCCGCTCTTCCTACTCGCCTATTCTTGACTGTCATCAATTTTTGTCTTTTAACTTACTTTTTCTTATGTATATATATATACAGCATATATATATGAAAACCTTCTTAATATTTATGTATATATATATATATATGTATAGAAATGTTGTAAGTTTCCTTTTCAGTGTTTGTGCTGTACGTGTGATACATAAACAACAGGTTCTTATGATACTTGCGCAAGGCCGGGACCCTTCAATTCGTGGGGAACGACCTGAAGGTCAGCTTGCTGATCCACCGGCCCTCATGGGCGTCATCTTTTCTCTCAGAAGTAAGCACATGGCAACACCTGATCAGCACTTCATCATCGAGGAGAGGTTGTTTCCCCCTTCCAAGGGGCCACTCATAGACTCCTCTTCGGAGGATCGCTACTGCTGAAGGTCAGCCTTGGTGGCCCACCGGCCCTCATGGGCGTCATCAGTTCTTATCGTCTTAACAGCTGACTTACCAGCGCAACCTTGCACTACAGCTAGTCCTTGGACTTCAGTCCTGGACTCTTCTGTGGATCCCTCACGATCGGCACATCCTAATTCCTGATTGTCCTGCCAGCTGACCTGCCGACCAACCAGCGCAACCTTGCTCTGCAGCTTAGTCCTTGGACTTTGGTCATGGACTCTTCTGTGGACCTTTCACGGTCGCCATCAGTGGATGTTCGCCCTTCCAAAGGGCACATCCCAGTTCTTGGTCGTCCTGCCAGCTGACCTGCCGACCTACCAGCGCAACCTTATGCTGCAGTTAGTCCGTGGACTCTTCTGTTGATCGTTCCTGCTCACCAACGATCTCTTGCACCTGCACGCCAGCGCTCTCCTG
>NC_090764.1:58346064-58351064 GCF_036898095.1 Palaemon carinicauda | reverse complement strand
CAACGAATACAATAGGGTATAAATGAGGCAGGTAAGAGGGAGAGATAAAGAGACAAGGCATTAACCTGTGAGTTACCTGGGAGTAACTACGCTCCCTGCGGCTACTATAGAAAATTTTAGGGCTTCCAAATGTTTAAGGTAGTGTTTCTTGAACACTGACGGTGATTTCCACCCTGTACACCTGGAAAGGTCTGTAAAATTCATATGGTGAAAGAAGTTCACCGAGGTAGCAACCGCCCTGATATCATGTGCAAGAGGAAAAGAGTCAGGGTTAGCTTGTTTAATAAAATACAAAATTTGTTGCCTGATCCCTTTAATAGTAATGGTACCGCCTTGTTCTCTAACGAATAGAGGCCCCGAGGAGTTAGAGGAGGTCCGGGATAAATAAGACCTAAGAGTAGTAACAGGGCATAGAGACGGATCTTGCGTGAGGGGAACAATTTTCCAGGAGGACCATCTGTTTTGAGGGTCTTCGTTCTTAGCCAAAAAGAATTTGTTAGGAGAAAGAAGGACCTCTCCCGAAGGCAGAAAGTCAATATGACCCGGGTCTCTCGACAAGGCTGCCAATTCAGAAATTCTTGCCCCGGAAGCCAAGCTCACCAGGAAAAGTGTTTTCCTGAGAAGGGGCATGTAATCACAAGAACTGTTAATGGTATCAGAAGCCAATTTGAGTACGTCATTAAGGAACCAGGTCACCGGGGTAGGACGAGTAACCGGTTTCAGTCTGGCGCAAGCTTTCGGAATTGAAGCTAACAAAGAGTCGGTTAAGTCTATGTTAAAACCCACTAGGAAGATCTTTTTCAGAGCCGATTTAATAGTGGTGATAGTATTGGCTGCCAGACCTGATTCTAATAAAGATCTAAAGAAAGTGACTGTAAGGTTCAAGTTCATACAGTTCACGTCTGAGTCTATTAAAAATTTTGCCAACTTTTTAACTGCAGAGTCATACTGGCGGATGGTGGAATCCCGTTTATCCGATTCTAGGAACAAGGTGTTTTGAGGATCAATATTGGCACCATGCATAGCCGCAAACTTCATAAAGTCCATAAAGTTAGGGCGCTCTGAATGTTTGAGAAAGCGTACACAACGCGTGTTTGTACTATCTGAGACAGAACCGGATTGGGTATCGGGTGAGGGTATAGTCTCAACTCTCGTAGGAGAGGATACCAGTTGCTCTTGGGCCAGTTGGGTGCGACCAAGGCTACTTGTCCCTTGAAGGATCTCAGTTTGTCTAGAACTTTCAGCAAAAGATTCACCGGGGGAAAGAGATAAATCTTTTCCCAGGTGTCCCAATTCTGTGACATGGCATCTGTGGCGTAAGCCTGAGGGTCTAGATTGGGAGCCACATATACTCTCAATTTGTGGTTGGATTCCGTGGCGAAGAGGTCCACTTGGAGACCGGGAACCTGAGAGAGAATCCACCGAAATGACTTTAGATCGAGTGACCATTCCGATTCTAGAGGGGAGGTCCGGGACAGGGCGTCTGCCACTACATTCCGGACTCCCGCCAGGTGGACAGCTGAAAGATGCCAACGGTTCAAGGCTGCTAGGGAGAATATGGCTACTAGAACATGGTTCAGAGGCCCTGACTTTGACCCGCCTCTGTTGAGGCAGCGGACCACCACTTCGCTGTCGAGGACCAGACGAAGGTGTTGTTTCTTGGGTAGAGCGAGACGTTTCAGGGTTAGAAGAACTGCCATGGCCTCTAGCACATTGATGTGAAATTGGCGGAACAAGGGAGTCCAAAGACCTTGAACTTTCTTGAGCTGAGAATAGCCGCCCCAACCTGATAAGGATGCGTCCGTGTGAATGATTAATTTCGGAGGCGGAAATCGAAGGGGAACTGACTTTGACAGACTGTTTGCTCTTGTCCAAGGAAGAAGTCTTTCCCGTAGAATGGGAGGAAGGCGGACTTTCCTGTCCCGGAGCTTCCGGTTCGCCCTCGAACGCCAGACACGATTGATATCTTTCAATTTTGCCTTCAGAAGAAGATCCGTCACTGAGGCAAACTGAAGGGACCCCAGAATCCTCTCTTGGAGTCGTCTGGAACTTACTTTGTCTTTGAGAAAGCGTTTGGTGTTCCTTGCAATCTCTAACCTCTTGGGTCTGGGAAGACACAAAGTATGAGATATAAGATCCCATTGCAGGCCGAGCCATTGGAACTTCGATTTTGGAAGAAGACGGGACTTCTTGAAGTTGATCTGGAAGCCTAGAGATTGAAGATAATGGATGACTTTGTGAGTGGCTTTTAGGCAATTTTGGGAGGTGTCTGACCAAATGAGCCAGTCGTCCAGATAGGCTACTACTTGAATCCCTTGATTCCTGAGTTCCTGAACAGCGACTTCTGCTAACTTTGTGAAGATCCTTGGGGCGATGTTGAGCCCAAAAGGCATCACCTTGAAGGAGTAACTTTTGTCCCCTAAGCGAAAACCTAGGTACGGACGGAAGTGTCTCGCTATCGGGACGTGATAATAGGTGTCTGTAAGATCGATAGAGGTGGTGACGGCCCCACGGGGAAGTAAGGTCCGCACCTGCGAGACGGTAAGTATTCGAAACTTGTCGCATTGAATGGACAAGTTGAGAAGGGATAGGTCTAGAATCACTCTTCTCTTAACTGAATCCTCCTTCGGGACACTGAACAGCCGACCTTGAAACTTCAGATGTTTCGTTTCTTGTATGGCGTTCTTTTGTAAAAGATCCTGGACAAATTCGACCAGGTCCGGAGTGGAATGTTGACGAAATTTGTTCGGAGGAGGAGGTCCTTGAATCCAACTCCACCCTAGTCCCTTGGAGATGATACTGAACGCCCAGGGACTGAACCTCCATTTGTTGCGGAAGGCATAGAGCCTCCCCCCTACCTGCTGCACCTCAGTATTGGTTTGAGGAGTTGCCTCCACGTCCGCCTCGGAAGTTCTTTCCTCTGCGAAAAGCTCTTCCCCTGCCTTTGTTCTGGTTAGAACCACGGTGGTAGCCTCTACCTCTACCATAACTCTGGGAAGAGCTATGAGCCTCGAAGGACTGGTTAAAGGCAGGAGAAATGGCGGAGGCACCAGAAAGCTGGCTCTTAGGGAGCAGAACGGTGACATAGTCATCCGAAGGAGCCTGAGAGGTGGAAGGCTGTGCAGGGACAACAGAAGATGGAGGAAGAGGCAGCCGGAAGTTGGATGAAGCACTCTGCTGTTGCCTGAACTGGGTGGAGGTATATGGTCTAAGCTTCTTCCTACCCCGGGCTTGATAATTTGCGGGGTCATATTTGTGTTTAGGGGTCAAACCCCAACGGGCTTTAAGGCTCTGATTAACCCTAGTGGCCTCCACCAAGACTTCCTCTACGAGATCCTCGGGGAAGAGATTTGAACCCCAACAGGAGGACCGGATGAGCTTATTAGGTTCATGCCTAATCGTCGCCTCAGCTAGGACATGCTTGCGACATCTGCGTTTAGCAGTAGCGAAGTCATACAAGTCATAATATAAAGACTGTAACGTAGCCTTGTTGAGAGACTTAAAAATACTCTCCGTATCGTAAGTCAAGGCTATCGACTCCGTGGATGTGGCCAAGTTTAGAGTACGGCCCACACGTAGGCGGGAATCATATTCCTGTTTAATGAGGGATTCCGGGAGACGGGGAAGCCTCTCACTAAACAAAACTGAGGCACAGTCTGCTGCAAGCTTGCCAGAGGTAAAGGTTGTATGGACGTTGTCCCAACACTCAATGCCTGAAGGAAGAAGGAGGGAGATTGGATCCACCTCTCGGATGGGAGGCAAGGGCTTCTCCTCCAGAGCATATTGGAAGGCAAGCTCTGCCACCTTATTGACGCATGGAGTCAAGGTGTTCTTGTCCATTAAGAACATCGTAAAGGAGCTTTTATGAGGCGTCAGCATGGTGTTAGTGCAGCCGATGTCATTCAAAAATCTGGCCCAAACAGATTGGGCTTGCTCCTTCGGGAAGATGACCGTCTCTTTGGGGACCTTGTCTAATCGGACTAAAGCTTCCTCGGTAAGTCTGGCATAACCATGAAATGGAAATGCCAGACCGGGAGGAAAGAATTCAAAGTCCTCTAGAGGACGAGTGCCAAGGCCCTCCAAAGTCAACATTCCGTCTGAGAACGGGGAATGAAGAGCCATACGCCAGGGGTTGTTCTTGGCAAACGGCGGGAGTTTAGAGGCATCCGGGATGAGAGAGCTTTGGACTCTCTCCGGAGCTCCTTGCTCTAAAGCCCCAAGTCTCTGACCGAAGTTAGAGAACATCGTGTCCATCTTCGATTGCATCTCCGAAACCAACTTTGCCTGCATCTCCGACACTATGCGAAGCATGGCTGATTCGGAAAGGCCCGGGCTAGCAGCAGGAGGGGCGGAATGAACTCCCGGGTCGTGAGACTTAGAGGAGGAACCAGAGACCTTTGATGACAGGTTCGTACTTTGTTTAGAGCCATGAGAAGTCTTGTGAGGCTTGCGAGCTTTGGGTAAGGTTCTTGAAGTAGACTTATCCTTAGTGGGAACCGGGTATGATCGTTGAGACGAATCACGGTCCCCAGAAAATCCATGAAAAGAAGAGCGATCAGAAGAAGAAGAAAGAGCGGGGCTGAGGATAGGAATCTCAGCGCCGGACACACCTGCCTCACTTACCACCCTACCTGTATCCGGCTCGTCTAGTAACATTGGTTCGACGTCCAGGTTCATGGAGGCAACATTGTCCTCCAGACCTCCGGGGGCGTCCGATGGATCTTGCTCTGGGTCGATGAGACCCGTTATAGTGGCATCAATGTGGGCAATGATGGGAGCTGCCACATGCCTAGCCACAGCAGCTGACGACTTGGCGTTGGGGTAAACCATGGTGCAGTAGTCCTCAGATAGGACGTACGGCCGTTTAGACTTCACATTCCGGGCAAACCCACCAACCCACACCTTCAGTGTGGCCCGAGCCGCAGACTTTTGCTCCGGGGATGCCTGAAATAATAGTGGGAATTATAAAAGGGAAGACTCCCAATGGTCCTTCAAGACCA
>NC_090764.1:58168564-58341064 GCF_036898095.1 Palaemon carinicauda | reverse complement strand
ATCTATTTTTGGGTGAGATGGCCATGTCGTCCTGATGGAAGTTCCTATAGGGTAGCTTCCTAGGGTATATTACAACTACGGCGATATTCCCAGAGAATTTACCTTAAGGTACCAGAATTCTAACTCCTGGAGCGAGTATCCCTCGTGAAAGGGATATCGCGACATATCAGAGGACGTATTCTTGACACGCCACATGGCAATCTGCATCCTGGACAGAGATTTCGTCTCGTAGGAGGGATTGGCAAGAAACGAATTCCCCGGGAAAGAAAAAGGGGAGCCGCTCACAAGGCTTCCCTATCCTCCGATTCGTATGCGTGCCTGGCGCCCAATCCTGGCGCCATCTGTATTCCTTGTAGCGTACACGAGGTGCTACAGGTACTGTATGTAGGGAGGGGTCCTACAGCCCTTTCTTAGAAAGGCAAGGGCGGGTCCATCAGGACGACATGGCCATCTCACCCAAAAATAGATTTTTCGCTTCGCTCAAAATCCGTTTTTTGGGCTCAAGCCATGTCGTCCTGATGGAAGTGTACCAGAGCATTACTGTATCTGTGGATTCTCAGAACGTGCCGTACTCCCCGGATGTAATTTTTCCCGGTCGACTAGACCTAGAGACCTAAGATGTTACCGTTATACATCTTTTCAACTAACTATAAACCATGTTAGAGCTTCCTGCCCCCTACAGGGAAGAGTCCTACTAGACTCTGGAAAAGTCTCGAAGAGTACATATACCTATGTATGAATACCAGGCAAGCTAATATAGTGGTCTCGCCCTATATTAAGTAAAGCATAGTTTGTAAAGAACCACTGCGTCAATATGAAATATCGACCAGTTCTCCGCACAATACTTGTATTGGACAAAGGTTTTATATCCGTATAGGAGGAAAACCAATGCAACATAGCTTGCATAAAGGAACAATTCTATTAGAATTATCCCAGATAAGGTACATAGAATGAATGCTCAATTATACCAATAAATTGACACAGGTGAAGGAGACGCAAGGTTCTCAAGAACCAGTTTATTGACAGGCAATAAATAGACAGGTTAACCACAATTATATATATATATATATATATATATATATATACATAAGAAGAGGATAATCCAAAACTTTAAGCATAAGTATGATAGTAAACAGAGCTTGTTTGTCTGAAAGAAAAACATTAAATGCCACTTTTAAGATACCGAGGTATCAAAGTCATAAAAGTCTGTATTACAAATCAATGACATTAGCGTTAGAAACGCTCGGCACACATGTCTGCACTTATGCTAGGTTCACCTTCGGAAATGGAACAGTCTACATGGGCAACACAGTGCCCTCACTTAGTTTGTAGTACAGTATGTAACTACACACTCACCCTGGAATTAATCGTCCCAATTAAGACCACTGTTCCTCGCAGAGTTAAACAGTAGGGTTAACACCGCGACCCACTGCTACCACAGATCTCTTTAGTTCCTCTACTTGCTTCGCATAGTGGCGAAAGAACACTCTGGAAGACTTCCAGCCAGTGTATGAACGGAGATGTTCAAAATCCATACAATTAAAGAAATTTAAGGATGAGGCAACTTTTCTCGCATCGTGACCTGCGGGTGTATTGTCAGGATCCGCTCTGCGAATAAAATATGTGATTTTCGCTCTGAGTAGATTCAGAGATAAATTTGAGCCTGATGTTTCTCCCCTGAATAGTTGACCACCCTTGAAGTCTGAAGTTCTATGAAGATAGACCTTTAGGCATTCTACTGGACATATAGATGCATCTTCTTTCAGAGGGCAGATTCTCCAGGGACCCCACCTGTTGGTGGGTAACTCATTCTTGGTGAGAAACGTAGGATCCGGAAACAGGTTCAGTTCTCCCCCAGCCAGGAACTGAACACGACCTGCCTCTCTCGAGAGGCTACAATCTCACTAATCCTGGCCCCGGACGCGAGTGCAAAATAGGAAAATAACTTTTTGTGTCAAATCCTTTAACGCACACTCTTCATTGCTCAACAGAGAAGCGAAATGAAGAACTTGTCTAAAGACCATGAAATGGGCTTTGGAGGTGCTGAAGGTCTGAGCCTAGTACAGGCTTTCGGGACTTTATTAAAGATCTCGTTACCTAGGTCGACCTGGAAGGCATATAGAATGGGTCTTGTCAAAGCAGACTTACACGCTGAAATCGTGTTAGCTGCCAATCCTTGACCATGGAGGTGGAGAAGAAAGATAAGCAGAAGTCTTTCAAGATCTCCTGCGGATTCTTCGCCTTGACAAAAGGCCACCCATTTTCTCCAAGATGACTCATATTGCCTTCTAGTAGATTTGCACTTATATTCCTCAAGGAAGTCTATGCTGGCTTTCGAAATCCCGAAACGCTTTCTCACCGCTAGGGAGAGAAAATCATGAGCTGCAGGGTCCGGGTTTTCTGTAATGAAGTGCAGACAGTTGACTTCTGGACTCGCTGGGTCAGAACTGGATCTAGTAGCGGTACAAACTTCAGCTACAGTTCCAATGCCAGGAGGAACCACACGCTGTTCGGCCACTTGTGGGCCACTATTGCCGCTACCCCTTGAAGGATCTCAGTTTGTTGAGGACCCTCAACAGAAGGTTGTGAAGAGGGAACAGATAAATCTTGGACCATCTGTTCCAGTCGAGGGACATCGCGTCCACTGCTTCCGCTAAGGGGTCCTCGTACGGGGCACGTACAGGGGCAACTTCTTGTTGTCTTTCGTCACAAAGAGGTCTATCTGCAGTTCTGGGACTGATTCAGAATGAAGGAGAATGATCCTGCGTCTAAGGACCATTCCAACTCTATCGGTGTCAACCTGGATAGAGCGTCCGCTGTCACATTGCGGACTCCTTGAAGGTGAACTGCCGACAGGTACCATTTCTTCTTTTCCGCCAATCGGAAGATGGCCAACATCACCTGGTTGAGAGGTGGTGACCTCGATCCTTGTCGATTCAAGTATCTCACAACTACCTCGCTGTCAATCACCAACCTTATGTGGATCAAGTGACGCGGGGAGACTTTCTTTAAGGTAAGGAGCACTGCCCTAGCTTCTAGAAAGTTTTATGTGAAAGGTCTTGAATAGCTTGGACCAAGTCCCGTGGACTTTTTTCCGATGAGAGTGACCTCCCCATCCCTCCTTCGAGGCGTCTGAGTGAATCGTCACCGACGGGGGAGATGGCTGAAGAAGAACCGACTTCTTTAGATGTCTGGCTTGGGACCAAGGCCTGAGAAGAGTACTTAGCCGAAGCGGCTGGTCTTCTCAGATCTCCTCGCGCGTTTGATGCATAACTTCTCCAAACTCCGATTGCATCCTTTAGCTGTGCTCTTAGCACTGGGTCTGTCACCGAAGCAAACTGGAGAGAGCGCAGTACCCTCTCCTGCTCGCGTCTTGATATCCTTTCGGAATCTAGAAGTCTCTTGACAGAACCCGCTATCTCCTTCCTTTTCTTCGCCGGGATGGAGAAACGGTGTGACAAAAGGTCCCAGTGGATTCCCAGCCACTGGAACTTTTGAGATGGAGAAAGTCGAGACTTTTTTCTGTTGATCTTGAAGTCTAGGTACTCTAGGAACTGGATCACTTGACAGGAAGCTTGCAAGCATTCTGTCTCGGATGCTGCCCACACCAACCAGTCGTTCAGGTAGGCTACTACCTGAATTCCCTTTAGGCGTAATTGTTTGAGAGCTACGCTCGCAAGCTTCGTAAAAATCCTTGGGGCTATGTTTAGCCCGAATGGCATGGCTCCGAAGGCGTATAGTCTTCGTTGTAGCCTGAACCCTAGGTAGGGGGAGAGTCGATGGCTAATTGGAATGTGCCAATAGGCGTCTGACAAGTCTATAGAGACGGAATATGCCCTCTTGGGCAGTAAGGTCCTTATGTGTTGCAGTGTTAGCATTTTGAATTTGCAATTCACTATGAACTTGTTGAGTGGCGACAAGTCCAGAATGACTCTGAGCTTTTCCGAGTCTTTCTTGGGAGCACAAAACAGCCTCCCTTAGAAATTGATGGGCTTCACCCTTCGAATCACCTTTTTTCTCCAAAAGTTCTTGAACGTACTCCTCCATAACGGGGGTGGAGTGTTGGAAAAACCGAAGGCACGGGGGTGGAGTGCTGTACCAGCTCTCGCCCAGTCCATTCTTGAGTAGGCTGTGGGCCCAGAGATCGAAGGTCCACCGATCCCGAAATTTCAGAAGTCTCCCTCCTACCGGTATCACCTCACTTGGACTGCCGTCCCGAGGTCTTGCCTTCCTGACCACAACCACCCCTGAATCCCCTTCCCCTTGAGGGGCGTCTAGACGAGCCTCTGGCTGCTCCTCTAGGCTTTGCTCGAAAGGAAGTAGACTGCCCTTCGAACGCTGGGGTGAATGCCGTGGACTGTGTCGACACGGCCTGGGGTACCCACTGAAAAGTGGTCAGGGTTTGTGCCACGATCTGGGGCACTGGGGGCAATGGCAATTGCAGTTGCTGTTGCTGTCTAACAGGCTTGGCTGGCCGAGACGGTAGCCTAGTCCTCATAGTCTTCCTCTTTGGTTGAGGACCCTCATCCGGGGAAGACTTTCTTTTGATAGACAGGCCCCACTTCTGGAGAAGGTTTCTATTCTCCAAGGCGGCCTTATCAACAACTTCTTTGACCAAGTCGGTAGGGAAAAGGTCTTTTCCCCAAATGTTGGAGGAGATTAGTTTCCTTGGCTCGTGTCTCACCGTAGCCGAGGTAAACAAGAACTCCCTACAAGCTCTCCTTGCCTTGACGAAGCCATAAAGGTCCTTCGTCACTGTGGCCAGATGAGTCTTGGCCACTACCATGAACATTTCATGGACCTTGGGGTCACTTGCCATCGTCTCGAGAGTAGTTTGAAGAGACATTGAGGCAGTCAGTCTTTCTTTTGTAACGAACTCTCTTCGCAAAAAAAAAGTCAGACAGCTTAGGGAGGTCCTCGCCGAACTGACGTCCGGCAATATCAGCCTCCAACTTTCCAACTGAGAACGTAAGATGGACGTCCTTCCAGTCTTTGTGGTCCATAGGCAGGGCCAGCGACAAGGGTTTACACTCCTCTAGGGAGGGGCAAGGCTTGCCGGCCTCGACTGCTTTTAGTACAGCCAGAAACCCTTTCTGTAAAAAGGGGAAGGCTCTAGTAGGCGAGGACACAAAGGAAGGGAGCTTCCTGTTCAATGCGGCTACCTTTGAGTTAGAGAAGCCCCTCTCTTTCATCGAGGATGAAAGTAGAGCTTGAGCCTTAGCATGGTCCATCACTATGACCTCCTTCGGCTCTGTCTCCTCCTTTGAAGCTGGTTCCTTCCTCAGCCGGACATAACAGTCCGGATATGATGCCTTGCTGGGCCAGAATTCCACCTCCTCCAGGGGAACTGAGCCCAGCTTATCCGAGATGACGATCTTTCCAGTCGTCATCGGCATGTGCTCAGCATACCTCCATGGGTTAGCATCTGAGCACAAAGGAAGGTCTTTCACATTGAGCTTTTTCTGGGGCCCATGTGATTCTGCAAGGCACTGCATTCGCAGTTCCATTGCAGCCGCCTTCTCCTGATTCTCCTTCTGCATTTGTTGGATCATTCCAACAATAGAAGAGAGGGCCTGTCCCAGCTCTACTGGGAAACCGGCCAATGTTGAGGGAATAGGCTCCGGAATCTGAACCGGAGTAGCCGACACCTCGTCGAAGTCTACCTCTACAACGTCTGGGGCTTGAACTTCATCCTGGGCTTCTGCCAGGAGGTCTTCCTCCAGACACTCGTCCACATCAGACATCCTGTCATCTAACTGGATGTCTTGCATCGCGACCGCGACTACAGCATCCACATGGATCTGAACTTAGGGGATCTCCTCTTGAGGCTGGGGAATCACTGCATCAGCTGATGCCTTAGGGAAAAGATACGCCCTCATCTTCTCACTTGGAAGATAAGGGCCAGAAATGTTCTTTTGGAAGCCCCTTACCCAGGTACGAAGCTTCTTCCTAGCTATATTCCTTGATTCCTCCGTCCTAGGGGAATCAAAGGTCTCAGTAATCAGGTTAGTGCACACAGTACTTACCTGAGGGTCCCAATACCGGAGATCATCCTTGGAGACAGCGTATGCTGCGTGTCTCCTACAAAACTCATGTCTGCAGAGGTTCTTGCTGCGGACGTTGCAGAAAGCACTTCCGCACTTCGGAGTGTCCTTCTGTAAAGAGAAGAAATTTCCATGAGTATCAAGTGAACTATGTATCACTGGATATGCATAGTATAGCATAACAATTCAGAAAGGAAAGACACACACTTGTGTTTCCCTCACAACCCATTGTTGCAGCCTTCCAGATAATAAAATCAAATGGTTAATCTCTTCTAGAGTAACCAATGCAAGGTTTCCAGAGGAAACAGGTGGAGCTCACACCTAAGCAATGATTTTAAAATCCTGGATAATAGACAGGAAAGAACTCACTTTCCTATCTGTAGGGCAACAGCAAAGGGATGTGCGAGAAAACACAATAGTGTTAGAAGACACAGTGCTGTACCAAAACCCTTACCATAGTTTTCTTCTTACTGTATATGTTATACTGAAGAATACTAGTACAGTATAGGGGGATGCGTGCCGGCAAAGCCATAACTAGCTTTAAAGTATACTACTTAACAGCTATAAGGCGGCAGCACTCTGGTTCAAATGCATGTGCCGGTCGGCAGCAACTGCCGGCCGGCAACAGCCAATGTCGGCCGGCAATGGCTGCCGACCGGCAACTACACAAGGTAGTACCCAGCTGCCGGCCACACTCTTGGTGACCGGCAGACAAGGGCTGACATAAGCCTGCCGGCAAAGGTACAAGACCGATGCCAGCCGGCAGCAAAAGAACCAGAGGACTACACCTGCCCGGCTGCCGGCCTCATAGGCCGGCAGCCGGGTCGGGTACAGCACTAGAAGAAAAATTGAATGGATGCCGGGATAAGAGTGTACACAACCTCCAAGCCCGGCAACCGAAAGAGTGCATATAAGGAAGGGGAGAAACTAATTCAGGCTTCCTGACCAATGCCATCTGGCTCTACAGGCAGGCATGGATGAGGGACCAAGAGAGGTCTGGGCAGCACTCGAAAACATAAGACCCTTGCCGGCCGGCAGCTCTGCCGGCCGGCAAGGGGTTGAGTCAATTCCACATCCTAACCTATACTAGGTCCAGATGTAGAACGACGTACAGTACAGTAATGGCTAGGCCATTACGGAGAAAGAGGGGGAAGGGACAAGAGGGTCCTACCAACCTTGCTTTAGTGACAGATCACCCGCAGCAAAGAAACTTATCTTAGCCTAAGGGAGATCTAAGGGGGAAGGCCAGCAATACTTGCCAGCTCCCAGAGCACCAAAGCAAGGAAGGTGTTGCTACTCCCAGGGAAAGAAACTTATCCTCCCCCGAGAACAGCAACAAGGACTAGTCTGGTAGATCACAAAAGAAGGAATCATATCCACAGAAACCTTCGGTAGTGACCTAAGGGGGCTAAGCTCCCTTTGTCTGTGTCAGGCCAGCGAGGGGGACTCTGCCCCAAGCCAGACAACACAGACTCAGACTAAAAAACTCTGTTGTTCTGTCCCTCTTGAACCATACTACAGGAACAGGAAGGTACAGTAACACCCCAGTATAGTTTTATCGAAAATAAATTCGGAAAAAACCACTTAGGGATAAGCCCAAGGCTTAAACAGAGGGAAAGGGATTGCATACCTTCTCCGAAGAAAAGAAAGCAACCGGGGAGTATGATAAAGTATACTAAGGCTCCATAAGCAACTAGCCTAGGCACCAAGAGAATCGATTACCTAAATCACCGAAACTCACTCGTATACTATCTTGGAAATATTCCACACAGTCTTAAATGTATAAAATATAGCCTAAAGCTTCAATAAAATTTTTATTACACTCGGAAAAACCAAAATCATGCATGAAGTACTAGGACCAAACGACTAGGCTACATGGCCTAGCGTAGGCCAGAATGGCGAATACTTCACCAAATTAATACTAAGCACGAAAGGAAATCCTATGTAATGCTAAATAGCTAAAATTTATTAAAGCAAAACAACCAGGAATGTCGCTCTGACTAACTAAATTTATACCTAGCGAGCGACAGCGTCCAGGACGCCTCTGGTAGGCTACGGCTCTTGTATCAAAAATTAATCCTATTAATCACTCAAAATTTTACCAAGAGCCTACATTTATACATAAAAGACATTATACTCAACTTATCAGAGGCCGACGAAGACGGAGAAGCCATGAAAAAGTAGAATAAATCCAAGATTTGCGAGAAACACAGGAAAAAACACCGAGTTGTTAAGCTACGCAAAAAGGAATACAGATGGCGCCAGGATTGGCGCCAGGCACGCATACGAATCGGAGGATAGGGAAGCCTTGGGAGCGGCTCCCCTTTTTCTTTCCCGAATTCGTTTCTTGCCAATCCCTCCTACGAGACGAAATCTCTGTCCAGGATGCAGATTGCCATGTGGCGTGTCAAGAATACGTCCTCTGATATGTCGCGATATCCCTTTCACAAGGGATACTCGCTCCAGGAGTTAGAATTCTGGTACCTTAAGGTAAATTCTCTGGGAATATCGCCGTAGTTGTAATATACCCTAGGAAGCTACCCTATAGGAACTTCCATCAGGACGACATGGCTTGAGCCCAAAAAATATATATATATATATATATATATATATATATATATATATATATATATATATATATATATATATATATATATATATATATATATATATATATATATATATATATATATATATATATATATATATACAGTATATATATATATATATATATATATATACAGTATATATATATATATATATATATATATATATATATATATATATATATATATATATATATATATATATATATATATATATATATATATACAGTATATATATATATATATATATATATATATATATATATATATATATATATATATATATATATACAGTATATATATACAGTATATATATATACATATATATATAAATATATATATATATATATATATATATATATATATATACAGTATATATATATATATATATATATATATATATATATATATATATATATATATATATATATATATATATATATATATATATATATATATATATATATATATATATATATATATATATATATATATATATATATATATATATATATATATATATATATATATATATATATATATATATATATATATATATACAGTATATATATATATATATATATATATATATATATATATATATATATATATATATATATATATATATATACAGTATATATATATATATATATATATATATATATATATATATATATATATATATATATATATATATATATATATATATATATATATATATAGAGGCCCCCTTTTTGTTTTGTTTCTTGTTGTTGTCGGCTACCCCCCAAAATTGGGGGAAGTGCCTTTGGTATATGTATGTATGTATATATATATACAGTATATATATATATATATATATATATATATATATATATATATATATATATATATATATATATGCAGTATATATATATATATATATATATATATATATATATATATATATATATATATATATATATATATGCAGTATATATATATATATATATATATATATATATATATATATATATATATATATATATATATATATATATATATATATATATGCAGTATATATATATATATATATATATATATATATATATATATATATATATATATATATATATATATATATATATATATATATATATATATATATATATATATATATATGCTGTATCATGATTTGCTTATGAAAACTAAATGCTACTGATATAACTTAATTTTCAAAACTTTTTTTACCAGTTCTTACCAGTTTCATAGTTCGATCCGTGCAAGTAGCCTACAACCTTTCCACAACAAATCATCATCATTACTTTTATATCTATCCTTCATTGTTGCACCTGTTTAAGCATGTTGAAGAATAAGGGTTTTAAAAGTCTGTCAATTTTACGTGTTGATTTCTTACTCTACCGCTAGAGTTATTGGGTTATTTGACTGGCTAGACAGTACTGTAATACATTGGATCTCTATATCTAGTTACGGCTAATTTTTCCTTTGCCTACAAATTCAACGAATAGTCTGGTCTATTCTTCCCACATTCTCACCTGTCCTTATACACCTTTCAACACTGAGATTACCAAACAATTCTTCTTTGTTAAAGGGTTTAACTACTGTTCAGTGGCTACTTTCCTCTTCATAAGGATTGAGACACTCTAGCTATGGTAAGCAACTCTTCTAGGAGAAGGACACACCAAAATTATAATAATAATAATAATAATAATAATAATAATAATAATAATGATGATGATATAATAATAATAATATGACAAATTCAGAGATAATTTGTATTTTTCCTAACCATACAAACCTTAGCTATTTACATTGAGTTTACTTTCGGCGTAGCTGAAATTGACGAGCCAATAGATTTTAACGAGGGATAACTACCCCCCCCGCTAGTTAGCGGGGATAGGGGAAGGGGTAGCTTGCTACCCCTTCCCCCCACACACCGGTGATTTGCTTCACTTCACTTAGAGGTAGGACTTGACTTGGGGGACAGGGCTGGCAGGCAAATATGTGTAAATAGCTAAGGTTTGTATGGTTAGGAAAAATATAAATTATCTCCGAATTTGTCATTTGTTCCGTAACCGAAATACAAACCACGCTATTTACATTGGGTGACTTACCCCTTAGGAAGGGTGGAAAGTCCCCAGCCTTACTGACTTTGGCTTTACCCGGGGACTCCGACTCCAAGTGAGTAGCGCTCGAGAAAAGGAGTCCCTGCACCTCACAAGTTCCTCGCTTCGCAAGGAACGTGTGGCCTACATAAGTTGTGTGTGGAGGAAAGAGCGTGACTCGTCCTATGAAGTTGACCTTGAGATCTTTAGATAGGAATCCAGGATAGGACGTTCCCAATACCACCTCGTCAGGGTATGGGGGATGTGACAGTATTAAGCTTAATACTAGGAGCACAAGGAAGCATGGTTTACCTGCAGAGGTTGAGATCAGCTATGCGGAGACCAGGATGCTGCTTCCCCAAGAGAGGGGAGGATGAAGAAAGAAGCAAGGGCCAGACATACTCTTTCATTCATGCAGACTAAAACCGGGTAACAACGCGCTCAACCTACTGCTACTTGTCCATAAAGGAGCCTGAGGCTAGACCAGCTGTTGTGCAGCCACCACAGGGCCGATAGAAAAAGTATCGAGGCTCCTGTGGATCACGTCCTGCAGGTAGTGGGCTGTGAAGGTCGTCAGACGCTTCCAGACCCCAGCTTGAAGTACCTGCGTCACAGAGAAGTTTCTCTTGAAGGCCAGGGACGTAGCGATGCCCCTGACGTCGTGTGCCCTAGGGCGACGTGACGGAGGAGGGTCCGGATTCAAGGCATGATGGATAACCCTTCGAATCCAAGCCGAAATGGTGTTCTTGGTGACCCGCCTCTTCGTCCTGCCTGTGCTAACAAACAATGCTTGCACCTGAGGACGAACTGCAGCTGTTCTCTTCAAGTAACACCTCAGACTCCTCACTGGACATAATAGCAGCTGGTCTGGATCGCATGTTACAGAACGGAGACTCGTGACCCTGAAAGAGTCGAACCGTGGGTCCGGCACTCCAGGGTTCTGAGTCTTGGCAACAAACTCAGGGACGAACCTGAACGTTACCTCCCCCCATCCCCTTGAATGGGCGACGTCGTACGAGAGACCATGAAGTTCACTAACTCGTTTGGTAGAGGCCAAAGCGAGCAGGAAAGCCGTCTTCCAAGACAGGTGGCGATCAGAGGCCTGGCGTAATGGTTCAAAGGGAGGTCTCTTAAGAGCCCTGAGAACTCGAACCACGTTCTATGGAGGAGGTCTCACTTCCGACTGAGGGCAGGTAAGCTCATAGCTACGTATGAGTAGAGAGAGTTCCAGCGAGGAAGAAATGTCTACTCCTTTCAGCCTAAAAGCCAAGCTTAAGGCTGAGCGATAGCCTTTCACCGCTGAGACCGAAAGGAGCATTTCCTCCCGCAAATAAACAAGAAACTGCGCTATTGCTGGAATAGTGGCATCGAGTGGAGAGATACCCCTCCCACGACACCAACCACAGAAGACTCTCCACTTCGCCTGGTAGACTCCCTCAGAGGACTTTCGCAGGTGCCGAGACATTCTCTCTGCAACCTGTTGCGAAAAGCCTCTCTCCGTGGGGAGACGCTGGACAGTCTCCAGGCGTGAAGCCGAAGCGAAGCTACGGCTTTGTGGAAGATGTTGCAATGTGGCTGTCTGAGTAGCTCGTGTCGTGGGGGAAGCTCTCTCAGTAGCTCCGTCAGGAGCTGCAGAAGGTCCGGGAACCATTCCGCATGATGCCATAGCGGAGCTATCAGAGTCATCGACAAGTTGACCGATAGTCTAGTCCTGTTGAGCACCCTTCTCATCAGACAGAACGGTGGGAAGGTGTACACGTCGATGTTGTCCCACCGTTGTTGGAAAGCATCTTGCCAGAGTGCCTTGGGGTCCGGGACTGGGAAGCAGTACAGGGGCAGTTTGAAATTCAAAGCTGTTGCGAACAGATCCACCGTCGGGGAACCCCACAAAGTCAGGACTTTGTTGGCTATCTGAAGATCTAAAGACCACTCGGTACTCACTATCTGTGAAGCCCTGCTCAGACTGTCAGCGAGCACATTCCTCTTGCCAGGAATGAAGCGAGCTGATAGTGTTATCGAGTGGACTTCGGTCCACCTCAGAATCTCTACTGCAAGATGGGATAGCTGCTGCGAAAAAGTACCTCCCTGCTTGTTGATATAAGCCACTACCGTGGTGTTGTCGCTCATTACCACCACGGAGTGACCCGCCAGGGTCAGTTGGAACTGTTGAAGAGCCAGGAAAACGGCCTTCATTTCTAGCAGGTTGATGTGCAGGTACTTTTCTGATTCTGACCAAAGGCCTGAGGTCCTCTGGTTCAGAATGTGCGCCCCCCACCCTTCTTTTGATGCGTCTGAAAACAGTGTCAATTCCGGGGGGAGGACGAGAAGATCCACTCCCTTTCACAGGTTCTCGTCGACCAGCCACCACCGCAGGTCCGCCTGTTCCGAAGGTCCTATCGGGACCAGGAAGTCCAGGGAATAGGATCCTTGATTCCACCGGGACTTAAGCCGCCACTGCAGGGATCTCATCCTGAGACGGCCGTTTGGAACCAGACGAGCCAGGGAGGCCAGGTGGCCTAAGAGACGCAACCACGATTTGGCAGGAAGCTCTTCCTGCCTGAGGAAGGGTTCCGCCACCCTCCTCAGCCTTGCTATCCTGTCGTCTGATGGAAAGGCTTTGTGGAGATTGGTGTCTAACATCATGCCTAGATAAATCAGTCGTTGGGACGGCTGCAGAGAGGACTTCTTGAGATTTACCAAGATCCCCAGATCTTGGCAAAGTCCCAGAAGCCTGTCTCGGTGTCGAAGAAGGGTCGACTCCGAGTCTGCTAGGATCAGCCAGTCGTCCAGATAACGGAGGAGACGGATGCCATTCCTCTGCGCCCAAGACAAAATCAGGGTAAACACTCTGGTGAACACCTGAGGTGCTGTGAAGAGACCGAAGCACAGCACTTTGAACTGGTAGGTCTTGCTGTCTAGGCTGAATCTCAAGTACTTCCTGGAAGACGGATGGATTGGGATCTGGAAGTACGCATCCTTCAGATCCAGTGTGCACATGAAGTCTTGTGGTCTCACCGCAAGTCTTATCGTGTCCGCTGTCTCCATGCTGAACGAAGTTTGCTTGACAAACTTGTTCAGGGCTGAGAGGTCGATGACGGGTCTCCAGCCTCCAGACCCCTTCTTTACAAGAAAGAGTCGACTGAAGAAGCCTGGGGAGCCGTCGACGATCTCCTGGAGAGCATCCTTCTTGAGCATGGTCTCGACTTCCGCCCGAAGGGCTAGCCCCTTTACCGATCCCATGGCATAGGAGCTCAACGACACTGGATTCGCTGTCAGGGGAGGTTGAGATGTCGTGAATGGGATGCGATACCCTTGGCCGATCACGGAGACCGTCCAAGCATCAGCCCCATGTTGCTGCCACCTGTGCACGCAACTTTGAAGGCGTCCCCCCACAGGTGGACACGCGGGGGGACTACCACTCCTAGCGTTTGCGGCCGCGGCCGCTCCCTCTAGGAGTCTTGCCTCCCCTGGAGGATTTACCGCCCCTCTTGTCCTTGGCAGGAAAGGGCTGGGGCTTAGACACCACTTTCTTAGCTGCAGGCGCCTGCTTCGGTGTCTTGCGAGGCTGCTGCTGATGTTGCTGCGGAGCTGGAGGCTTGTAGGGCCGAGATGCAAAGGCCCTTTGGAGGAGAGAGTCCTGGCTAGACTTCCTCCACCTCTCAGCTGTTCGTTCCATATCTTGGGGCTCAAACAAATTCCCCCCAAGGAGGGAGACGTGTCTGAGCCTGCAGACATCCACGGCGGGGACCTTCGGATGGATCTTCTCGGTCACCGCATCACGACGCTTCAGCACCAAGTTGGCCCACAGGTTGGTAACCTGATGTGCCAGGAACTCGATGGAGCGAGTGCCCGAGAGGAGGAAGGTCTCCAGGGCCTTCCTATTGCTCTCCTTAGACAGATCCTCGGAGCGCAATAGGATGCCCAGAGAACCTAGCCAGACATCCAGCCACGAAGTGGCCTGCATGGCACACTTCGCGACCTTCTCATGGCTCAGGATCTCCAGCGCCGAGAACGTCACCTGCTGGGCGGAGAGCTTCTCAAGAGGAACTCCCCTAGTAAGCTCTTCCACCGAATGGTGGAGGGGAAGAGCGAGGCTAGACTCCCCCATGATCTCAAAATACCTCCTCTGCTGGAGACGAGGAGGTGGGAGGAGTTTGTTCCCGGCATAGGAACGACTGGAGGAAGCGAGTACTGCGAGCTGAGCGTTGGCCCTGGCTCTGGCACTCTTCAGCCCCTGGGACCAGGGCAGAGCCGCGCTGGCCTTTGGGGGCTTCTGAGTTCCATAAACCTGATCCAGGACCGTGTCCTTGCCTTCACGGGGGGCGATCACAGGGTCCATGAACCCGTTGAGCTGTCTCATCAGGCCCAAGACCTGCCAGAAGGCATGCTCAGACTCTTGCTGCTCTCCTCCCTGCGGACTGGCAGCTAAGTCTCCTATCCCCGGAAGCTCTTCCTGGGGAGACACGTGGACGTTCTCCCGGGGTCTGGCTGGTTCCTGATGAATACGTGAAGAAGACTTCGGCATCGTCTTGGAGTCCTTGGGTTCCCTCCTGGGCGGGATGCAAGACTCCAGCAAAGAGGTCTGGTAGGCACCTTCCGCGCGAGATGATTCTCCTCCACGAGGAGGTGACTCCCCCCTTGATGCCCAGGGGGAGACCGCCGCCTCACTGGACTCTCCCGAGGACGGAAAGGCCTCGTCTACGGGAGAAGGAGAAAACGACTGCGAAGGGGACGAAGCCTTCCCGACGGACCTCTTAGGAACCAACTTTTCCCTGGGAGAAGTCACCACGAAGTCCACTCCTCTCCTTCTCTTCAGCGGGGGCGAGGCCGTCGTTGGCTTGTGTCCTAGATCGGCGAGTGCCAGCTTCATAGCCTTCACTAATGCCCGCATCAGAGGACCAAACCAAGACTGCTGAGACACGGACACAGAGTCCGAAATTCCCGCTGGAGGGAAGGGGATCGGGCGATCCTTCGGAGTGGACACCACGGGACCTGCCTGCAAAAAAGAAGGGCGCGTAGGCAAGTGAGCGCGTAGGCGAGTGAGCGCACGAGCGAGTGGGCGCGTGACCGAGCTGGCAAGTGAGCGCGTTAGCGAGTGAACGCGCTGGCGCGTGGGCGAACGAGAGCGCTCAGGAGACCGCTGAGGGCCAGGGGACCAATAGTGTCCTGGAGACCTGTGACGCGTGGGCGAGCGATGGCGAGTCGGCGATCGATGGCGCGTTGGCGAACGATGGCGCGCAGGCGAGCGATGGCGCGTGGTGGCACGTGGTGGCGCGTGGTGGCGCGTTGGCGAGTAGAACTCGCAGGTGAGCGACCGCGGTGGGCGAGCTGATCGCAGTGGACCTATGTTTCTCCGGATCCGCTGGGCGCTGACGTGTAGGAGAGCGCTTGCGCTCAGGCGATGGATCACGAGGGGGATCTGGAGATCGCCGGCGCTCAGGGGAGCGTTGACGCGCTGGTGATCGTTGACGCGCAGGAGATCGCTGACGAGCAGGAGAACGTTGACGCGTCGGAGATCGCTGGCGCGTTGGAGAACGCTGGCGAGCAGGAAGACGGCGCGTAGAAGACTGTGCAGGAGCTATCGGCGCGACGCGCAAAGGCGAACGCTCGCGAGTGGGCGCAGGAAGAGGAGGCGCGTAGGCGTGCAGGAACTCTGGATGTACGCGCAGGAGACCGCGCGCGTTGCTGCGCAGGAGAAAGCTTACGAGGATGATCGCGAGGGCGAGGAGAAGTTGAGTCCTTGCCCATGTCCTGAACCGGAGTTCTAAGGCGCGTGGGTGAGCGTGGGCGCACAGGGCGCGTGTCAGGAACTGGAAGCGCAGGTGCACGTTGACGAGCAGGAGATCTAGTGCGCTCAGGAGACCGTTGGCGCGCTGGGCGCGCAGCAGGAACAAGAGGATGTTCGTTGTCCATAGGAGAGCGCTGGCGAGCAGTAGGGCGTTGATCATCAGAAGAGCGCCGGCGAACAGGAGAGCGCTGGCGATCAGGAGAGCGCTGACGAGCAGGAGAGCGTTGGTGCGCTACTACGCGTGAACGCGCAGGAGGGCGCGCAGGGGAACCCTGACGCGCAAGGGAACCGCCCACACCGTAGGCGACATCCCTTTGCCCCGAATGGACCGGTGCCCGTCGGCTGACGAGATCAGAAGACTGCTGGCCATCTGCACAGGAAGTAGAAGGTCTGAAAGGCGTGGGAGAACGTGAACGATCCCCGGAGAGGTCTAAGGACGCGGCTGCTACAGTCTGCTCTCGGCGAGGAGAGTCTCGGAGGACGGAGGAGGAGAAGACTCGAAAAGGCACCTCTTGACACCGTTATAGGGAGACGGGAGGCCCTTGCGGCGAAGCAGACGATGAGCCTTACGGCGAAGGTGGCCACGAGGGAGGTCGTCAGGATCATCAGTCCTCCGAAGAGGAGTCTCAGTCAGAGTGCTCCCCCGAGGAGGAGATTTAGCCGCAGGAGAGCCCGTGGGACCCCCTTCCCCCTCCGAAGGATGTACAGAAGGGGGAGAAGAGCCTTCAGCAACGTCACCAACATCAGGAGCCGCAAAGGTTTGACCAGACTCGTCGGAAGCCTTTGCCACCACGACGTTGACGATAGACAGAGGATCTACCTTTGCTATCACCGGCGACTGCTTGACAGCGGCCCCTAACTGAATAAGGTCAAACAGGGCTTCCTTGGAGGGCAGGCCCTTAAGCCCCAAGGAAGCCCAAAGCTGAAAAAGATCATCATACACAGGCTTAGCATTATCAAAATCCTCCCCCGGAGGAAGAGGGGGAGCCGCCCCGCTATGGGAGGCGACGCCCTCTCCCGCACCCCGAGGTCGGGAAACAGAACAAGGGCCTGCGCTCCCACTCGGCGGCCTCTCACTAGAAGCCGGACGAGGGGGAGCTTCGGATGAGGTTTGGGCGGCGGAAGAAGAGTCCCGAGAGCCTTCCTCCTTCAAGGCAACCCTTGAAGGAGAACGGTCTCTCTTGGACTTCTTACGCCGGCGGGCAAACCTCTCCCACTGGGAGGCAGACCACCCCCTACACTCACTACATGTATTTTCCCTATCACGCCGTCGGCCTTGACACTGCGGGCAAAGGGTGTGAGGATCGGTATCCACCGCAGACATGAAGGTACCTACGCAAGGGCGGCTGGCGATCCCAGGGCACTTGCGCATGATGAATACCAAAGGGCGAGGCCATGTTCAAACACACAGCTGAGGAAAAGCAAAGAAAAGATTAAGGCTGTCAAAAACGAGAACGATAGACAGACACGTCTGCACATCATCCGAGCCAAAAGTGAAGAGAAGCAAATCACCGGTGTGTGTGGGGGGAGGGGTAGCAATCTACCCCTTTCCCTACCCCCGCTAACTAGCGCGGGGTAACCCTCGTTAAAATTTATTGGCTCGTCAATTTCAGCTACGCCGAAAGTAAACCCAATGTAAACAGCGTGGTTTGTATTTCGGTTACGGAACAAATGAATTATATGAATAATAATAATATGAACGATAATGTTATGAATAATAATAATAATAATATGAATAATAATATTAATGATAGTAATAATAATGATATTGATAAAAATATTAATGATAATATTAATAATAATGATATTAATAATAATAATAATAATAATAATAATAATAATAATAATAATAAAAATATTAATATTAAGAAAAATAATACTAATATTAATATTAATGTTAACGTTAATATTAATATTGATAATCAATAATCAATGATGTCATCAGCTATGGGTGCGTCTATAAAACAGTGCAATTTCGACTGACCAAGAGAAATGATCACCTTTGAGAGGTACACAGGTGCATCATTGGTTTTGCCTAATGCAAAGAAAAGAAAGCTGTGTTGGAAAAAGGAAACAGCAATCAAGGTTTAGCCAGCTGCTGCAGTTAGTTGTCGCTCATCTATACTTGGGGTCAGGAGATGCCTTCATACAAGTCGTAAGGTCAAAGTTACTTGCAGGAATGAATTGAAAAAGTGTTAAGAAAGCAGCATAGAGTAGTCAAATAATCCCAATGAAGAGACCAAAAAATGCTTCTCATTCTTAAGTCAGTGGGTTACTAACAATGAAAAAATGGACAATATGAATCTTCCAAGCGGTAATTGGATGTGTATAATTTATTGCCTTTTTCTTATATTGAGTGAGTTATACAATTTCATGATGTAGTATGATGAGTATGTATATATGAATTTTTCAATGTAGAATGAATATCTACTTGGCTAAGCAATAGATGTTTTAATCTAGATTAATCCTCTTGGTTATGAAATGTCACAGACAAGTGTTCCCCTGGGAATCTAACAAACTTTTGAAATTCAAAGTATTTCAGTAACATTCAGTTTTAAGAACTAAAGGGCAAATATTGGCTTTTAAACACATATATGCATAGCATGTGAGTGTGTTTATACATACATATACTGTATATGCATACACATATATATACGTTGTAGTGGTTTGCAGACTGTGGCCAGAAGCAGCACCCGAACTGCCTAATGTCCGAATGCCGACCACATAATTTTTGGTGCCCAGACCCGGGAAACACCAACCTTTAGTGATGGCATCGTCATTCAGCAAACGCCAAAAGGCTAAAAAGAGCCTGAGCCGGGATGTAGAGAGTCTTGTCAGGATTGTCTGTGACCTGACAACTCAGGTTAAGTCCCTGACGCTTGAAGTGGCGGCCCTGAAGAGCTTGGAGCCGTCACCAACATGCCACGTTGCCACTGGGGTCACAACCACGGTGACCACCAGTGCTCCATCTACGTCCCCTGCTTGGCCAAATTACAATGGTCTGGCAATCCCAGTGACTGGAGCAGAGCCACTGGTTAGAGGTCTCCAGCCCCCTCCAGGGTTCACGCCGTTAATCCCCCCTGTACCAGGTTTTTGGGAGTCTCCTGTGCCAAGTGGACTGCTTGCTTCCTCGCCGGTTGCGGCAACTAACCCCATTAGTCCACCAGAGACTGCAGCCAGTGGACTAGGGGAGCAGTACTTGATCAACCTGGACGAATCCAGTAGGCCAGAAAAGGCTCCAGCAGCCACCGCTGAGACAGTTCTTGCCCAGACAGGGGCCATCCCAAAGCGGAGATGCCAGGCCAAGGAAAGAGCCAGACCAGCCATACCCGAAATGACCATGTCCCAGGAGTCAACCAGCGACGATTCTGGCAGCGAGACTTCTGGAGACACTTCCAGTTCCTGTCTCAGTGTCAGCTCAGCTGACACAGTCGCCACCGACCACGTCCAGTCCCTCCAGAAAGAACGCAGTCTGTCTGATCTGCTTAAGGTCCTCGACTCCAGGAGGAACCCCAAGCCTGGAATCTTCCAACTGGAAACTGGCCAGAGTTTTGCCCGATTCCTGAGAGATTTCGAGGCCTACTGTGCGAGTAAGTATACCGCGGGAAGCTCTGGCCGGTGGACTGTTGACCTTGGAAGGTTTCTGAAGGGAGAAATTCATGAGGCGTTCTCAGCCATGGAGGGTCCCGAGATCTCATACCCCGACATGAAGGAACACCTCCTCGACTGGTGCCGAGAAGCACGAGAGAGGCGGGATGCGGGCAGGAAGGCCCGGTTCAGCAGTGCCACCTGTGGCAAGGGCGAACCACTGAAAATTACACCGTCCGGTTGGCCTCCCTGTACAGGTCGGCCTATCCCTACCGAAGTTTGGACCGGAGGGAGCTTAGGCGGAAGCTCCTCAGAACTGTTCCGAGCAGAGCTGCGAGTTGGCTGGAACAGTCTCTGGCCACCATTAATGTCTCCGCTGGCCGTCAGGCCACTTGGCAGGATGTTTTACACCTATTGAGTGTTCTCGACGAGGCATCCCGTCAGCGAAGCCAGAAGGCAGAGGATTTGGCCATCAGTCGTGTGGGACAGTCATGGCACGGCTCGTATGCCGACAGGGTTGCCATGGCTGCCCCCAGCCGTTCACCTGGACCTGACAGAGCGTATTTACGCACTCCTCCTCGACCGGTCCCCAAACCTGCACCTGTGGAAGTGCGCCTGCCACCATCGCACACCCCGGATAGATCTCCTCAATTCCAGAGGAGGTACTGTGCCTGGTGCCGAAAACCAGGGCACTTTGTGGACGAGCGTCGCAGACGCCTCAACCTCTGCCTACGTTGTGGCTCGTCCAACCATCATGTGGCACGGTGTGGACGACAGGCTCTGGTTATAAACAGATCACCTGTCCAGAACACAGCTAATGCCCACAGCCCTGGGAGGGAGACTATCTCTGTCCAGACTCCTTCAAGGTGGAGAGCAGTACCGGTGAGTGCTACTCCAGCCCCGTCGTCCTATTCTGGATAGACCAGTAGCCGGGAGACCCGAAGTGGGAGCAAGTCCAGTGCTCCTTCTCGGACTGTGGGGAAGAAGAAGAAGAGGAGCAAGAAGGCAAAACCCAGGAAGTCAAGAACTGAGGAGTATCATAGGGCTTTAAACACCAGTCTTTCGATGTAGAAGATGGGGCTACATCAAAGGAGGGTGTGAGTGCTAGGGTGCGTGCTCCTAGTATTCCGGTGGCAGCCTTGGAAATCTCGATTTCCAAGGTTACCCCTCAACCTGAAAAGGTCATTGCACCTCCAATGGCTCTTTCAGGATTGCCCAATGATAACCTCTCCTCGACACGGTCCAGAGCTTCTCCAACTGACTCCTCCAGGGAGGAAGCAGGAACTGAGGCAGTAATGAAAACCCTTCGTAGGGTTAACCTGGCGCAGTTGGCTTCTGTACCAATCATGGTTGTCCCAGTGACCATGTCTGAGTTTCCATCGGGAGCGTTGGATGCTCTCATTGACTCCGGAGCTGAGGTCAACCTCCTGTCATCGAGAGTAGTACAGGATTACCAGCTGCAGATGGTACCCAACACCATTGGTCTGAAGGGTTTAGGGCAAACAGGACCTAAGACCCTAGGTACTGTACTGCATGGAATGACATTCGCCCCGGGTGTGTTCCATGTAGTGCCTTCAGGGACTATGGCTGAGCACGTAGTGCTTGGTTACCAGTTCTTGAGAGCAAATGGGGTGATAGTTGACGGAGCCCGAAATTGGCCGAGCGTTGGCAGTACTCCCCAAGAGCCTGTCTGGGAGTATTATGTCCCGATACGTGGAGCCTGTTGTCAGCAAGTGCTTTACGCACTTGAGGTCCACGCAACCGATTCAATGAGGATTGCCAGTATTGAGCCAGTACTTGTTCCAGTTACTGTTAACTTTCCTAAGGGACTTGACACGTCTTTTAGGTGCCCTGCTTGTCCGACCAACTGTTGGCCGGAAATGTATTATGATGGCGACATCATAACCCCTGGTCTGTCAAGGAAAGTTACAGCAATCCCTGGCATCCTCGAACTGAAAGATGGAAAAGCCTCAGTTTTAATCAAGGGTTCATCTAAAGAAACTGCCAAGATCAAGAAGGGCGATCTCTTGGGGAAGGTGTTCACCATAGCAATGGTGGATGCTCCTCTATCCTGCCTGATAGCACAGGAGTGTGACCTGACTCCTGAACCGAGCGTATTGGAAGAGATAGACAATCTGTCTATCTCCGACGAACTGGACTCTTCTCAGAAGGACCAGTTTTGTCAAATGCTTCAACGTCATCTTCCAGACATCAGTATTGGTGATGATGATGTGGGAGAGTGCTCAAGCACACCAATAAGCATCCACCTGTATGACGAGATGCCCATTTATCAGAGAGTTCGACGGTTTGCCAAACCCATCGCTGACGCCATCGAGGAACAGTGCAAGGAGTTGCATGAACTGGGTATTATTGAACCCAGCATCTCTCCTTGGTCTTCACCCATTGTTCCAGTCCGGAAAAAGGACAATAGTATACGGTTGTGTGTGGACTACCGCAGACTGAATAAGGTGACTGTCTCTGATAAGTTCCCGATGCCTAACTTGGCCGATTCCGTATTTGGACTTCAAGGAGTCAAATACTTTACAAGCCTTGACCTGGTTCGTGGATATTACCATTTACCGTTGGCAGAGGACAGTAAGGAATACACGGCTTCCTCTACCGCCTTTGGACATTGGCAGTTCAGACGTTTATCGTTTGGACTGAAAAATGCACCTGCAGTGTTCCAGAGAGAAATGCAGAGTATTCTCCAAGAGTTCCTGAAAGCCAAGGTGGTTGTCTACATTGACGACATCTTGATACTTGGGTCTTCTTTCGAGGAACACCTAAAACTGGTAGAACAAGTTTTGGCTACTCTCCAGAAGCACAGGCTCAAGATAAAACTCGGGAAGTGTTCTTGGGTTCAAGCCGAGGTCCAGTATCTTGGTCATCTGGTTGGACGTTCTGGTATGCGTAAGCTACCAGAATACATCCAGAAAGTGGAAGACTTTCCTAAACCGACCACAGTGCGTGAGCTACGGGGATTCCTGGGACTGGTCAGCTTCCAACGGAAGTTTATCCCCATGTGCTCACAGATAGCCAAACCATTATCTGCGAAGACTGGAGGACGAAAATCTCAAGGAACTAGGAAACTGAAGTGGACTGCAGAAATGGAGAGTGCCTTTGTGCGCTTGAAGGAACTGATCAAAGAGGACATTATGTTGTCATACCCTGACTACTCCGCTGATGCTAAACCTTTAGAACTGTTTGTTGACGCTTTGGGTGAAGGTGCTGGTGCTTGTCTGTGTCAGGAGTCCTTGGAGCATCCAGGGGAGCGCCGGGTGATAGCGTACGACTCCATGACTTTTCTTGACTGTGAGACCCGTTACTTTACCATTGAACGTGAGTTGGCTGCTCTGCGATGGGGAGTGAAAACCTTCAGGGCCTTCCTTTATGGTCAGTTCTTGGTGATCCATTCTGATCACCGTCCCCTGATGTACCTTCATGACATGAAGATGGTGGACAGTCGTCTAGCACGGACACTGGAGGACCTGTGCGAATTTAAATTTATTGTTAATTACTGTCCAGGTGATCAGAATGCCGCTGCTGACTGGTTATCCCGCTGGCCCGCATTAACTGACTGTCTGTTTGCTACGGAACCCAGCACTCCCAAGTTGCCTACTGGACTGGCCTTGTATAAGGAGGTTCGTGGTGGTCCAGATTCTCTCATCGAATCCTTGGAGCTGGTCGTGAACTGCTGGACAGAAGGGTCAGGTGTCGCACCCGACTCTCCGCTGAAGGGAGCCAAGCTCCGGGATGCCTTAGTTCAGCAGTTTCTGAAAGACGCCAGTCGACTAGGCTTCAAACTGGACAAGACCAGCAGGAACAGGATCAAGGCAATGAGATTTCCAGGTTCAGTCCCAGCTCTGGAGTTGCTCTTGGCAGCATCAAAGTTATTGAACTTGGAAATCTGGGTCCGTTGGGGTCCTACTTGTCCTGTAGTCTACCGTGATCCATCCGTGACTGAGCCTCAGTGTGTGCATCTTCAGTGTTGGTCTGGAGTGCATTTTAACCCTCTGATCAAGCTCCGCAATTACGTCCCTCCAACTGACGTAATTCTGGGCCATAAGGCGGAGGTAAAATCTCGTGTTCCTGACGCTGAGGGCTTGATCACTGATGATCAGGAAGCGCTGGAGGATTGTCCTGTAATCCAGTACGTGACAGAAAAGGCACCTCGTCAGTCCAGTTGTAACCATGTGTCTCAACACTCGGCAGTAGGTATAGTAATGATGCAGGAGACCTTATTTTGTGCTCTTGTTGATACAGGAGCACAGGTTTGTCTAGTAAGTGAGTCTGTACCTAACCAACTTGGCATAGAGTACCAGGTACTGTCAGGAGAACAGCTAGAGGGGTTAACTGGTTCCTGCACCAGCATTCTAGGCTACGTCCAGTTAGAGGTGAAGTGTCCTTCTGGGTGGAGGCTACCGCTGTTTAACTATGCGGTGGTAGCTGCCAAAGACATTAACTTTTGTTTTGGTCTTGGTAGGAATATACTGGACGCAGCCTACCTGACACTGGATTCACCCCGAGCACAGTTGGTGTATGACCACACTACTGTTCTTCAGTTGTCTCCCAAGGTACTCTCAGTCTCCTCCCTGCATACCGAGACCACTGTTATGAGGGTAACTGATCCTGAATCTGATCAGGGAGTGTTCTCCAGAAATGCCCTTCTGTCCTTTAGTCAGGTGTCCAAGATCCAAGGAGATCATTGACAGATTCAATTTGTCATTAAGATGATCTACTCTGGGGTTCCTGCATCTCGAGTTCCACGCTCCTGTCTACCCCATAGGAGATGTTGGTCGAACCTGGAAGTTCACCAGGGTTTGCTAGTGAAGCGGAACCCAGACGGGTTAGAAGTCCCAGTAGTCACCTTCAATGTCCTGATTGACCTAGTTGCCAAGACACACCTCCAGAATGCTCACTGGGGGATCGGGAAAATGATTACAATGCTCCGTCGATTCGTCTGGCACAGATCTTTGATTAATGTAATCAGAGATATGTGCCGGACGGGTTGGGAATGTCAGACTTGTAAGGTCTCAAGTGAGGTGGTTGCCCCGCCGACCTTGAAAATAGTGACCTCTTCTCCCTTTGATTTGGTTGCTATGGATTTTATTGGGTGTCTGATGGTAGTCGACCATTATTCCAAGTGGGTGACGGCAGTACCCATAAGGATTAAGAAGAACAGTACGATATGCCAGGCGCTTGGACCGAGTTTTTCCTGTTATTCCTCGTGTTCCAGTCCGGCCCTGAGTTTATTTCCCAGGAATTTACTGAGTTGTTGGAGTGGTACAATGTTGTACTTGTGAAAACAACTCCATATCAACACTCTAGTAACAGTGCAGTGGAGCGAGTGAATCGTACCATTGGTGAGTTACTGAGGGTGATTTCTGGGGAATCTCGGAAATGGGACCAGTTATTATCCAGAGCAGTTCTCAGCTACAACCATTCCCACCACACTGAGATTGGCTGTTCTCCAGCTGAGAACATACTGAAGGGTGCTCACGATGTTGATAGTATCCCGTTGCTATCAGCAGAAACGAGAGACCCATGGGCCGAAGGACATCCTCGGTACAAACCGTTTAAAGAGGGCTCTCTGGTGCTTAAGAAGGTGCACCTGTTGGGACACCTTCTGACGAACAAGCTCATCCCTAGGTTTGAGGGGGTATTCCGTGTTACTAAGGTACACGAGAATAAGGTCACCTATGAGCTGCAGAGACTGCCTGATGGTGAACTGGTAAGAGCTCACCATATCCAGTTAAAGGCCTGGTTTGAACCTCCAGTTTATCTTAGGAGGCACTTTCTCTGGTATCCGAAGGGTCCTGATCCTGTAACAGACACTCTGAATAGTCCAGAACTCATGGATGACAGTCCTGCTTCTTCTGAAGTCTCTGAGAGTTCTGGTTCTAGTAGTGATGGCGACTCCTATGGGGTGGTTGCAGTAGTGGCGTCCTACCTTTTGTCTCGAGATTGTAACAAGTCCCGACGACAGAGTAAAAGTCACCATCCTACTAGGGCTACTACTCAGCCTAAGCCTATTCTTAAGCCAGCTAGGACTTACGAGAGAAAGAAAGCACTGGATGCTTGGTTATATCCTCCAGAAAATTGTGATGAAACTCCTGTATTAAAGCCTGAATCATTTCGAGATCATTTGGTCCTCCATCTGTGGGAGAACTGCCACACTGAAATGTGTAAAACCCCTATTTTGTCTCCCGAGTCGGTGGTTCACTGTCCTGTTCCTGAATTGCCAACGCCCCAGTTCTTAGCTTCTTCTTTCCGAGAGGAAGGTATCGTTCATCCTCCGGGGAGTTGGGAATTCTGGGAAGTTTCCAGTATTCCATTATTGGAACTACCTTCTGTTGGTTCCAAGAGTTCCAGTCCAGATTGGTCAAGACCTGCTACTTTAGAAAGCCCTGTTTCTGAATCGGCAGGGTCTATTCATCCTGATAATGACTTTCTCGGCTTTTTGCCACCCGATTGTGACGACCGACTGTCGCCTGAAGATCCCACCTTTAGTGGATTTAGTCCCCCATGGACTAGGTCAAAAGGTCCTGTTCTTGACCTACCTTTAGTTCAGCCTCAAGTCCTGGAGTGGAGACCTCGTCTCACTGACCAGACGAATATTATAGAGAGGGAACCATCTTCCATTCCTAATCACCTCAGAATTCAAACCCTTTCTTACATTCTGATGGTAGATTAAAATACCGGTCAGAGCTCGAGGCTGAGGTTGCACAGTCAGGTATATCTAACCTGAACGCTACAACACTGTTTGGGTTGCCCGAAACACAACGTTGCCCCAAGTCATCGCCTGATTTTTCGAGATTTTTATTGTCCTCTTCTGAGTCTACGGATTCTGTCTCTGGTTTACCGCAAAGTATGTCGATCACCCGCAGATACCAACTGTTATGCGAGGTTATCAATCGATTGAAGACACCCAGCCTGTATCTGGAGAGTCGCCGGCTTAGCCTGTCTCCTGTGCTGCGAGAAATTAATATGGCTCTCCAGCAGATTGCTGAATCCCGGCGCATGTCCCGAGACAGAATTTTGAGTCGGAAGAAGAGCTATAAATCTCCCACGGAATTAATCTTTGTACAGTTTTTGAAGGAAGTTTTGATAATAATTACCCTTTTTTGTTCTTATTAGTTATATTTTAATTCCCACATTGGGTATTTGGAAGCTGAGAATGGGACACGTGGTGTGAGGAAATATTAATTTAGTCACGGTTTCTTTAACTGTTGCATTTATTGTTGTACTGAAAATTGCCCTTGGCCGTGACAGTTATTATAAATTCAATAAATTGCTTTTATCATGTAATACCTGTAGTCCAAAATCAATGAGTTTTGTATGCTTTAAAATTGGTTTTAGACTGCAATGACTGTAATTTTTTTCCTTGATAGATCCTGAATGTATTCCTGTAATACTTAAATGTTTGTTGTAAATATAATGAAATTGTTATTTTGTATATTATTGAAGCATTTTTGGGAGGAATAGACGGCAATCAAATTTTTTGTTTTTAAGTACTGTGTTTCCGATAGTTTGTCTATTCCTATTGCTTTTTGTTATGAAAAAAATGTATTGTGCCTAATGTAAATTGGTAATTTGATATGTATCCGAAGGAAGGGATGATGAATTAAATCTTTAGTTGATCATCTCACCTTTTTTGCTGAGTTTATTTATCTTTGCAAGGTAAAATTTTTTTTCACTTGAATGTATGAAGTTGATGTAGGGCGTTGTTGCTAGTCGTAAGACAATGTTGAGTGGACCAAAAAATCTAGAGGGGGGATGTGAAAAATTTAAAAATAGTTGGGGAAAATACAAATCATTTCCTAATTTAAAATTTTTCATTATATGTTTTAAAGTAGCCATCATTGTCAATTCCCTTTTGTTATAATGTCTGATATTCTGCCCAAGTACTGTACTAGAATGATTTTCCATATATTCACTGTAAAGATTTCAATTTTTCTTAAATAGGTTTACATAGTTTGCAAGCAGCAAATTTATTAATTTTGTATAACAGAGTCATGAATAGAAGCATTATTTATATTTTTAAGGGGTATTGTTATATTTTTTGGTCGTACCTGTTGTCTAACCACAAAGACGTGGCACAAGTAAAATGATTGTAAGGGTGCTGCATTATGCCTGAAACTATTTATAGGGTTAATCAGCTTGATAAAAAAAATGGTAATGTAAACATTTCTGTCCTGCTACATGAGTCACTTCTCAAACTTGTAATTGACAGTGTGTTCTGACAGTGACCTACCTAGAGTTTTAGAAAAACATTTTAAGGATCAAGATATTGCTACTCCACATCACCAGATCACAAAAGGTGATTCCATACTGGAACTTAGTGATGGACAGTTTTTTAAAATGTATGCCCAGAACCAAGTGAACGTAAAGGGGCCTAAGACCGTCTTTTTGCGGAGATAGCCAAACTTTTAAGTGTCATAAACATTAATACTGTAGTTAATTGGAACTATTGAAATAGCATACTGGTACTTGCCCAAATAGATACACGGTTAGGTGTGCCTTTGTTTATGCTTGTACTGTATAGGAACACTTAAGAGTGTCCCACATGTGGAAAAAATGTCTTGTTTATTTGTTATTTGTGGAGCTGATTTGCAAAGGAATAATAATTTTGCTTAATTATTCCTAACAGTTTTTTCAAATAAATATTATTTTGTTTTTATGATTACAGCATATCATTCCAGTTCCTTACACCAATGTGCCCCCCTTCTCAGTCAAGACATTTTGACGAAGGAAAATCTATTTCTGGACAAGAGACCCGTGCCGCCCAGTGAAATGCTCCTTTAACATCATTTCTAAGGTAAAAACTGCTATGAATTTACCAGAGAAAAATTTGTATAGGAATGCTAGGTTGAACCCAGCTCGCTCACCTTAATAAGGTGTCGGTATACTACTGGGGCGCTGAATAAATCACAACCAGAGGCCTCGCACCATTTAGATATCTCCTGTCAACATCCCCGAACAGCGAGGTGCCGTTCAACATCCTACTACTACTACTAGCAATCCCACGCCAGTGACGTCACTCCTTATAGCACCCCAGATTGGGGCCCAAGCAGGGAGGGACGGGTGGGTTCACTGGGCGGCACGGGTCTCTCGCCCAGAAATAGATTTTTCCTTCGTCAAAATCCCTTTTCTGGGCTCCGACCCGTGCCGCCCAGTGAAATCGTACCAGAGAATGGGGACCCAATATGGCTAACTACCTGAAGAGGGAATAACACAAAATAACAGAGCTGATGAGTTTAATATAAAAAAAGAGGGATGTGGAAACACGTAAAAATAGATCAACATGTATATGACAGTGATAAATAGACATGGTAAACAATCAAAAATGAAACCCGTAGGTAGAATTCAACAGATATGAATAGAGGGAATCCAGCTTGGTAATCAAAAATGCAAAATAAAATCAGCTCGGGGATTAAGAACAAGTGTAATGAAAACAATTCGTGAAATTGAACAATGGAATAATAAAATAATACACCATAAGGGTGTATAGTAACAAAACAGGTAGGAACAACAGGTAAGCCAGGCAGGAGGGAAAGAGGACAGAGCAAGACGTTGTGATTAGGACTCAGTACCTTCAGGAGGAACTATATTCCCTGCAGCTACTGTGGCAAATCTAAGAGCTTCTAAAGGTTTTAGGTAGTGGCGCTTGAAAACTTTAGGGGACTTCCAACCCGTATATTTTGAGAGCTCATAAATTTCATATGGTGGAAAAAATTAATTGAGGTAGCCACAGCTCTAATATCACGGACATGTGGGAATGATGCAGGATTAGCTTGTTTAATAAAATAAAGAATTTGTTGTCTAATTACCTTAAGGGTAATAGTTCCTCCGTGTTCTCTAATAAATAAGGGCCCTGTGGTTGTAGTGGAAGTCCAACCTAAGTAGGCTTTCAGGGTGGGAACTGGACACAGGGATGGATCCCGAGGAAGTGGAACAATCTTCCAGGGAGACCACCTGTTTTGGGGGTCTTCATTTTTAGCTAGGAAAACTTTGTTAGGAGAGAGAAGAACCTCACCCGAAGAGAGAAACTCTATATGACCAGGGTCTCTAGATAAGCCTGACAATTCTGAGATTCTAGAGCCCGAGGCGAGGCTCAAAAGAAAAAGTGACTTTCTTAACAATGCCATGTAGTTACAGGATTCATTTAGGGTGTCAGAGGCTAGCTTAAGAACATCGTTCAAAAACCAGGAAACTGCGCTAGGGCGAGTAGAAGGTTTTAGTCTGGCACAAGCTCTCGGAATGGATGAGAAATATGAATCCGGTAGATCAATGTCAAAACCAATATGGAAGATCTTTTTTAAGGCTGACTTGATTGTAGTAATGGTATTGGCTGCCAGGCCAGATTCGAAGAGAGTTCTGAAGAATGTCACAGTTAGGTTCATTGTCATTTTCTCAACTTGGGAATCTTTCAAGAACTTAGCTAATTTCTTGACAGCCGAGTCATATTGACGGAGAGTAGATTCCCCTTTTGTCAGATTCCAGGAAAATAGTATTCAAAGGATCGATGTTTGCACCCCATTGGGCTGTGAACTTCATGAAGACTATAAAGTTAGGGCATTCAGAATCCTGGAGGAAGCGAACACATTGCGAGTTTGTACTGTCTTTGTTAACACCGGACTGGGAATCCGCCTTGGGCAGAGACCTGGTTCTAGCAACAAGGGGAACCAATTGCTCTTGGGCCAGTTGGGGGCTACGAGAGCCACTTGACCTTTGAAGGATCTGAGTTAGTGCAGAACTTTCAGCAGGAGGTTCACCAGAAGAAACAGATAAATCGTCTTCCAGGTATTCCAATCTAGAATCATAGAGTCCGTGGCATAATCCTGAGGGTCCAGGTTGGGGGGCTACGTAACAATCTATTTTGCGATTGGATTCCGTCGCAAACAGATCCACCTGGAGACCCGGGACTTGAGATATCATCCACTGGAAAGATCGATTGTCTAGTGACCATTCCGACTCTAGCGGGGTCGTCCGGGAAAGTAAGTCCTCTACCACATTCCGGACTCCTGCTAGATGGACTGCTGACAGGTGCCACTTGTGCATTGCCGCCATGGAGAAAAACTTCAACACGATGTGGTTTATTCGGGGTGATCTGGAGTCTTCTCTGTTGAGGCAGTGTACTATGACTGCACTGTCGAGAACCAGTCTGATATGGAGATTCCTGGCTGGATTGAGACATTTTAAAGTGAGGAAGACTGCCATGGCCTCTAGGACGTTGACGTGCATTTGTTGTAAGACCGGTGACCATAATCCATGGACTTTCTTGTGTTGTAAAGGAACCTACTTGGAAAGATTCTTGATCTTCGTCCAAGTCTGCAGACTTTTTCTCAGGGTTGGGGAAAGGCGAGCACGTCTGTCTCGACGTATTGCGGTTGCTCTGGAGCGCCACACACTGTTTATGTCCTTGAGTTTGGACCTCAGGACGATGTCTGTCACGGAGGCGAACTGTAAGGAACCTAGGACCCACTCTCGGCTCCTTCAGAAGGTCAACTTTTCCTTGAGAAATTGTTTTGTATTCCTCGCTATCACCTTCCTTTTGGCTTTGGGGAGGCACAGCGTATGGGAGAACAGGTCCCCTTGTAGTCCCAGCCATTGAAACTTGGTCTGTGGGACCCGGCGGGATTTCTCGAGGTTGACTTGGAATCCCAGTTGCCGAAGGAAGGTGAGGACTTTGTTCGTTGCTACGCGGGAAATCTGGGCATTGTCTGACCAGATTAGCTAATCGTCTAGATAGGCTACTACCTGTATCCCCTGAGTCCGAAGCTCTTGAATTACTGTCTCTGCTAGTTTGGTGAAGATTCTGGGTGGTATGGTGAGCCCCAATAGCATCACTTTGAATGCATAGGCTTGTTTGCCTAGCTTGAAGCCCAGAAAAAGACAAAAATGCCTTGCTATTGGAATGTGATAGTAGGCATCTGGAAGATCGATGGAGGTGGTGACGGCCCCACAGGGAAGTAAGGTCCACACCTGCGAGACGGTAAGCATATGGGATTTGTCGCAACGAGTGAAGGAACTTAAACGAGACAGGCCCCGGATTACTCTTCGTTTGTCTGAGTCTTTCTTTGGCACGCTGAACAAGCGTCCGTGAAATCTTGAGCGACGTAAACTTTGAGTTGTATTCATTAGTAGCAGATCTTTTGTGAAGGAACGTAGTTCTTCCGTGGACTGAGACCGGTTGAACTACTTGCAGAGGTTGCCTGGATTGGGAAGATTGGAAGGGCCTCAATCTCTTCCTACCTCGAATTGGGGTACTAGGAGGCTCATATCTCCTCTTTGAAACCAGGCCCCACCTAACCTTGAGGTTTTGGTTGGTTCTAGCTGCCTCGCTAAGGACCGAGTTAACTAAGTCCCCTGGGAAAAGATCCGGGCCCCAGACTGGAGCTTTGATGAGCCTATTAGGTTCATCCCTAATCGTGGCTTCGGATAGAACGTGTCGTCGACAATGGGTCCTGGCATTTGCAAAATCATTGGCGTCAGCCATAAAGTTTTGCAAAAGCGACTTAGTGAGGGCCTTAAGGAGGTCCTCCTCGGTGTAAGTGGCGACAGTCAATTCAGAAAGGGCAACTGAATTAAGGGATCTGCTGAATCTACACCTCGACTCATATTCCAATTTAATGAGAGACTCCGGGAGTTTGGGAAGCCGTTCGCTGAACTGCGTCGAGGCACAGTCCGGGCTCAACTTACCTACCGAGAAGGTAGCTGGGGCGTTCCGCCAACATTCACCGTCTCCCGGAAAGAGAAGGGAGGGTAAGCCGGTCTCCCTGAGGTGAGGTAAAGGCTTCTCTTCCTTGATAGCCTGAAAGACCATCTCTATGATCTTGGTCGCACATGGGGTTGGGGTCTGGTCGTCGGCCACAAACATAGTATATGAACTTTTGTAGGCCGTAATCATTGTGTTCAAGCAATCCCACTCATTGAACACGCAAACCAAGACAGATTGTGCCTGTTCTTTAGGAAAATTAACAGTTTCCTTTGGGACCTTATCCAATCGAATCAGAGCCTCTTCCTAGAGGCGAGCATAGCCCGGGAAGGGGAATTCAAGACCCAGCGGGTAGAAATCATAATCCGCAAGAGGCCGGGTACCGAAATCTCCGATTGACAACATACCCTCCGAGAAGGGGGCATGCAATGCCAACCTCCAAGGGTTATTCTTATTGAAAGGAGGAAGCTTGGAGTCGTCGGGGACGGGGTATTGCTGTTGTGGCGGTGGAAGCCCAGAGCGCATGAGTCCCTGAACTAGTCTCTCCATAGAAGCTATTCTCTCTTGTGATTGTCGTGTATGAAACGATAGTATCGACTCAAAACGAGCAAACATCTTCTCGGAAAAATCCACCGGGTCAGATGATTCCGCCGGGGGGGAAACAGGTGCCGGAACGGAGACTACTCCGTGAGAGGTTGAAGGCACAGCAATTGGGTCTTGAGAGACTCTGGTGGAGGAAGATTTAGCCTTCGAGGCTGATGATTTCGAAGACCTGTGGTCTTTGGAAGACTTGTGGGTCGTATATAAATTCTTACGATGAGCCTTCACCTTGGGGATAACAGGCCGGGGACTGAGACCAGTCCCGGTTGTCCCCGGAAAACCTCGAAAAGAAGAGTGTTCTGAAGGAGAAGAGAAAGCCGGGCTAGGGATAGGAATCTTAGCCCGGGAACCACCTGACTCACATACGTCCCTACCTGCGTCGGGATCGTCAAGAGCCATGGGTTCCACATCGAGGTTGAGGGTAGAGACATCCTCAGTTAGGGTGCCGCCCGTCTCTTCTTGGTCCGGGGCCGGAAGAAGGGATTCGAACCTCTCGATGAAAGGATCCGCCAATTCTTTGGGGACTGCAGGTGAAGTTTTAGCATGGGGGTAGAGACGGGAACACCAATTCTCAGAGAGGATATAAGGCTGTGTGGCCTTCATGTTGCGGGCGAACCCGTCAATCCAGATCTTGAGGGTAGCCCGAGCTGTATCTTTCTCAAGTTGGGAGCACTGAAAGAGAACAGACTATTAGCGAGGGATATTTGTGCCAAAGAAAAGTGAAGAAGTCCAAGGACTTCGTAGACACCAAGTGAAAGGCATGCGGGAACTCCAGAGGACTAGTGGCCTTAAAATTAATATTAGAAATTAATTGTAACTCCCTACAAGTCTGTATCAATGAAAATGCACTCACCGAGTCAGATGTTAGAGTGGAGGTCATTGTGTAGCAGACTACACAATTGTCTGGATGCCATACAGCTAAGTCATCCACTCGGACAGAACAGTGGGCGTGTGAATGACACGTCATGGCCGCAGGGTTGATAGATGACAGCGGCACATGCCGTCATTGCACAGCATACAGTCTGTAAAATAAAAGATACATGAGTATCTCAAAGGAAAGCAAATTAGGGGCCTGGAGGCCCCGGTGCTCAAAATATATATATATATATATATATATATATATATATATATATATATATATATATATATATATATATATATATATATATATATATATATATATATATATATATATATATCTCTCTATCATGATAAAAATGTTTTATATATATTCATCAGGAATCCTAAATGAAAGCAAATAGGGGCTCGGGGGCCCCGGATTCTTAAATCATAGCAATATCATGCTAAAAGATTTACATATCAATATCATGATAAAAATGTTTTATATATATATAAACCAGGTATATATTCATCAGGAATCCTGATGATAAAAATGTTGTATATATATATATATATACATCAAGAGTCCTGAATGAAAGCAAATAGGGGCTCGGGGGCCCCGGGTGCTTGAATGATATCAAGATCATGATAAAAGATTTATATATCAATATCATGATAAAAATGTTTTCTATATATACATTAGGAATCCTGAAGGAAAGCAAATAGGGGCCGGGGGCCCAGGGTGCTTAAGTGATATCAATATCATGATAGAAGATTTATATATAAATATCATAATAACAATGTTTTATATACGTACAGTCTGTAAGACAAAAGATACATGAGTATCTTAAATGAAAGCAAATTAGGGCGGGCCCGGAGCTTAAATATCTACGTATATAAATGTCAATATCATGATATAAATCTTTCATATATAGCCATAAAGTATATAGAATGTAAACAAATCGGGACCCGGGGGGTCTGGATAGCTTAAATATCAATATCAAAATAACTATTTAAAAGGAATTGAAAACAAGTCAGACCGTAACCGTGATCATATCAAAAGAGGGAAGGGAAGGTCGAGCACAAGGATCGTATATATAATATATATATGTGACTAATATAAAGTTAATCCAAGTAAGAATGAGTAACGTTGGCTCCGGAGGCGCAACTAAACAACTCGACTGGATGGTAATGAATAAAAGCTACTTCCGGGGATCCCGTAATGAAATCTTAATATATATATATATATATATATATATATATATATATATATATATATATATATATATATATATATATATATATATATATATATATATATATATATATATATATATATATATATATTTTACCCAAAAACCGATAAATCGGTTGGAACTTTTGACTGGGGAAACGTCTGTCTATATCCGAACATAACTTGACAACAAAACGTTTACCCGATTGAGCGGTTTAAAGAATTGATATAAAAATTTTAACCGGGTGTCGCCGGTCGCTTGCTTTTGACATTACCCATAGTCATAAAACAAAAAAATTCTGGGTAACGTACCTACAACTATAACGTTAAATAATAAAATAGCATACACGCCAACCTTTGATCACAGCACTGGCAGCATTTTTGCTTGTTCCCCGGTCGCGCTTGCCAGCGCTGTGATCAAAGGTTGGCGTGTATGCTATTTTATTATTTAACGTTATAGTTGTAGGTACGTTACCCAGAATTTTTTTGTTTTATGACTATGGGTAATGTCAAAAGCAAGCGACCGGCGACACCCGGTTAAAATTTTTATATCAATTCTTTAAACCGCTCAATCGGGTAAACGTTTTGTTGTCAAGTTATGTTCGGATATAGACAGACGTTTCCCCGGTCAAAAGTCCCAACTGATTTATCGGTTTTTGAGTAAAATATCACTCTTTTTTTACGCAAGCGTATTGATTGACTAGTTTATAGTCATATCTTCAAAATGTGAGGTCAAACATGTCTATAACTTATTATTCAGAAGCTGAGAAATAAACGTTGAAAGTTCGCTTAAAGATGTCAGTTTGATGCCTTTTGAAACTTAAGTACGTGACTACAGCCTTCGTGATTACCGCAAAACATTCCCACATAGCCTAATACACAATTTAAAACATAATCTACAAAACCTGAGGTCGAACAGCTATCTAGCTCATTCAGAAGCTAAGATTATAGAGTTGAAACTTTGCTAAAAAGCGTCTATCCATGACTCTATATCGAACACCTGAAAGTTGACGTAATTTTTGCTATTTTTTTGCATATTTCTGACGTCATATTTCACGAACCTTATAAGATAGGGACTTGAAACTTTTAGGATCGTCTAGTTAAATTGAATAGAACTAAATCCTAGAGTTTCAAGCTTATACTATGTCCGGAAAGCACTTTTCTGAAAACCCGGTATTTCTGGTTTACGTAATCGTATATAACAGCACTGGCCGCATTTTTGCTTGTTCCCCGGTCGCGCTTGCCAGCGCTGTGATATATATATATATATATATATATATATATATATATATATATATATATATATATATATATATATATATATATATATATATAAGGTCCATGAGGTGCATGACACTAGAGGGGGAAAGGGATCTTTAACGGGTCCGTGACGTGCGGGACCGGGGAAGTAGCACATACAAAACTAAATAAATAATATAACATAACAAGGTACCACGGACCGAGCCGAAAACCTCCCGCCGATCGTTGGCCAAACGAGCGACGGAAAGAAAACGACTACGACCGGGTAGAGTAGTGGAAAGAGTAAGTAATGTACGTTAATGTATAATAATCGTATGCCTTACAGATCAACGGGAACCGCCCGTGCAAAGCGGATGCCCCCGGGAGGGGTACATAGCGCTATAAAGTGACTCAAACTCGATCGGGAGAGAGAGAGGGAGGGAACCCTGGGGTGGGGTATCGGCGGGAAGAGGCTAGGAGTGGGGCGATAGCAGGTATACCAACCTGCCAGACCCACGATTGATATGATCACGCGGAAGGACTAATAACACTATAATAAACAAAACGCATGGTAAAATAAGATAGGAAGGCATGCTGGATGATAATAATAATAAAATTAGCTAAACATCAATCGTAAAACAAACGAGGAAGCGAACATGAGACAGGAGAAAGCAAGCCTGACGGCGCTGGGAGTAGGCAGGGCTACCAACATAACATAGGGTCAGTGAAGTGCTAACAAAATGAAAACCAATATGTAATATCTGACTCATGAAAGCCCCTCGAGCTAATGCAAGCAAACGAATGACGTTAAAATGATAAGCAAGTCCGTGGCGTGCGAACGTAAATAATCCAAGTAATAATATGTGAAATAGAACACCGAAGGCAATCAGGCATGCCAACCTACCGAAAATACGCACACGTATATGTAATAACTGTTATCATAAAAAACAGGACAATATAAAATCAATACGGTGTGTGAACCGTGGATATCCATAAGGTTCATAACGAGAAACAATCAGTATGGAGGACTTATTGAAAATCGTTAAGAACGAACGAGAGAGAGAGAGAGAGAGAGAGAGAGAGGAGGGAGCCGAGGGCCCTGAAAGACCCACGTGGGGTCGTGAAAAATAAACGGATTTTGAGCGAAGCGAAAAATCTATTTTGGGGTGAGATGGCCATGACGTCCTAATGGAAGGTTCCTTTAGTAGCTTCCGAAGGGTATATATGACTACAGTGATATTCCCAGAGAATCAAACCAAAGGTTTCACAGAATTCTAACTTCTGGCGCGAGTACCTTTAAGATTACTCTCAGGGGTATCGTATATCATCAGGGGACATATTCTTGACACGCCACATGGCAATCTGCACCCCGAATAGCCTTTACGCCTCTAGGCTCTAGGGGGAAAACGTGGCAGAATAGAAGGGTAACCGCAACAAAGATTACCCTGGTTCCCCTTCTACAATCGTATCAAAACCGCGCCAACTCCCTCTGGCGGTCATTCCTTGTAGCGTTGAGCAAGGTGCTACAGATACAGTAGATCAGGGGGGGGGGGAAACCGTGAAGATCTTTTCATAAAAAAAGAAGGGTGGGTCCATTAGGACGTCATGGCCATCTCACCCAAAAATAGATCCATTTTTTGGGCTCAAGCCATGACGTCCTAATGGAAGAATCCAAGAGTTTAATGTATCGGTGGTTTTGTGTCAGTGCCTTAACCTTGGGGCAATATTTCCACAGCCAAAAGGGCCAATTGAGACAAATGACGTTACCGTTATCCGTCATCATCACTAAGCATAACAATGTTAGTGCTTCCTGGCCCCTGCAGGGAAGAGTCATTTTTAGACGTAGGAAAAGGGCCTCAAGGTAGCACATATTGTATGAACAAACATAAGTATACACTGAGAATACAACCGGTCTCAAGGATTGTATATATTGCGGAACCAATATCAGTGTCCCCATCCATTGATTGTAAGCATACAATGATATGAGAAATACTTACATGAGTAAGTTAAGGAACTCTGGTATTTTAAAACATGCAATTGTTGGGCGAATTAGGACGCAACTGCATTTAATAGACATTTATTCCTAATAAATGACTACATGCTAAATGAATGTAGCATGATAAGGAAATTATATGAGAGACATACACAGAAAATAATGTTCCCCTTTTTGAAAGGGGGAAATGATGAGTGCCACTCTCAAACTGAAGAAAAGCTCTTTTAACAAGACTTTTCTTTATAATTTCTGTACATGAAATAGTCTAACAACACTGTGTACTATGTACACACGGCACTAGGGGTATCCGTATAATTTCACACCTGAGATTCTGAACAGATTTAGTGTTACCTTGGCAACACTTATTCAAAGGGAGGTCACACGAAAATTGCTGACCCCTTCTCCTTTTAATTGATAGTCCCAATCAATTTACTGTTCATCGCAGAGCTAGACGACAGGGTCCAAATAGCACCTGCCGCCACCACATAATGCTTCAATCCATAGATATGCTTAGTATAGTGTCTGTAAGACGCATTGGACAACCTCCGATCAGTAGGTGAACGAAGAGGCTGAAGTCCACACACTGAAAGGTTCAGTGATGAAGCAACTTTCCTCGGATCTTTTATCTGCAGGAGTACTGTCAGGATCCGCTCCGCAAAAAAGGTAGGTGAGCTTCGCCCTCAGTTGTAGGGATAGTTTGATCCAAAGTTTTCTCCTGTAAAGAGCTGTTCCTCCTGAAGTCTGAAGTTCTATGAAGATAGACCTTAGACGCTCTAGCAGACCTAGAGAGACATCTTCCTTCAGAGGGCAGATTCTCCAGGAGCCCCACCTCTTAGTAGGTAGGACGTCTTTAATGAGAAAGGTTAGATCAGAAAGAGATGCAGATCTCTCACTTAATGTGGCCCTCAGGATAGGGCCACTATTACACTAACTCTAGTCCCAGAGGCTATAGCGAACTGAAAAAATAACCTTTTAGGTTAGATGGTTGAGGGAACAATCCTCATTGTTCACAGGTGAGGCATAATGTAGGACCTTGTCCAAAGACCATTAGATGGGCTTTAGTGGCGTTGCGGGCCTAAGCCTGCACATGTTATCGGGAATTTATTAAAGATTCCAATCGTTAGATCCATTTAAAGGGCATATAGAAGAGGTCTAGTCGGGGCTGACTTGCACAAAGATAATGGTCCATGGATCCAAAGATCCCATTAAGTGACCTCTCTCGCAAAGTCGGCCATACCCTTGGTGCTTACTCAAGGGTTTATATGGAGACAAGGCCGAAGAACTAGCGTTCTCATAGTATTCAAGGATACACTGCCTCCTTCCTCAAAGGCCAACGTGCTGTCGGCCGCCAGACCCTGAATATAGGGGTGGACAGAGAAGGACAGGCAGAAGATCATGAGATTTTTTTTTTTTTTTCGGGCCCTTTTGCTTTACAAAACAATTTACTTTCTCAAGAAGACTCGTATTGTCTTCTCGTTGACTAGACTTGTATTCTTCTAGGAATTCTATTTTGCCCTTAAGATCCCAGTCTTTTTCCTAACCGTTAAGGGCAAGGAATTCGTAAAATGAAGGGATCAGGTGTACTGTGATAAATAGAAGGCAGAAAACTTCTGAACCTCCTGAATAATCCTAGGTGCATAACTAGGACTAGCCTCAGCCTCAGTTCCTTCATTACAGGGAACGGGATGTTCTCGGGCTTTCTGGGAGCCAATAGAGCCCCTCTTCCTTGGAAGGGTCTCAGCATGTAGAGGGCCTTCTGGAGGAAATTTTGATGGGCTGAATAAGAATTCTAAGTCCATCACTTCTAATGTAGAGACATGATGTCTGTTACCTCCATTAGAGGGTCCTCGTATTGGATTAAATAACGAGATAGTATCTTGATAATGCTCATGATGAAGAGACCGATCTGCAGCTCGGGGACTTGTCCCTTTCTGGGAGGGAATGGGTCTGCGTCCGTGTACCATTCCAACTCTATTGGGTGGAACCCGAGAAGAGCATCCGCTGTCACCTTGCGGATCATATATAAACGAGCTGCTGATAGGCGCCATTCCCTTAAGGAAGGGATGGCTAGCATTCCCTAATGAAATGAGACGTCCCTTATCCTCGACAGTTTCGATGCCTCATTATCGCTTCGATGCTCCAGATCAACCTGAGGAGGTTCGATCTGTGTGGAGAGAGTTTATCCACCCATTACAGGGCTAAAATGGCCTACGGGTCTGTGGCCTTTGGTCATTGTAGGGTAAGCGGAGAGGAATGACCATCATTGGTCCTATTAGATCTCTTTGAGCGTTTGGTGTGTATCTTCTCCAGCCTCTTAGCGCATCTTATAGTTGTGCACGTAGCACTGGGTCTGTCATCATCGTGAACTGGAGAGAGTTCGAAACTCCTCCCTGTTAGAGTTATGGAATCCTGACTGATTACCATAGTCTCTTGACAGACCTTGCGATCTCCTTTTACATCCCCAGGGGAAAAGGGGGCGTTAGGGTGACTACAGGTTTCAATGATTTTTTAAAACATTGAAGCCCCTGAGCTGGAGAGAATCGAGATTCTATTATTTGCATCCTCGATGTTCCAGGGCCGGATCATCTCCATGGATGCTCATAGACAGTAATTTCGGGTGCTGCCCACCCCAGCCTGTCGTCCAGGGCCATCGTTGCCTGAACTCTTTCTAGGCTTGGTTTCGCTTGACTGTCTGCTAATTCCTTAAGGATCCTAGGACTGAAACTAGTCCGACGAGAATCTCGTCCAGGATATACGTTATCTTCCATAACTTGGATCCTAGGTAGGAGGGGAGGGGGTGACTGACTGGAAGTTGCTGATAGACATCTTCCAAGGCTGGCTAGATTGTCAACACCCCTTACTGAATAGGGTCCTTATGTTCAGAAGGATTATCATTCTGAACTTGTTGTTCTATTGGAACTTGTTGCGTGGCGCCAAGTCCAGAATGACTCAGAGATTTCTTGAGTCTTTCATGTGAACACTAAACTGCCTTCATTGGAAATCGATGGACTCTACTTTCCTCACCGCTAGTATGCTCTAGAGCTTTAAGGTATACTCTTCTAGTGGGAATTTGAATATAAGAAGAGTTGAGGAAAGGATGGTGGAGGTATGTCCATTTCCATTCTAGTCTCATCTTGGTCAGGCCTTGGGCTCCAGTGATCAAAGGTCCGGCGATCCAGGAGGAACTTCCCTCCTACCAGAAGCGTCTGTTTGCTTCGCTTGATCCGAAGGTGTATAAATCTGACTGTCTGTGGAACAACGGTCATTGTAACTGTGGGATGTAGTTTAACATCCTAGGGAGAACTAAGAAACCCTTCCGTTCTCCTTTCAGGCCATACCTGACTGTTTGCCTATATCAGCTTTTCAGTGTTTCACTGTAATAGAAGATTCCTTTCTATTGTATAAAGCTTAGGATAAGTACGCTGGAAAGAGGAGAGACACAGACGTGTAAGTCCTTCCAGCCAACTGCTGTGGTCTTCCTAATTATTGATTCTAGGGCATCCTCTTTCAAGAAGAGGCCGATGGAAGATTCTAGTCCATAAGGCTAGAGTAGCGCCCTACATCCGGTGAAATAATAATGAGAATCAAGAGACTGATGAAGCATCAGCGTAAGGAAAAAAGGGGGGGGAAGTGGATCCCCCCAAATCAGGTAGGTCTCAGCAAGGGGTTGTGCTTAGAAGCACAACGTACTGGAAAACCATTCTATTGTATGGTTATGTACCAAGGATTTCTGTCTGCGATATGGTCCTAAACTGCAGGTGTACAGGGTATTGTATACCCCTATACAACTGGCATGTTACCGTCAAGGCTAGTGCTTGGGGGTAAGTTAACTGGCTCAGTACTTCAGTACCGATATGGCTAGCAGGTCTTCTACATATCAGTGACTTGTCGGCTGTCAGCAGGTCGCTGACAGACGTCACACCATCCTAGCCAGTATTCAATGTGACTGGGTAGTGATGAAAACTATACGCATAGTCAGCGGATCTCTGAACCAGAGAAGACTCCTCGGGCTGTCGGCAGACCGCTGGGAATCGGCGGGCTGTCGATTGAAGGTATACCAACTCAGCTATTGACTGGGTGGTGACCAAGGGCACACACTGCCGGCTCTTGGCGGCGGAGTCAGATGTGACAGTGAAACAATGACTGCTGTTGTTGATTTCACTATAAGGTGTGGCTTGAATGTGGAGTCTCTGCCCGGTGTTTGTCAGTCGGGGGTTCGAGTCCCGCTCAGACTCACCAATGCCGTTAGTGTCTGCAACCTCAACTTGAGAGGCAGGGTTGGGGGTTTAGACCTTAAAAACCTTTAAAGGGAGCAGTAAATCGGCATTTTTAGTAATGAGAAAGTGAATTTTTCGGTCCAATTCCCGTAGAGTTTTCGCATTTTACGGGTTCGCAGTTGAACCGCATTTAAAAGATAACTTTCGAAACGAAACCAACCACAGTTCGACAGCTCTAGACTGCCGTCCTGTAGATTGGGGATTTTGGAAATAATATTGCTGGGGGAACCTGCATATATTATGTCCGTGAAAATGCTCATCTTTATAACTGCAGAAGACTGCAATGCATCATCTGGTGTCCCTCCTGTAAGGAAGGGAGAACAGAAAGGAGTATTCAATTGATTATCGCATCGATAAGCAATTTGCAAAATTGTCTTTTGACAAAATAGCTTAGGACAGAAAGCTAAAAGAGATAGTAGGAGACACATACCCGTGTATCCCCTGTGAGCCAATGCTGTTACTTCTCTTCAGTCTTAAGGAAATTCCTCCAATCGGGGAATTCTCTGAAGAAAAGGGGGCTCGAACACCTAGGTGTAAGGAAGTGTACATGCACTGTCCCCTTCTATGCTTAACGCTGTGAGGTAAGGAGGATTGATACACAATCAGAGTATCGAAGGAATGTCATTCTTTCGAAATAGGAGCGGTAACAGCAGAAGCTCGCATCCAAGATATGTTGATTAGAAATTAAAAGACATATATTTGTCTATCCCAACCCATCTATTCGCTGCAACCTCCCTTACAATATTAAATCAGGAAGTTTCCTGAACAGGGAAACTCAGGGATAAGTGCTCTCCCCTTTAGGGGTTAGAGGCGTCACACCACCGGCCCTTTACGAAATTTAATATTGCAGGGTAAATAGAAACTGATTTCAAATCAAAATATTGATGAAATATTATTCCATCAATATAGAATTGGGTTCAGCAAATATCTAGACAGGGACACCCAATATATATTGGAAATAACTACTAGTATAATCTATACGTTAGTTATCCATCTGCCGTATTTACTATACCGCAAATATACTGACTACCTGTATAGACCTATACCGTAGTTCAGCCGGCAGAAAATAAAAGACATATACTTATGCATCCCAACCAATCTATTTGATGTGACCTCCCGTACAATATTAAATCAGGGAGTTTCTTGATCAGGGAAACTCAGGGATAAGGGCTCTCCCCTATAGGGGTTAGAGGTGTCACACCACCAGCCCTTTACGAAATTCAATATTGCAGGGTAAATGGGAACTGATTTCAAATCAGAATATTGATGAAATATTGATCCATCAAAATAGAATTGGGTTCAGCAAATATCTGGGCAGGGATACCCAAGATATATTGGAAATAACTACTAGTATAATATATACGATAGTTATTCATCTGCTGTATATACTATACTGCAATTATACTGATTACCTGTATAGACATATACTGTAGTTCAGCCGGCATATTGCCGGATTAGCTAGCTATTGTCGGAGCAATTAGCAAGCTAGAAAAGAGAGAGAGAGAGAGAGAGAAAGCATGGAGTGAAGGCTATCTATAACTGTATATGTATACAGTAATAAAAGATGTAAAAGTCTTAATTTTACTGCCTTTCTCCGAAAAGAAGGTTCACTTCCATTTAGCCATAGTACTATTGCCGGCTTACTACTGTAGGCCAGCCTCCGGCAGCACGAGTACAGTCGGCATACTACCTACTGAGTTAGTATCTATATGTGCCGGTCTACTGCCGGCCAGAACAATACGCCGACAACAGAAACTGTGGCTAGCAGTTCAAGGGAGAACTGGAGAACCTTGGTGATAAAAGGGGCCTCCCATCAACAGCCGCCAAAGCCGCTGGAAGCCAGCAGTCGCCGACAGCCGTCATGGCCGTTGGCAGTCGGCAGTCGCCGAAAGCTGATGACTGAGGAGGGGGGGGGGTCTGGGCGGCTCCGGCAACCCACCTGCAATGAGGAGGTTGCAGGACTCCAGCACAGGAAAGACAATGGCTCGGCCATCGTAAAAGAACAGAGAGGGGAGGCGAAAGGGTCCTATATGAGGTATAGGAGGGACCGGCAATGTTTTGCCGGATCTACACACCTTGAAGAAGAGAGAATCATTTATTCTCCAGCTTAGGAGGTGCTAATACAGTTAAGGGGACGGCAGCTCATGCCTTCTTTTCAACAAAGGAGAAACAGAGTTCCAATGCCGGCGCCATCCTAGGCCACAAGAGTATACGACTCTATAGCCTAGGGTCGGCGAGCATAGGACTAGTCTACTAGACCACAGGGAGAAGGTGGCGGTAACATTCGACCACTTCAGGTGTAGTCTAGGGAGGGCTAGCCTCCTATGCCGGTAGTTCCGACGGCAAGGGAATGCAATCACCCCGCCGACCGACTGCCGACAAAGACTAAATACTCTGAGGTTCTGATCGAATCCCAAAACTTGCCGACGGCCGTTAAGGGATGAGACAGAAAACTCTAGGCTAGTCATGCCTGAATTCGAAATTCAAGGCCGACGCAGAGAGTTGTAGCCTAAGGCTACTCTCAGAGGGAAGAGAGATTACCCATAAATCTCTAGTGAGATTGATGATGATTAATATAATTCCAGGAGATATCGATCTCCAGGAATGATAACCAATACACAAGGGTAACCGGGGAAATGACGAAAGTATATTTTGTCTAGGTTATGTTACCCAGACATGACGAGATTTCGGTTACCTAAATCACCAAAACTCTGACATATACGATCGCCACGGAAAGGGAAAAATATGCTTATAGATATCTTTACAATATATAATGCCTAAATAGCTTTCATAACAATGAATAAGCTATTTACACCGGAATGTCGTTCTGCTAACTAAATAGCACATGTACAAAGAATGACAGCGCCATGGCAACATCGGCGATCGGCGAAGATCCGCACACAAGAAATACACAATTTCATTGCGAGGCTGGAACTAAATTACATATTGTAAAGAATCAATACTCAACTTTCTAGATGGAGAAAGAAGCCGTAGAAGCATAAAGATTCCCAGAAATCGATCGTCCGGCTTGTATCCACCTTCGGCGATAATATTCTTGAACGTCTGGTTCACGTAAGTTTCAGCAGCGGCAGTGTCAGCGGAAGCAGACTCCCCATGCAGGGAAACGCTTTTCAGGGCGAAGCGTTTCTGAAACTTCGCGAACCATCCTTTGCTGGCGGAAAAACGTTTCTGAGGCTGGGAATCAGTGGATGTCCCTGGTTGAGGATCATCTGCATCATCATCATCTTCAGCATGGTTGCCGTCGTCGTCTTTAGGTTCCTTTGCAGCAAAATTCTCATATAAGCTCAAAGCCTTTGTTTGGATGGTGTTCGTATCCAACGCTATGTTCTTCTTCCGGCAGTCGGCAATCCACACAGCTAAAGCACCTTCCATGCGTACGATCGTTTTATTACGCGTTGTAACGACTCGCTTCGCTGATCTGCTAAAGGTGATTGCAGCCGTCTTTCTAATGTTCGCCTCGTCCTTCTTGATATAGCGAACAGTAGATTCGTTGATGCCAAAATGGCGCCCAGCGGCCGCGTAACTTCTACCATCTTTTAATATGTCGAGAAGCGTAACCTTCTCAGCTATCGTCATCATCCTTCGGTGGCGTTTAGGCTCACTACCAGCCTTAAGAGAAGCAGAACGCTTGGGAGCCATTACAGTAGGATTTAACAAAAAGTTCAACTTAAAAAAGTCGCACACAGCACAGATTCACAAACTCAAGAACATCTACTCAGCGATACGCGGTAAGAGAAAGTGGACGATCCAGCCCCACGAGAACCTAGATGCTGCGGGTAGGAGATGATGGCAAAACACCAATCACAGGCTAGATAACAAAACTTGAGTTCTGATTCGTCATCTATCAGCGCTTGAACCAATCACAACCCGTCTTACAGTACTATGATGCGTAGGTTACCAACTCATAGAAGATGCCCCGCGCATACCGAACATACGTAGATTAATAATACCGTAATAATAATAAATAATGATAATAATACAGTACAGTACTGTAATAATAATAATAATGATAATAATAATAACAATAATAATTTTATTAACAACAACAACAATAATAATAATAATAACAATAATAATAATACAGCTTTACGTACGCTATTTTACGCTTTTGTTGTAGGATGTGTGTGTCTCTCTCTCTCTCTCTATCTCTCTCTCTCGGACGCTTATTCGAAATGTGATTTTTGCAACAAAGAATATTATTGGATGCAGTACTGTACTACGTACGTATACATACAAAAGATTCATGGAAAAGAAGCACATCCATTACATTTGTAGTACTGTACGTACAGTAGTACAGTAGTCAACAGCAGCCTTACTGTACACCATTCTAATACGTATTGTATGACTGCATCTGATTTGCGTTTCATGTTCGATTTAATTTTACTACGTACTGTATACAGTACTGAATTATCGTATGATAATACAGTACAGTACAGTAATACAGTAATAATAATAATAATGATAATAATAATAACAATAATAATTTTATTAACAACAACAACAATAATAATAATAATAACAATACAGTACTGTAATAATAATACAGCTTTACGTACGCTATTTTACGCTTTTGTTGTACTGTAGGATCTCTCTCTCTCTCTCTCTCTCTCTCTCTCTCTCTCTCTCTCTCTCTCTCTCTCTCTCTCTCTCGTACGCTTATTCGAAATGTGATTTTTGCAACAAAGAATATTATTGGATGCAGTACTACGTACGTATACATACAAAAGATTCATGGAAAAGAAGCACATCCATTACATTTGTAGTACTGTACGTACAGTAGTAGTCAACAGCAGCCTTACTGTACACCATTCTAATACGTATTGTATGACTGCATCTGATTTGCGTTTCATGTTCGATTTAATTTTACTACGTACTGTATACAGTACATTATCGTATGATCACATTCTCTTTTCGTGTTTTATTTCTTTCTGTGCTGAATTATATATCATATGTAATGCAATGAACAATCAGTAAGAGCAGATATTACTAATTACAGTATTAATGGAATTACAGGTAACAAAATATCGTATTTGGTTGTCTTCAGATTTCGCGGTATTTTAGAATTTTCCGGAAAATCCGCGATATGTATATATATACTATGGGTTATGGAAAAACCCCGCGAAGTGGTGAATCCGCGATTGTCGAACCGCGAAGTAGCGAGGGTTCACTGTACAATATACAATATACAATATACAATATATAATATATAATATATAATATATAATATATATTATATATTATATATTATATATCATATATTATATATGCATACATGTGTTTATACATGCATACTGTATTTACATGCACACACATAGCAACAATGAATCTAGCCATATATATGATCGTGCACTAAAAGAGTGACATAAGAAAAATCACATAACTTGACATGTAACAGTTTTAGTGGTAATTAAGTTAATGATACTCATGAATAGAGTGATAGATTTAGCCGTTACTTAAACATAACTGTTGAAGGTAAGGTGTATCCCATCCCCAAGATTAGATCCAAGTGTGTGGAGTATTTATCACATGCTAAAATGCAATCTCCCAAGACCAAAAAATAATATAGAGACTTGCCACAGGATATTCAAGACAATCGTTGAATTATACCATATGGGAATTTACAAGATGATTCGAGACTTTAATAAAGAAACACCATCACACAGTCCAAGAGGTACGCTTTTTCAATTCGCTGTCGCAAGTATCTTTGACCTTACGACCTGTATGAAGGCATCTCCTGACCCCAAGTATATTTGAGCGACGACTAACTACAGCAGCAGGCTAAACCTTGCTTGCTGTTCACTTTTTCCAACATAGTTTTCTTTTCTTTGCATTAGGCAAAGCCAATGATGCACCTGTGTACCTCTCAAAAGGTTTTCATTTCTCTTGATCAGTCGAAATTACACTGTTTTATAGAAGCACCCATAGCTGATGACATCATTGATTATTCATTATGGATATTAATAACAACATTAACATTATTATTATTATTATTATTATTATTATTATTATTATTATTATTATTATTATTATTATTATTAAAATTTTGGTGTGTCCTTCTCCTAGAAGAGTTGCTTACCATAGCTAGAGTGTCTCAATCCTTATGAAGAGGAAAGTAGACACTGAACAGTAGTTAAACCCTTGAACAAAGAAGAATTGTTTGGTAATCTCAGTGTTGAAAGGTGTATAAGGACAGATGAGAATGTGGAAAGAATAAACCAGACTATTCGTTGAATTTGTAGGCAAAGGAAAAATTAGCCGTAACTAGATATAGAGATCCAATGTATTACTGTCTAGCCAGTCAAATAACCCAATAACTCTAGCGGTAGAGTAAGAAATCAACACGTAAAATTGACAGACTTTTAAAACCCTTATTCTTCAACATGCTTAAACAGGTGCAACAATGAAGGATAGATATAAAAGTAATGATGATGATTTGTTGTGGAAAGGTTGTAGGCTACTTGCACGAATCGAACTATGAAACTGGTAAGAACTGGTAAAAAAGTTTTGAAAATTAAGTTATATCAGTAACATTTAGTTTTCATAAGCAAATCATGATACAGTATATATATATATATATATATATATATATATATATATATATATATATGTGTGTGTGTGTGTGTGTTTGGGTGTATGTGTAATAATCATCATCATCATTATTATTATTATTATTATTATTATTATTATTAAGCTATCTAAAAACATTTCAGTTCTTTATGAATGCAGTTACTGATCATAACTTTAATGAGCTAGTTACCCATCAAATCTTAATCCAGCTGTGATAAAGAAGTTACCCTTATAATCTGTTTTCTGCGCACGAAGCCCCACCCCAATCTGCAAACCTGTTTGGGAAAAAAAATTTCGCGCCCAGGTACCCACCCTTGCGCGACCAGTCACGCACTCCTGCGCATTCTAGGGAGACTGCACAAAACTCTACACAATGCCGTACTGCGCTCGCCAATGTGCCAGCTCTTCACAAAGAGCCAGCGCTTGCCTGTTCGCCAGCACTCTTCTGCGCTATCAGACCAGAGCTCTCCTGTGCAGTTGCGGTCTCAGATCCAATGCGCCAGCTCTTGCCAAAGAGCCAGTGCTTGCAGATCCAATGCTCGCCAATGCACCAGCTTTTGCCAAAGAGACAGCTCTCACCTGCGCACCAGTGTTTTCCTGCTCTCCAGCGCTCTTCTGCGCATTCACCGAAAACTGCGCTTCAGCAGAAACTGAGCACCAGCATTATCCTGTGTGCCATCGCTGCAGTACTCTCCTGCACACTCGCACAATAGGCAAAAAGAATAAAACTTTTTGGACAGGTCACCATTGCCCCATTACTCTCCCCGCAAACGCATAACAGCATGGCCGCCGGGAAAAGGGGAAAGGGGCTTCACAGAAGCATTCAAGATCCCGAAGATTCCATCTTCCAAGGGGAATCAAAACAGGGAATCCTTGGTCCCTGTCTCTTCTAAAGTTTTTTATTGACTACCACCATCAGCAAACAAGAAAACATCAACAGACTGATTGGTAGATCACTGTTTGCTGATGGCTAGTTCACTGTTTGCTGATCGCTAGCTCGCCGATCACCAGATCGCACACTGCTAGCTCAGCTCTGATCATTGACCTCTAGTCCCTCCTATGACTAACGATCTCCGATTGCTAGCGTGCCGATCAACGATTGTTAGTCAATAACCAGTCATCAGCTGGCTGATCACTAGATCACCGATGGGCAGCTCATCTTTCTTCGATCATTGAACTCAGCTCGCTGATCTCTGACCAGCCCATCTTCAGCTTGCTGATCTCTGACCAGCCCATCTTCAGCTTGCTGATCTCTGACCAACCAGGAGGGACCATAGTCAGCTTGCTGACCTCTAGATCCCCGATCACCGGTCCACAATCGATCGCTGATCATCAATGGCTTACCATCACCAATTGACTATCATTAAACCATTCTACTGTCTCTCAGGGCTCTCAAAGCAGATTACCAACTCATTTATCGCCAACCTACCTTGGCTGACTGACCAGACAGCCTTCATCTGCCTGTCAGTTACCATCTTCGGCTCATTCTGATTCTACTCTAAGGAATAGCATCAATCCCATCAGGGCGCATGGTAGGGTTAAGCATTGCCTTCCTTCTATCAGTTCAAGGAGATCTCTCCCGGGGAAGAATCCTTACACAGGGTATCGCGTCCAATCCTTTACGCCACGAGTCAAGACCCAAGCGTCAAAAATCTCCCATGCGAAAGGATCCGCAAGGAGCTGTCCCTTTGGGTCGATGTCCACACCATGTTGGAGTTCAGACAAGGGCTAAGACCTCAAGTCTTCATTTGCACACTGGACCTAAAGGACACATACTTTCAGGCCCAAACCATCCATCTAGGAGGGATTGAAGATTCAGTCTAGACAAACAAGAAACACCAGTTCAGGGCACTGTGCTTCGGTCTTTCCACTACACCCATCCTGGTCTCAGAGGATCGGTTTCTGTCTCCTCCGTTTCTAGATGACTGACTGACTGACCTTAGCAGACTCGGTGGCAACCTCGCATTAGCACCAAAACTTCTGAAGTCTTTTTTTACTAAGATCCAGTGATCACGGTAAACCTGTGGAAGTCTTCCCTACTTCCCTCTCAGAAGACTGGTGTATCTGGGAATGATTCTAGACACCAATCTCCACAAAACTTTTTCAAAACGAGAAGAACTCCCAGTCCAGAGTGACTTGAGTCCGATAGAAATCAGGCCCTCGATCCCCCAGACATTCTGACCCCCATGGTACCAGAAGTTTGGACGAACCTCAAGGGATGGGTGTCAGTTGAGAATCTACGGAATGGTATAACCTTCTCATCCTTCCCCACCTCTCGGACTTGATGCTGTGCTTAGAACACATCAAAAGAAGAGAGGAGGGCCCATAGTGTTGCACCACACGACCTCAGCCCTCTGGGCAGAGTTTGAAAGTACCCTCACTTAAATCTCTTAAGAGATAAAGGGAAACTTTCCGGTCCTTCAGCAGTCTCATCGGTTCCTAACGGACCACTCTGTGATGTGATAGGCGACGACACCACACACCACATAGAGGCTCATATCAACAAGCAAGAAGGAATTTGCTTGCAACCTCTTCCCATCTAACAGTATAAACACTAAGATGGGCCAAAGTCCGTTCAGTGCCACTATCAGCTCGCTTCATTCCAGACTAGAGGAATGTGCTCGCTGACAATCTGTGCACAGCATCTTAAATAAAGTATACCAAATGGTCTTTGGATCACCTTGTATTCGACAAAGTCCCGACTTTATGGGGTCCTCCAACTAGGGATCTGTTCGCAACGCCCCTGAACCTCAGGCTGCCGTTGCTACCCAGCCCTAGACTCCAAGGCTCTCTGGCAAGAAACAAGCCAACAACGGTGGGTACAACAATGACTTTTACGTCTCGTCCCTGTTTTGTCTGGAGAAGGGCACTCAAGAAGGCTAAAAGATCGGTCAGTCTCTCAAGGACTCTCATAGCTCTGCTATGGCATTACGCAGAAGGGTTTCCAAACCTTCTGCAGCTCCTGATAGTCTCTCCAAGAGAACCCTCTCCACATCACAGATAACCACACTTCGACATCTACCACAAGCTATAGCTTTGCTATGATTGTACGCCTGGAGACTACTCAGTACCTCCCTCTCTCACAGAGGCTTTTCGCAATAAGTTGCGAAAAGGTTGTCTAGATATCTCAGGAATTCCTCAGCACCAGTCTACCAGGCAGTATAACGTCTTCTGTGGTTGTTGTCATGGGAAAGTGTCTCTCTCCACTCGATACCTCTATTCCAGCAATAGCAGAATCCTTGAATAAATGCAAGAGGAAAAGACCCCCTTTTTCAGTTTCAACAGGTAAAGACGATCACTCAACCTTGAGCCTTCGGCTTCAAACTGAAAGGAAGGGACATCCTCTCATCGCTAGACCTTTCCTAACTCATATGGACTTACAACTTGCCTTTCCCCAGTCGGAATTGAGACCTTCCTCTCGGAACATAGTTCAAATTCTCCGGTCTCTAAAGAGACCTCCTTATGTTCCACTTCACCAGGCAACAAACTTTCACCTGGTTTAGAAGACAGTGTTCCTACACACTCTGACAGCAGCCATACGAGTCAAGGAACTTCATGGTGTCTCTTTTGACATCGCCCATTAATGAGAAGGGTGAAAGGTAACGTTCAGTTTCGTCCCTGAGTATGTTACCAGACACAGTCTCCAGAGGTGACGGATCCTACACAAGTCTCCACTTGGTAACGTATGATCCAAATCATCCATTACTGTACCCAGGGTAAGGTATGAGGCTCTACCTCAAAAGAACGGCAACAGCCCACCCGGGTCCCTTCTCTTGTCATCAGCACTGGGAGAGACTAAAGAAAGATCACAAAAACATCATCTCTGCTGGATTCACAGTCACCAATTATGCCCTGAATCCAGATCCTTACCCAGCATGACAACTCACGATGTCAGGGGCATAGCTAGCCCTTCTAAGCAGATTACTCTGTGATGCAGCTTTTACAAGAAGGGATGTGAATGCTCCAGGTTACTTTCACAAACTTTCTCCTGCAATGCGTGACCCACAGGAACTCGATACGATCTCTATCGGTCCTGTGGTGGCTGCACAACAGCTGGTTGTATACCTCAAGCTCCTTATTGGACAAGTAGCAGAAGGTTAAGGGCACTGTTACACAGTTTTAGTCTGCATGAATGAAAAGATTTGACTGCCTCTTATTCTTTTCTTATTCCTCCCTTCTCATGGGGAAAGCAGCATCCTGGGTTCTCTGCATAAGCTGACCTCAAACCACTGCAGGTAAACCATGCTCCCTTGTGTACCTAGTATTAAGCTAATACTGTTGCGTTCCACATACCCTGGCGAGGTGGTATTAGGAAAGTCTTGGGTACAACAGTTTTTCCTACAAGAGACTCGGAATAACTTTATGTAGACAGTCACACTTCTGCATATCTCAACACGCAGCTTGCGTAGGCCGCAGACCTTGCGTAGCAAGGTTTTAGTAAGCCTCAGGGACTCCTTATTTTTGAGTACTAACATACTCAGATAAGGAGCCCTGGGTAAAGCTAAAAGCCAGACTGGCAGGGATGTCCACCCTTCCTAATGGGTGAGTCACCCCTAATAAATAGCGTGGTTTATATTCCAGTTACAGAACAAATGACAAATTTGGAGATAACTTGTAATTTTCCTAACAATACAAACCTTAGCTATTTATACAAACTTGCCCACCAGCCCTATCCCCCTTGAAGTCTTACCTCCAAGCAAAGTGAGCTAAATCACAGGTGTGTGAGTGGGAGTGGTAGCAAGCTAACCCCCCTAATCCCCGTTAACTAGCGGTGTGGGTAGTTAACCCTCGCTAAATTTTAATGGCTCGTCATTTCACCTCCGCCGAAATCAATACTTTAATAAATAGCTCAGGTTTGTATCGTTAGGAAAAATACAAATTATCTCCAAATTTGTCATCTTTTAACTTACTTTTTCTTATATATATATATAAATATATATATGAAAACATTCTTAATGTTTATGTTTATAATGGATTTTGAGCTAAGTGAAAAAAGGGATTTTGACGTAGGAAAAATCTATTTCTGGGCGAGGGACCTGTGCCGCCCAGTGAATAAGCTCCTATTAGCACTTATTCTTAGGTAATTTACTGCTAAATATACCAGAGAAAAAATGTAATGGAGTGCTAGGTTAACTAGCTCGCTCACCTATTGGTATCGGTATAGAATTGGGCGTATAATCCAGAGGTCCCGCACTATTTAGATTTATCCACGACAAAGACCCCAATAGAGGAGAGCCGTTCAACCTCACTCGGCACCAGCAACTCTGCATCCGCTCAGAACCCAACTCCTTAGCACCCAAAGTTTGGGGACTCCAAGGGAGAGGAGCTGGGAGGGTTCACTGGGCGGCACAGGTCCCTCGCCCAGAAATAGATTTTTCCTACGTCAAAATCCCTTTTCTGGGCTTGAACCTGTGCCGGCCAGTGAATATATACAAGAGAAATGTCACCAAACTTGCAAAATAAAGGAAAAAACATAAACATAAGGGAAATACAAGTTGCTTTAATCAGAGATGAGTGCCAAAAACAGCTATAAGAGTATCTTAAAAAGAACATAAATCCACTTGGTAGAACAATTGTCAAAAAAGGTAAGGTATAATAATGCCGTGAGTGATGATATATACAGATACTCAGAGGTCAAAAATTTACAAATATAGTAATAGTAATCAGGTGCAAAACCAACGAATACAAATAGGGTATAAATGAGGCAGGTAAGGGGGAGATAAAATGACAAAGAATTAATATGAGAGTTACCTGGGGGTAACTACACTCCCTGCAGCTACTGTAGGAAATTTAAGGGCTTCCAAATGTTTAAGGTAGTGTTTCTTGAACACTGACGGTGATTTCCACCCTGTATACCTGGAAAGGTCCGTAAAATTCATGTGGTGAAAAAAGTTCACCGAAGTAGCAATCGCTCTGATATCATGTGCAAGAGGAAAAGAGTCAGGGTTAGCTTATTTAATAAAATACAAAATTTGTTGCCTGATCCCTTTAATGGTAATGGTACCGCCTTGTTCTCTAACGAATAGAGGCCCCGAGGAGTTAGAGGAGGTCCGGGATAAATAAGACCTAAGAGTAGTAACAGGGCACAGAGACGGATCTTGCGTGAGGGGAACAATATTCCAGGAGGACCATCTGTTCTGAGGGTCTTCGTTCTTAGCTAAAAAGAATTTGTTAGGTGAAAGAAGGACCTCTCCCGAAGGAAGGAACTCAATATGACCCGGGTCTCTTGACAAAGCTGCCAGTTCAGAAATTCTTGCCCCGGAAGCCAAACTCACCAGGAAAAGTGTTTTCCTGAGAAGGGGAATGTAATCACAAGAATTGTTAATGGTATCAGAAGCCAAATTGAGTACATCATTAAGGAACCAGGTAACCGGGGTAGGACGAGTAACCGGTTTCAGTCTGGCACAGGCTTTCGGAATTGAAGCTAACAAAGAGTCGGTTAAGTCTATGTTAAAACCCACTAGGAAGATCTTTTTCAAGGCAGATTTAATAGTGGTGATAGTATTGGCTGCCAGACCTGATTCTAATAAAGTTCTAAAGAAAGTGACTGTAAGGTTCAAGTTCATACAGTGTACGTCTGAGTCTATCAAAAATTTAGCCAACTTTTTAACCGCAGAATCATATTGGCGGATGGTGGAATCCCGTTTATCTGATTCTAGGAACAGGGTGTTCTGAGGATCGATATTGTCACCATGCATGGCCGCAAACTTCATGAAGTCCATAAAGTTAGGGCGCTCTGAATGTTTGAGAAAGCGTACACAACGCGTGTTTGTACTATCTGAGACAGAACCGGATTGGGTATCGGGTGAGGATGTAGTCTCAACTCTCGCAGGAGAGGGTACCAATTGCTCTTGGGCCAGTTGGGTGCGACCAAGGCTACTCGTCCCTTGAAGGATCTCAGTTTGTCTAGGACTTTCAGTAAAAGATTCACCGGGGGAAAGAGATAAATCCTTTCCCAGATGTCCCAATTCTGTGACATGGCGTCTGTGGCATAAGCCTGAGGGTATGGATTGGGAGCCACATATACTCTCAATTTGTGGTTGGACTCCGTGGCGAAGAGGTCCACTTGGAGACCCGGAACCCGAGAGAGAATCCACCGGAATGACTTTAGATCGAGTGACCATTCCGATTCTAGAGGGGAGGTCCGGGACAAGGCGTCTGCCACTACGTTCCGGACTCCCGCCAGGTGGACAGCTGAAAGATGCCAACGGTTCGAGGCTGCCAGGGAGAATATGGCTACTAGAACATGGTTCAGAGGCCCTGATTTTGATCCGCCTCTGTTGAGGCAGCGGACCACCACTTCGCTGTCGAGAACCAGACGAAGGTGTTGTCTCTTGGGTGGAGCGAGACGTTTCAGGGTTAGAAGAACTGCCATGGCCTCCAGCACATTGATGTGAAATTGGCGGAATAAGGGAGACCAAAGACCTTGAACTTTCCTGAGCTGAGAATAGCCTCCCCAACCTGATAGGGATGCGTCCGTGTGAATGATTAACTTCGGAGGCGGAAATCGAAGGGGAACTGACTTTGACAGATTGTTGGCCCTTGTCCAAGGTAGAAGTCTTTCCCGGAGAATGGGAGGAAGGCGGACTTTCCTGTCCCGGAGCTTCCGGTTCGCCCTCGAACGCCAGACACGATTGATATCTTTCAATTTTGCCTTCAGAAGTAGATCCGTCACTGAAGCAAATTGAAGGGACCCTAGGATCCTCTCTTGGAGTCGTCTGGAACTTACTTTGTCTTTTAGAAAGCGTTTGGTGTTCCTTGCGATCTCTAACCTCTTGGGTTTGGGAAGACACAGAGTATGAGATATAAGATCCCATTGCAGGCCGAGCCATTGGAACTTTGATTTCGGAAGAAGACGGGACTTCTTGAAGTTGATCTGGAAGCCTAGAGATTGAAGGTATTGGATGACTCTGTGAGTGGCTTTTAGGCAATTTTGGGAGGTGTCTGACCAAATGAGCCAGTCGTCCAGATAGGCTACTACTTGAATCCCTTGATTTCTGAGTTCCTGAACAGCAACTTCTGCTAACTTTGTGAAGATCCTTGGGGCGATGTTGAGCCCGAAAGGCATCACCTTGAAGGAGTAACTTTTGTCCCCTAGGCGGAAGCCTAGATACGGACGGAAGTGTCTCGCTATCGGGACGTGATAATAGGCGTCTGTAAGATCGATAGAGGTGGTGACGGCCCCACGGGGAAGTAAGATCCGCACCTGCGAGACGGTAAGCATTCGAAACTTGTCGCATTGAATGGACAAGTTGAGAAGGGATAGGTCTAGAATCACTCTTCTCTTGTCCGAATCCTTCTTCGGGACACTGAACAGCCGACCCTGAAACTTCAGGTGTTTCGTTTCTTGTATGGCGTTCTTTTGTAACAGGTCCTGGACGAATTCGACTAGGTCCGGAGTGGAATGTTGATGAAATCTGTTCGGAGGTGGAGCTCCTTGAATCCAACTCCACCCCAGTCCCTTGGAGATGATACTGAAAGCCCAGGGACTGAACCTCCATTTGTTGCGGAAGGCATAAAGCCTCCCCCCTACCCGCTGCACCTCAGTATTGGTTTGAGGAGTTGCCTCCACGTCCGCCTCGGAAGTTCTTTCCCTTGCGAAAGAATCTACCTCTACCTCTGTTCTGGTTTGAACCACGGTGGTAGCCTCTACCTCTATTATAACTCTGGGAAGAGCCTTGAGCCTCATAAGACTGATTAAAGGCTGGAGAGGTGGTGGAGGCACCGGGAAGCTGGCTCTTAGGGAGCAGAAAGGTGACATAGTCGTTCGATGAAGGAGCCTGAGAGGTGGAAGGCTGTGCAGGAGCAGCAGGAGATGGAGGAAGAGGCTGACGGAAAACAGACGAACTACTCTGCTGTTGCCGGAACTGGGTGGAGGTATACGGGCGGAGCTTCTTCCTACCCCGGGCTTGGTAATTTGCGGGATCATACTTCCGCTTAGGAGTCAAACCCCAACGGGCTTTAAGGCTCTGATTGACCCTAGTAGCCTCTGCCAAGACTTCCTCCACAAGATCCTCAGGGAAAAGATTTGAACCCCAGCAAGAGGACCGGATAAGTTTATTAGGCTCGTGCCTAATAGTCGCCTCAGCCAGGACGTGTTTGCGGCACCTACGTTTAGCAATAGCAAAGTCATATAGATCGAAATATAACGACTGCAAAGTAGCCTTATTGAGAGACTTAAAGATACTCTCAGTATCATAAGTTAAGGCTATCGACTCCGTAGACGTGGCCAAGTTCAAAGTTCGCCCAACACGTAGACGGGAATCATACTCCTGTTTAATAAGAGATTCCGGGAGACGGGGAAGCCGTTCGCTAAACATAACTGAAGCACAGTCCGCTGTTAACTTGCCAGAAGTAAAAGTGGTATGGACATTGTCCCAACACTCAACACCTGAAGGAAGAAGGAGGGAGATCGGATCCACCTCTCGGATGGGAGGCAAGGGCTTCTCCTCCAGAGCATATTGGAAAGCAAGCTCTGCTACCTTATTGACGCATGGAGTCACGGTGTTTTTGTCCATTAAGAACATTGTGAAGGAACTCTTATAAGGCGTCAACATGGTATTGGTACAACCAATATCATTCAAGAACCTAGCCCAAACAGATTGGGCTTGTTCTTTTGGGAAAATGACCGTCTCTTTGGGGACCTTATCCAGCCGAACCAGAGCTTCCTCGGTAAGCCTGGCATAACCATGAAATGGAAATGCTAGACCAGGAGGAAAGAATTCAAAATCCTCCAGAGGACGAGTGCCAAGACCTTCCAATGTCAACATCCCGTCTGAGAATGGGGAATGAAGAGCCATGCGCCAAGGGTTATTCTTGGTAAACGGCGGGAGCTTAGAGGCATCCGGGATGAGAGAGCTTTGGACTCGCTCCGGAGCACCTTGCTCTAATGCCCAAGTCTCTGACCAATGTTAGAGAACATCGTGTCCATCTTGGCCTGCATTTCCGACACAATCTTAGATTGCATCTCCGTCACGATGCGAAGCATGGCTGATTCGGAAAGGCCCGGGCTAGGAGCAGGAGTGGCGGAATGTACTCCCGGGTCGTGAGACTTAGAGGAGGAGCCGGAAGCCTTAGATGACGGGTTTGTATTTGGCTTGGAACTATGGGAAGCCTTGTGGGGCTTACGAGCTTTTGGCAAAGTTCTAGACGTAGACTTATCTTTGGGGGGAACCGGGTGTGATCGATGAGACGAATCACGGTCCCCAGAGAAACCATGAAAAGAAGAGAGATCAGATGAAGAAGAAAGAGCGGGGCTGAGGATAGGAATCTCAGCGCCGGTAACACCTGCCTCACTTACCACCCTACCTGCATCCGGATCATCCAATAACATGGGTTCAACATCCAAGTTCATGGAAGCAACATTGTCTTCCAGATCTCCGGGGGCATCCAACGGATCTTGTTCCTGGTCGATGAATCCCGCTATGGTGGCATCAATGTCGGCAATGATGGGTGCCGCAACATGCCTAGCCACAGCGGCTGAAGACTTGGCATTAGGGTAGATCATGGCACAGTAGTCTTCAGACAGGACGTAAGGCTGTTTAGATTTGACGTTTCTGGCAAATCCCCCAACCCACACTTTCAGTGTGGCCCGAGCCGCAGTCTTCTGCTCCGGGGATGCCTGAAATAATAGTGGGAATTATAAAAAGGAAGATTCCCGGTGGTCCTTCAAGACCATAGAAATCTTACTAAATAGTGTATGTATACCAAAAAAGGTAAAATAATTAGAAAGGCAACATAGCCAACGGGACTCACCGAATCAGATCCGAGGGTGGTGATGAGGTCAAAACAGACCATACAGTTATCAGGGTGCCAGACCACTATGTCCTCCAGCTGAACTCCGCAGAGGGCGTGAGACCTACATACGGTATGGCCACAAGGCTGATGAAGAACAGCCGCACAGGCCGTCGTCTGACAATGCACCATCTATAAAAAGAATAGTATATGAGAAACTGTAATTCTCTTAAGTAGGGGCGGGTCCAGAGGACCCGGGACTAACATAAGTCTAACTTAAGACTAGAGCTTAACTGTAATACTCTCAAGTAGGGGCGGGTCCGGAGGACCCGGGCCTAAACATAAGTCTAACTTAAGACTAGAGCTTAACTGTAATACTCTCAAGTAGGGGCGGGTCCGGAGGACCCGGGCCTAAACATAAGTCTAACTTAAGACTAGAGTATAGCTATCCATTCCGGTCGAGCCGGGATCATAAAAAAGGATGCCACAAAGAATTAAGACACATGGTGTCTGATTTCCCGGAGCGAGGTTAAGCCCCGGGCCGGGAAATAAAAGTATATCCATAAACCAATACATATAGGAACTCCGGGATAGTGATCTGTCATATATAATCCTATATAATCATAGGAACTGTTATAAATTAATAGGGGGGCGGAACTGTAGATAAGAACCGCCAACCGAACCCGGAGGGTTTCGTATAACATAATAAAAGTGTGATAGGTGAATATAAAATAGGGTGCACCGGGATCCTACTCTGTTGACCGGTGGCCAACCCGTCTAGACAGAGACGAAACCGCCGGGACACCCGGAGGACAAAGTCCATAAACACTGAACTACCCCCTCTAAAAGGAGGGAAGGCAACGGTCCCCTAGGGGAGGGGGGGAGAGAAGCCTAGCCACCAACCTAGCGAGAGGGGGAGCTTGGGGGAGGATCACGTGATACGGAGCAGCAGGGCTACCAACTGACGATCCCCAAACACTACCAGACAGATCATACGGAGTAATAAGCACAAATATTCATTATAATAGTAATAGCGTTGACAATTATATAAATATACACATAAAAAATTTAGGGCAAGGCATGCAACATAATAAATAAATCCCAAAGGACAACACCTGATGGCTTATATAATAAAATTGCCGCCTAGTAACGAAGGTCGGCAAGCCATCTACGATACGTAACTTGATATCGGCCCTAAATATGAACCACAAGGGTTCTAAACGCTAAATAATGAATATCCACAATAACATATAAAAAACTTTTAACTAATAATAAAAATAATACACTTAGTAACACCGCGAGTGAAACTAAAAGCTCTCAAAACAGGAGTACCAACTGTAAGCGGAATCGAGCAAGACCGAGATGATCGAAGAGAATAAACTCCTATAATTTAAATATTAAACGATCTAGATTGCTCAAAACACAGCAAAACATAGCTTGGTACTTAACTTAGACGGTGTCTCCTGGGAAACCGATGAAGAAGCCATAATCCAGTGGAAAATAAGCAAAATACGAGAGCACAAAAAAAAAGCGGGTTACAACACAGGCGTGCTAAAAAGGAGTTGGGTTCTGAGCGGATGCAGAGTTGCTGGTGCCGAGTGAGGTTGAACGGCTCTCCTCTATTGGGGTCTTTGTCATGGATAAATCTAAATAGTGCGGGACCTCTGGATTATACGCCCAATTCTATACCGACACCAATAGGTGAGCGAGCTAGTTAACCTAGCACTCCATTACATTTTTTCTCTGGTATATTTAGCAGTAAATTACCTAAGAATAAGTGCTAATAGGAGCTTATTCACTGGCCGGCACAGGTTCAAGCCCAGAAATCTATTTTCTGGGTCGACCTGTGACGCCCGGTGAAAAGGGTCCTTCTTATCTCTTTTCTGATATAAATACTTCCAAATATACCAGAGAAAGTTAAAGCATGGAATGCAGAGGTTACTACCCTCGTGCGAGCACCCTAAGGGCATCGTGTATAAAGAAAGGGCGTGTGATAACCACTATTCACAGGTCATCTTCCATTTAGATCAATCCTTCCTCAAAAGGGGGAGCCGCCCTAACGGCACCAACCTAACTCACTTGATCCACTCAGCGACGCCTACCTCGAGCGCCATCTACTCATCCTTCTGTTGGACTTGTACTACGACGGTTGCTTTGTTTTGTGTCTCGCTTTTCGCTGAGTTTTTGTGGATTTCTTCATCATGGCTGAAGCTCTCCTTACTCCTGCACCAATGTTAAGTACCATAGATTGTTTTGACAGTTTTTCTAAGTACCGGTTAAGTGGTTTTAAGTAATAGGAAGTGTTTTTTAATACGCTCGGCCTTGTGCCTTCCGAGGCCCACGCAGCCATGTTTATTGTTTACACTCAGTGCGTTTTCTTTTTGCTTTTCGTTGCCCTTTTGGTACTGTTATCTGTTAGGTACTTTAATCTTAATTTAATCTTAACTTAATCTTATTTTAAGATTGTAGGCTGCATGCCTCTGTTTTAAACCGATTATCATTAATTTGTGGTACTTATTAGTCGTTTACAAGTCCGTTTTCTGTTAATGAAGAATAGCGTTCGGGGTTTCATTACAGTTTAGTACCCCCGCTTCGGTAGGCCCTTTATTATGATAATTCTTTTTGACTGTATTCCATTCCCCTATCGCTATTCTTTGTTAGACTTTTTTGTTATTTTCGGACAGATGTGTTTTGATTTTGAGGTACGTGCTTGTTAGATTGATCGTCGTAACCTCCGAGTCCGAGAGGATGGGGTTCCCGTTTTCTTTATTGTAGACTCGGGGGCCCGTTCTCTCTGTCTCACCCTATGGGATGACTACGTCATAAACGTGATTGTTTTAAGGTTACGGCGCTCTTTCTTGGCTTATACTGTAGTTGGTGTTAGATCCGTATCGTACTAGAGTCGCCTAAGGTATCGGCTGCCTTGCGCGGCCTTATGTTCCCTCCCCCCCCCCCTCCCCCTCAGTTCCACTCTCTCCTCGCTCCGGCCTGGGAGTTGGGTCGGGACATTATTCATACTCCGCCATGAGTTTCACTCTGAACTGGGAATGCTTATTACCTAATACCTATTGCGCCCCTTCGACAGGGAATCCTCCCCTCATTGGCTTTCCACAACTTGACTCTGGCTTCGGCTCTCCGTTCACACGAATCTGATGTATCTACTTTTTGTTCTTTACTCTCCAGCATGTCCTACCGGAGTGCTATGGAGCTTTCTTACTACATCCTGTTAACGTATCCCTTCATTGGGGTAAGGATCTATTACCAAAACACTCCCCCCCTCATAGCCGCCAGGCTTCCGTCGCCCTCCGGCTTTCCCATTACATAAGCCATAATTGTTAAAGTAATTTCTCCGGAGCTCCGGCTCCTCCATATTCATATTCTGTATCAGATTCTATCATTATATATTTTGTATTTGTAGTAATTACGGCGGAGCTCCGGCTCCTTTTTCTGGGTCGACCTGTGGCGGCCGGTGAAAAGGGGTCCTTCTAATAAACTTTTTTGATAAAATCTTCCAATTATACCAGAGAAAGATAAAAGCATGGAATGCAGAGGTTACTACCCTCGCGCGAGCACCTTGTGGGTGTCGTGTATAAAGCAAAGGCGCGTGAAAGCCACTATTCACAGGCTGTCTTCCATTTAGTTAATTCCTTCGTCAAAGGGATGGGCCGATACAGAGGCACCTGCCATGCTACCAGAGCCACGCCACCCACGCCCCGACGCGAGCGCCATCTGAACAACATCCTTCTAATTTGGACATGCTGGCGTGTGTGTATATTATTGTGCTCTCGGCTTTTTCACTCTTGTGGATTTATTTTGTCATGACCGAAGCTCCATCTTCACCCATTCCAATGTTAAGTACCATAGTTTGTTTTGACAGCTTTTTGTAGTACCGGGCTTTTGTCATCTACCCAGTATAGTCTGTTTTATCACTACCGTCTGGGCCCGTCCGCGTCGTCGGCGGCCATTGTTTTTTCCCTTGTCTTGCTGGGAGTTCATCTTAGTCTTGCCCATTTGGTACTCTGTCACTTAGGTTCTTGGTTAAGTCCCTGGCCTTATGCCTTTTTGAACCATCATTATTATTATCGTTATTACTTCCCATGGTACTTTTTGCTAGCAAGTCCAATCTGCGAACAAGAATAACGTTCTAGCTTTATTATAGTTTAGTACCCGGCCCCCGAGGCGTTCGTCAGTCGACTATTTCCCTTTAATTCAGGTTTTAGCAGAGGTTATTCTTCGTTCGTAGTCTTGTATTTGATGTTACAATTTTATTATTATACGTTTATAATAGTTTTGTGTGCTTATTAGGTCCTGATTTTGTAACCACGGGAGCGAGAGATTGGGGTTCCCGTTTTCTGTTCTCAGTCACAAGTTACCCCTTTCTCTCGTTTTCTTTCTTAACCTCAGGTAGGTGACCGGATTTCCCGTTTTCCGTTGTGTCTCCCTCTACGGGTGTATGATAGCTTACGAGTTATTTAGTTTATGGTTACTATTCAATAGTTAGTGTTATTTAATAGGTCCCGAGTTCCGTCCTCTCCCCGTTACGGCTTGGGAGTAGTTCTGAACATTTTCCACTCCGCCTTGAGTTCTACTCCGCCATGAGGGATTCTCAATGAGTTTGGAACTATTGTTATATATTGTTTAAATACAACCCTCTGGGACGGCCTTCATATTGTTTAGATACGACCCTCCGGTGGCCCTTACTCCGGTCTCAGGCCACGGCCATATCCACACAAATATCCATTGTTATTCACAATTGAATTATTATTCACAATTGAATTATTCAGGACCTTTCATTGACCTCCGGCTTCACCGGAGATCACCAATACGCTTAACTATTATATTAGCCTTAGCCTTTAGCTACGGCTTGTGTTTTATATTTATTTTACGGGCCTGTCACTGCTTCCCCGACCCTCAGAGGTTCGGCAGATTGCTTTAGATTATTTATTCTTATTTCATTATTATCCCTTTTATAATGATACAGTCCCATTGCCATTGCTCCGGCTCACTCCGGTGCAGGAACTTTTATATCTAATGTATTTTAATATGGAGCTCCGGCTCTCACTCACTGAATTCCCATAAGCACGCATGTTGCATTACACTAAGCTCTGTTAGTAGATTTTTAATCCCTTACCAGAGTCTCAAGGAACATCCAGACTTATGTCTCCTTTCTTTTACAGAAGGTCCGTTGTACTGCCCAAGGATGCCCTGCCTCGTTCAACGACCCCGTTGGACATGACCTCTGTCGGTCACATGCACATTGCGCCATCTCCTTTATCCGGGAACCGGGACAAGCCTCTTATATGGTTTGGTTCCCGGATTTGTGCTCGCTCTGTTACGAGTTGTCCTCAATACTCCTGACCGATGATGTAATTGGGTTTTCCTTTTGTTCCTTGTTTATCTTTTGCAGACATTGATTTGACCATTAATATTACATACATGGTATATTTCGGAGAGCGATCCCTCTCCTGCATCACTAATCACTACAAATCTTTGAGGCCGATGATGACTCTCTTCGGTCAGCAAGGGCTGCTCTTCGTCTTTGGGTGTCGGGCTTCGGCAGGAATGCCCCGTCTGGCGCACCCTATCTCCTCGATGGAGACATGGCCTCCCGTCTCTTCCCAGGCTCGACAACTGCAGCAGTCTCTCCGGAAGTTGCTGCCCCCTTAATTGAAGAAGTCAGAGCAACCATTTCCGCGGAGGACGAACCCCTCTTACCGCTGGACGTGGCAGATCTAGATATAGACGTAGAACCCATGGACGAGCAGGTAAGTGGTGCCGAGTTGGTGGAAACCCTTTTCTCGCCTACTCCTTCTTCTACCTCTTCCTTTCTCGGTTTTGATAAGCCTAAGGCTTCTCCTCGGGATCCCTCTGTCCCCGTACGACCCAAGGTGAAGCCACTACGTACTTATAAGTCTTCAGCTTTGCCAGTATCAACGTCACCGGTCCCCGGACCCTCGACGGCTCCTGATGTTCATATTGCTCCCAGTAAAACCGCGACTCCTAAGAAGTCCAAGTCTACCAAATCCAAGACACCACCAACGGGTGGCTTTCAGGTACCCTTCTTCCCCGTTGAACTGGTCAGGGATATCGTCAGGGAACAAATTCAACATCAGTCTGGGGCGATGACAGAGCTTAAGGATATGGTGGCTACTCTGATCCGCTCCAGAACTCAGATTCCTCCTCCTTCAGCCCCAGACGCATCGAAGCTACCTCCCTTCGATAAAAACAATCCTTGGCGGTTTGCCTTGCATGCCCCATTCTTAGATGGTTCCCTAACTCTAGAGGGCATAGGCACCCGCCCTCTAGAGGACCTGGAGTTCTACCCCCCGGGGCTAGAATTCCCATTCAATGGTTTCGTACGTTTAAAGGAGCATGCATTGGTCCGAATGGACAAGGTACCGAAGGAAACAGTGATATTTCCGAAAGAGCAGGCCCAGGCTATACAAAGGTGCCTACACTATTTTTACGACGGCGGCCTCCATCTCTTTGCCGCTCATAGACAAAATCACAGAGCTGAAAATACAGGCCATCAAGGAAGGCTCTTCCATGCCGGCTCTCAAGGAGACGGACCCCACCTCATTGCTTATTCCGGGTACCTCTGCAACCTGGGACGACGCGTCTTCTACCTTCACAGTGGGGAAGCTAGACCCGGACTGTGCCTCTACTCTTTTCTCTGAGAAGCTCCCCAGATTACTAGAGAGTCTTCTCAAAACTGAGTTCGAGACCCATAATAGACTAGCTAGGTCCCTCCACTCCATCACCTCCATAGAGTCCCTAGCATCGGTTTACCCAGAGGAAACATTGTTCAGAGTCGTCACAAAGAACCTGCTGCTGTCCTACCAAATAGACCTCCATGACTTCTGGTCAGCTCGAATTAGTTGAAGGAAGTTCGTTCTGTCTGAGGCCTCCATCAGACATGAACCAAACAGGCTGATAGCGTCCTCCTGCTGGGGTAAGAACCTCTTCCCTCAGAACGAAGTTGATAAGGTTCTTCAGGACGCGGCGAGGGCAAACCAAAATTTGCAAGTAAGGTGGGGTCTCTCGACTAAAAGAAGGATCGAATCCCAGAAACAGACGTTCTTCAAGAAGAAGCAGAGATTTATTCCTTACAAGACGGTCCGGGGTAACTCGTCGAAACAGTCTTCCTCTGCTTCGACTTCTCAACAACCGGCTCCCCCTCAGCAAGTAGTCTACCTCACTGCTCCCCCTGGTACACAGCCCAACCCCACTTGGATGTCCTCTCCTGCATACAACCCTACCTACGAATCCTCCGGTTCCTTTCGTGGACACCAGAGAGGAAGCTTCAGAGGTAGAGGACAGTTCCGTCAGCGAGGCGGATCTAAAGCAAGGGGTGCTCGTGGAGGGAGGGGACCTAGGTTCACTCCCTCCCAATGACGTCTTGCCGGTAGGAGGGAGACTTTATCACTTCCGAGACCATTGGGCCTTCAGTCCATGGGCTCACAGCATAATATCCAAGGGCTTGGGTTGGAAATGGTCACAGGGATCCCCTCCTCCACCAGTGACCTTCTTCCAGAGACCCACTCCCATCCTGGAAGAGTACACTACAGAGTTACTCAAGAAGAAAGTGATCAAACAGGTTTGATCCCTAAAATTCCAAGGCCGCCTGCTTACAGTCCCGAAGAAAGACTCGTCGGCGTTGAGGGTAGTTCTGGACTTGTCGAAACTAAACTCTTACATCCTCTGCGACAAGTTCCGTATGCTGACTATCTCTCAGGTACGGATCTTACTTCCCCGTGGGGCCGTCACCACCTCTATCGATCTTACCGACGCCTATTATCATGTCCCAATAGCTCAAAACTTCTCTCCTTACCTAGGCTTCTGTCTCGGCAAGAAAGCCTTTGCATTCAAGGTCATGCCCTTCGGTCTCAGCATTGCCCCCAGGATATTCACGAAACTGGGAGAGACGGTGCTCGAACAACTCAGAAACCAAGGGATACAGATCATCGCCTATCTGGACGATTGGCTCATTTGGGCCCAGTCGACCCAGGAATGCAACAGAGCTACGTAGAAGGTAATTCACTTTCTCGCCAAACTGGGATTCCAAGTCAATCTCCGAAAGTCTTGCCTACAACCATCAAGCCACTTCGAATGGTTAGGCATCCGGTGGGACCTTTCAAAGCACAGGCTCTCCCTTCCTCCCAAGAAGGTAAGGGAGATAGCTTCCAAGGTCAGGAACTTTCTCAAGCACAAACAGGTGTCCAGAAGAGCTCTAGAACGCATCCTCGGCCTTCTTCAATTTGTCTCACTGACCGATCTCCTATTAAAAGCCAAACTCAAAGACATCAATCGAGTTTGGAGAAAGAGAGCGACAATACCTTTGAGAGACAAGATCTCGAAGATCCCCTCTGTCTTAAAAATGAGACTACGACCATGGTCCAAACGGAGGAACCTCTCCAAATCGGTTCCTCTACAGTTCCCCTCTCCACAAGTGACAATTCATACCGACGCGTCTCTGAGTGGATGGGGGGGTTACTCCCAACATCAGATGTTTCAGGGCTCTTGGTCACCCGCCATGAAGCAGTTCCATATCAATGTTCTCGAAGCCATGGCAGTGTTCTTGACCCTGAAGAGAATCTCTCCTCCGAGGTCGACCCACATCAGAGTGGTCTCAGACAGCACAGCAGTAGTACACTGCCTCAACAGAGGGGGATCCAAGTCACCCAACCTGAACCAGATCCTGGTCACTATCTTCGCCTTGGCAGCCGACAAAAACTAGTTCCTGTCAGCAACTCACCTAGCAGGAGTCCAGAATGTGATAGCAGACTCATTATCCAGGACAAAACCACTGGAATCAGAATGGTCCCTAGACATACACTCCTTCCGGTGGATACTCAGGCTGGTTCCAGGTCTCCAGGTAGATCTATTCGCGACCCAACTCAATCACAAACTCCCCTGTTATGTGACCCCGAACCTGGACCCTCAGGCTTATGCCATGGATGCATTAACCCTGGATTGGAACCATTGGCAGAAGATCTACTTATTCCCAACAGTGAATCTTCTACTGAAAGTCTTACACAAACTCCGCTCCTTCCACGAGGCAGTGGCCTTAGTGGCACCTCACTGGCCAAAGAGCAGTTGGTTTCCTCTCCTCCTAGAGTTGAAGCTCCGTCCCTTCCGGATCCCATTCCCCAAACTGACCAAAGTGGTCCAAACTCGGACTGTGTCAGATTCCTCAAGGATAGCCAAAACCCTAACTTTGTGGATTTCATGAAGTTTGCGGCTCGTAAGGATGCGAACATCGACCCGGATAATGTCCTCTTTATTGAATCAGACAAAAGGGACTCTACGATTCGCCAATATGATTCGGCAGTTAAGAAACTAGCAGATTTCTTAAAGAATTCAGACCATACTGTTATGACTCCTAATTTAGCCATCTCCTTCTTTAGGTCCATATTTGACAAAGGCCTAGCAGCTAGCACTATAACCACCATTAAGTCAGCTTTGAAGAAGGTCTTCCTGGTTGGGTTTAACATTAACCTGGCGGATTCTTATTTCTCATCTATTCCAAAAGCATGTGCTAGGCTTCGACCTTTGGTTCGCCCACAAAAGGTCTCTTGGTCTCTGAATGATGTCCTCAGACTTGCATCAGGCACGGACAACGAATCCTGCTCCTATATCACTCTTCTTAGGAAACTTTATTTCTAACAGCTTTGGCCTCGGGTGCTAGAATCTCAGAATTAGCAGCTCTCTCACGAAACTCGGAAAACATCGATTTCCTCCCTTCAGGTGAAGTACTTCTTTTTCCTAGCTAAAAATGAAGACCCCCAAAATAGGTGGTCCCCTTGGAAGATTATTCCTCTTCTCCAAGATACTTCTCTATGTCCAGTCACTACTCTCAGGGCCTTTTTAGCTAGGACTGCTACCCGATCGTCTGGCCCCTTGTTTATCAGAGAACAATGAGGTACCATTTCCATTCAGGGTATTAGGCAACAGATCCTATACTTCATTAAACAAGCCAATCCAGGATCGTTTCCCCATGCTCATGATATCCGGTCAGTAGCTACCTCCATCAATTATTTCCAAAATATGGATTTTGATGACTTTAAAAAGTACACGGGTTGGAAATCTCCTATGGTCTTCAAACGCCACTATCTAAAGAACTTACAGGCCCTTAAATACCCAACGGTTGCAGCTGGGAGCCGTATCTCTCCCCAGTGATCTCTTGTTCTTCCTTTCGTCCATCTCTTTTCTTCTCCCTCCTACCCGCCACTCTCACCACGACGCCGTTTCCTTGGTGGTTTGTTAGCCCTAGTTTATTACATATTAGGTTAAGATGATTGTAACTTTTAATGTGTTACCGTAAATTTAGTGTTGGGGTATTCTTAGCCATGTCAGTTTTGTTGCTTGTTGTGCTCTGATACTCGGAGGCTTCCTTGTTATCATGTTTGTTTAGCCTTACGCTCACTATGTCCTGTGGCTAGTTTATGATTCATGCTTACTTACCTTAATATTATATATGGTTTTCCTTACATGGTGTTTTTTCTCTCCCCTCATTACTAATTATTATTGGGCTTGGAAGGCATTCTCTGGTACATTTTCACCGGCCGCCACAGGTCGACCCAGAAAAGGGATTTTGACGAAGGAAAAATCTATTTCTGGGGAGAGGCCTGTGGCGCCCGGTGAAACCCTTCCCTATTCTTTTGCACGATCCCACCCTTTCCTTTCCAAGCCATCATGTCCAATACAGAAGGATGTTGTTCAGATGGCGCTCGCGTCGGGGCGTGGGTGGCGTGGCTCTGGTAGCATGGCTGGTGCCTCTGTATCAGCCCATCCCTTTGACGAAGGAATTAACTAAATGGAAGACAGCCTGTGAATAGTGGCTTTCACACGCCTTTGCTTTATACACGACACCCACAAGGTGCTCGCACGAGGGTAGTAACCTCTGCATTCCATGCTTTTATCTTTCTCTGGTATAATTGGAAGATTTTATCAGAAAAGTGTATTAGAAGGACCCCTTTTCACCAGGCGCCACAGGCCTCTCCCCAGAAATAGATTTTTCCTTCGTCAAAATCCCTTTATTACACGACCTCGATTCTTCACATCAACTATAAGCTTCCTTGTCTTTACTTTTATATACTTAGTAAAGCTTCTAGGAAACTTTGTACTTATCGACCCTTTTTTATTACAGAAAGTACGCTGTGCTGCCAAGGGCTGTTCCGCTACCTTTCTCGATCCGGTAGGCCATGACGTCTGCCGGTCGCATGCCCACTGCACGATCTCTTTTGTCCGGGAGGATGGCCAGGCCCCTTACATGATCTGTTTCCCGGAAGCATGTGTGCTCTGCTACGAGCTTTCCTCCATTCTCCTCAATGATGAGGTAAGTGAGCGATATTTTCTGCATGCTAGTTTTTAAGGCTCCGCTTTATATATTGGTCGTTGGTATTTTTTACTGCTTTCACATAGCGATTCGATGTACAGTGAACCCTCGCTACTTCGCGGTTCGACCATCGCGGATTCACCACTTCGCGGATTTTTTTCATAACCCATGTATATACATATATCGCAGATTTTCCGGAAATATCGAAAATACCGCGATGTGACCGATGGTGCGAGATAGGAGAAAGTAAGGAAAATTGAATCATGATTGATTTTCAATATAAATGAAACTTTGAGGAGCAACAAAGATATCATTTGTTAGAGAGATAGAGAGGGGTAAGGAATGGGAGGTAGTGAAAAGTAGCCCACAGAGGGAGAGAGAGGTAGAGGTAGAGAGAGAGAGGTAGAGAGAGAGAGAGAGAGAGGTGAGAGAGAGAGAGAGAGAGAGAGAGAGAGAGAGAGAGAGAGAGAGAGAGAGAGAGAGAGAGAGAGATAGGTAGAGAGAGAGAGAGAGAGAGGTAGAGAGAGAGAGAGAGAGAGAGATAGAGGGGGGTTTAAATGTAATAAACAAAAAAAATTGATAGGTTATAACACATTGGTGCTTATGTAATATCAACTGTATACTGTAGACGGTTTGAATAAGTTAAGAAATGGTATAAACGATACTTTGTTAGTGTATTCGTACACACTCAAGAGCGGCAGCTAGATGACAGCTGATCTAATCACAGCCAAAAGTAAAACAAAAAGAAGTCAACAATACTCGATTTTTAAAACACACCCGAAATTTAAAAACAAAAGTACACGCTTTCTTAATGTGCAATTAACTATTTAAAGAGTAGCAATTTTCTAGAATAAAATTATATTTCCCAAAAATTAGTGGTTTGCTGATGAAATCGGATGCCGTATTTTTAGCTATGATTGAAATGGATGTAGACTCGGCCTAATTTTTTCGTTTCGTATTTAATTGACACTAAGAAAATTAATTTTAGTTTCTTCATCTAAATGTAAGTATTGTATAACACGAAGAGAGAGAGAGAGAGAGAGAGAGAGAGAGAGAGAGAGAGAGAGAGAGAGAGAGAGAGAGAGAGAGAGAGAGAGAATGAATCAGCTGTTGTAATCAAATGGCGTGTTTTTGTTTCGTGAGAATTTCATCGCCACGACTATAACAACAACATACTGTACTGAACTTTACAGTATTATACAGACTACTGTAATATGATAAAGTAAAATATTTGTAATCTATCTTATATGAAATGGGGCTATTTTTTTTTTTTTAAATTTACATTTACGTATGTAAAACAACTCTCTCTCTCTCTCTCTCTCTCTCTCTCTCTCTCTCTCTCTCTCTCTCTCTCTCTCTCTCTCGTAGATTGTTTTCCTGCTTTGCTACGTATGTATGATTTTATATAGATAAGGTAAATAATATTTGTAATAACATATTTTATAAAAGCTTTTACTGAAATATCATTATTTATCACTTTCATCATGCGCGTTAAATTCCTTAGTTTGTTTACTGAGCGTACTTTATGACGCCGTCGTTTCAGGCGGCGTCATAAAGAAAAACATTTCATTTGGAAGTCCTAAGAAAAATTAAGTAAAACATTAGTAATAACCAAATCAACATACTGTACTGAATAATCAATATAATCGATGCAAAAAATAACCTATACACAGATGTGTAAATGCGTTTGTTTCTTCATTATAATCAGAGATAAACGTAAACAAAACATTGGTTGCCATTTTTTATCGTGCTTTTTGGCGTGTACAGGAAATGCATGATATAAAGTCGCCTTTAATATTTGTGCCTGTTTTAGTTTAGGGTACGTTAGTACATGCATTAAGTGTTCTGTACATTAAAGGGTAGTTTGTTAACAGTACTACGTACAAGGGAAGGTTTTAAAAGTCTGAATATACATGTTAAATAAATAGGTAAATATGGTGTCACTACTTCGCGGATTTTCACCTATCGCAGCCGGGTCTGGAACCTATCTACCGCGATAAACGAGGGTTCACTGTATCCTGTTTTTTGTCCTGATACTTTCTGTCATACTTTCCCGTCTGCCGTTCTAAGTTACCCCCCTTTTTTCAGGCTGACGAGGATTCACTCCGGACGGCCAAGACCAGCCTCCGCTCCTGGGTGTCTGGTTTCGGACGGAATGCCCCGACTGGTTGCCTCTACCTCCTTGATTTGGACATGGCTTCCCAGTTATTCCCTGGTTCCTCCTTGGCTGCAGTGCCTCCGGAACAAACTGCCCCCATCATCGAAAGTATCAGAGCTGCCCTTCCAGTAGAAGAGGAAAACCTGCTCTCCGGAGACATCTCATCCCTGGACATTCACACCAAACCAATGGAGGAGCAGGTGAGTGGTGTGGATTTGGCAGAAACCTTTCTTTCTCCTACTCCTTCCTCTTCCTCTTCTTTTCACGGCTTTGACAAGCCTCAGGCTTCTCCTTGGGAAGGTTCCGTCTCGGTTCGTCCCAAGGTGAAACCTATTCGCAAAAATAAACCTAAAACTAATATTCCAGCTTCGCCTCAATCCATTTCTCCGGTCCCAGGACCTTCCTCAGCCCCTGACGTCCCAATGTTTTCACGCACCCCTCCTCGTCCTAAAGGACAGAAGGGTAAGTCCGCTAAATCCAAGGCTTCCGTGGTAGGTAGCTCCTCAGACGTCCAACTAACCTTAGAATCCATCCAGGACATGGTGGAGACGAAGCTGCAACGACACTCCGGGGTCATAGCAGAGCTGAAGGACATGGTGGCTAGCCTCATAAGAGACAAAGTCTCACCCTGAACCGTCCCCAGTTCCTGATGCATTGAAGCTTCCACCCTTCGATAAAAATAACCCTTGGAGGTTCGCTAAGCATGCCCCTTATTTGGATGGTACGCTTACAATTGAAGGGTTAGGGACCCGCCCTCTAGAGGATCTGGAGTTCTTCCCTCCAGATCTCCAGTTCCCCTTCAATGGCTTTGTTCGCTTACGTGAACATGCCTTAGTGCGGATGGACAAGGTCCCGAAGGAGACCGTGATATTCCCAAAGGAGCAGGCCCAAGCTGTCTGGGCCCGTACTCTGGCGGAATGGGGTTGCCGTAATTCCAAACAAACCCCTCACAAAGGAGCGTATACCATCTTTATCACTTCTCCATCCATCCCATCCCCGCTTACTGATAAAATCGCGGAATTAACTATCCAGTCAGTTAAGGACGGCATTCCCATGCCGACCCTTAAAGAAACAGATCCCACCTCTCTCCTCGTCCCTGGCACCTCGGCGCTCTGGAACGAGGCTTCCTCTACGTTCACGGTGGGTAAGTTAGACCCAGACTGTGCTTCCTCTCTCTTCTCAGAGCGACTCCCTAAGATCCCGGACCACTTATTGAAAGTGGAATTCGAATCGAGAAACCGGCTGGCAAGAACTCTTAACTCTGTAGTTTCCTCAGAGCTCATTGCCTCCTTATATAACGACGAACCTCTCTTCCGATTGCAGGCGAAGAACCTCCTACAGTCGTTCCAGTCGGACCTACATGACTTCTGGATGGCGAGAACTAATTGTCGGAAGCATGTTCTCGCCGAAGCCTCTATTCGGCATGAACCCTCCTCCTGTTGGGGTAAAACCCTGTTCCCCCAGGAAGAAGTCGATAAGGTTCTCCAAGACGCAGCGAGGGCTAATCAGAACCTTCAGGTTAGATGGGGCCTCTCGAATAAACGTAAATTTGAGAACTTACCCCGTCAACCCTTCTCAAAGAAAAAGCAGAGGTCGTATGTTTCTTATAAAACAGGTAGAGGTCACCTTCATCATTCCACGGGCCCTCACTCTTCAACTCCCTCTACGTCTAAAGCCCCTCCTCAACAGATTGTCTTCCTCCCAGCTCAAGGTTCCCAACCAACTGCAGCTACTTCTTGGATGACCTCCCCCGCCTTCAATCAGGCGTACGAGACCTCAGGTTCCTTTCGAGGATACCCTCGAGGCAGCGCCAGGGGCAGAGGTCAGTTCCGCCAACGAGGCGGACCTAAAGCTAAGGGTTCCCGAAGAGGTCGTGGGGCTAAGTTCAGCCCCACGCAATGAAGCAACTCCGATAGGGGGGAGACTGTTCCAGTTTTGGGACCAATGGACCTTCAGTCCTTGGGCCCACAGTATAGTCTCAAAAGGCCTGGGCTGGAAATGGGCACTAGGTTTACCACCTCCGATAGTGTCCTTCTTCCAGAAGCCCACTCCCATCCTAAAGGAATACACCAAGGACTTCCTGAAGAAGGCGATAAAGAGGGTACGGTCCCTGAAATTTCAGGCCGTCTGTTCACGGTGCCCAAAAAGAATTCATCGGCGTTAAGAGTGGTCCTGGACCTGTCCAAACTGAATTCTTACATTCTTTGCCACAGGTTCCGCATGCTGACTATCTCTCAGGTACGGACCTTACTTCCCCGTGGGGCCGTCACCACCTCTATCGATCTTACAGACGCATATTATCACGTCCCAGTAGCAAGAAACTTCTCTCCTTACCTCGGCTTCCGCCTGGGCAGGAAATCTTACGCGTTCAAAGTGATGCCGTTCGGTCTCAATATCGCTCCCAGGATATTCACAAAACTAGGGGAGACGATACTAGAACAACTCAGGAGCCAGGGGATCATGGTGATCGCTTATTTGGACGACTGGCTCATCTGAGCACGGAAGATTCAGGACTGCCACAAGGCTACAACCAAAGTGGTTCGGTTTCTGCACAAGGTGGGTTTCCAAGTCAACTTACAGAAATCCCGCCTTCAACCAGCAAGCAAATTCGAATGGTTAGGCATCCGCTGGAACCTCAAAAGTCACGAACTGTCTCTTCCTCCCAAAAAGGTCAAAGAGATAGCTTTGAAGACAAGACACTTTATCAAGAACGAACATATTTCAAGAAGGGCCTTAGAAAGAGTGCTAGACCTACTCCAATTTGCTTCAGTGACAGACCTCTTATTGAAGGCCAAACTCAAAGACATCAACCGAGTTTGGAGAAAGAGAGCTACAACCCGAATACGGGACAAAATATCGAAGATCCCCTCAGTCTTAGTTCGTCGCCTCCGGCCATGGTCGAAACAGGAGAACCTCTCCAAATCGGTTCCTCTGCAATTCCCTCCTCCACGTGTGACGATTCACACAGACGCGTCTCACAGTGGTTGGGGGGGGCTATTATCGACACCAGATGTTTCAGGGCTCTTGGTCCCCTGCGATGCAATAGTTCCACATCAACGTGTTGGAGGCCATGGCAGTGTTACTGACCTAAAAACAGCTATCCCCTCCACGCTCCACCCACAACAGGATAGTCTCCGACAGCACAGCGGTAGTTCACTGCATCAACAGAGGCGGATCGAAATCTCCCAATCTCAATCAAGTCCTGGTCACCATCTTTACCTTGGCAAACGAAAAGAACTGGTTCCTGTCAGCCACTCACCTCACAGGAGTCCAGAACGTGATAGCGGACTCACTATCCAGGACAAAACCACTAGAATCAGAATGGTCCCTAGACGCAAATTCATTCTGGTGGATTTTGAGACTGGTTCCAGGTCTCCAGGTAGACTTGTTCGCGACACAGCTCAACCACAAACTTCCCTGTTACGTGGCCCCGAACCTGGACCCTCAGGCTTGTGCTATGGACGCACTAACCCTGGATTGGAACCGTTGGAGGAAGATTTACCTGTTCCCTCCGGTGAATCTTCTGATGAAAGTTTCACCCAAGCTACGCTCCTTCCACGGAAAGGTGGCTTTGGTAGCACCTCAGTGGCCAAAAAGCAGCTGGTTTCCTCTCCTCCTAGAGTTGAAACTTCGCCCGTTCCGGATCCCATTCCCCAAGCTGACCCAAGTGGTCCAAACACGGACTGTGTCAGATTCCTCAAGGATAGCGCAAACCCTAACTTTGTGGATTTCATGAAATTTGCAGCCCATAAGGATGCAGATATTGACCCGGAAAATGTCCTCTTTATTGAATCCGACAAGAGAGACTCCACGATTAGACAGTATGATTCGGCAGTTAAGAAGCTAGCGGAATTTCATAAACATTCAGATGAAACTTGAATGACCCCGAACCTGGCCATTTCGTTCTTTCGGTCCCTTTTTGACAAGGGCCTCGCAGCTAGCACTATAACCACAATTAAATCAGCTTTGAAAAAGATCTTTTATGTGGGATTCAATATTGACCTCGCAGATTCTTATTTCTCATCCATTCCAAAAGCCTGTGCTAGGCTCCGACCTTCTGTTCGTCCGCAAAAGGTCTCGTAGTTTCTGAACGACGTCCTCAAGCTCGCGTCTGACATTGATAACGAATCCTGCTCTTACATATCGCTTCTTCAGAAGACCTTATTTCTTATGGCCATGGCCTCAGGTGCTAGAATTTCGGAATTGGCAGCTCTCTCCCGTAATCCGGAAAACCTGGATTTCCTTCCGTCAGGAGAAGTTCTTCTCTCCCCAGATAGAGCTCTCTTAGCCAAGAATGAGGACCCATAAAATAGGTGGTCCCCTTGGAAAATTATTCCTCTTCCCTAAGATGCTTCTTTGTGTCCTGTCGCTACACTCCGGGCCTTTTTAGCGAGGACTGCGTTACGCTCATCTGGACCCTTGTTTGTCAGGGAACAAGGGGGTACTATTTCCATCCAAGGCATCAGACAGCAAATCCTTTATTTTATCAAACAAACTAACCCGGAATCTTTTCCACATGCATATGATATCCAGGCAGTAGCCACCTCCATCAATTATTTTCAGAATATGGATTTTGATGACCTTAAGAAGTACACAGGTTGGAAATCCCCGATGGTTTTCAAACGCCACTATTTGAAGAACTTACAGGCCCTTAAGTTCCCTACTGTTGCAGCTGGGAGTGTCGTCTCCCCCAATTAATTTCTTGCCTTTCTCCTTTTTTCGTCCTCCTCTCAACCTTCTCTCTCCCCCCTGCCACTCCCACCACGTTGCCTCTCACCTTGGTCAGTGTTTTTTGCCTCATTGATGTGTTATGTCGGTGGATTAGCCCACTTTTACTTTTTGTCAGGTTGACTTAATCATGCTGGTAGCTCTTAAATTTGAGATTGTATATAATTTTTGGTATCCTATGTTATGGTACAGTCTGTCATGTCTTTATACCCATGTTATTATGTTCTGCCTCCTGCCAATTTTGATACCATTGCTACCTTTGTTTTGATTGTTTTATTATGATGTTCTGGAGTTATGTACATTTCGCTGCCTACATGGCGTTGTTAGTTTTTAAGGAATTATTATTTTTGTCTGGGGAATTTAATTACTTATTATACTTTACCTCCAGTTTCACATATTTTTCTTACCTTATTCTTGATGAGATTTGATGTTTATGTCTGTCACTTTACGTGCCTTAATATAGTAATCCCCAGCTATACTTACGTTTTTGATTAACCTGTTGCTTGTGGGCTTGGAAGGCATTCTCTGGTACATTTTCACCGGGCGTCACAAGTCGACCCAGAAAAGGGATTTTGACGAAGGAAAAATTTATTTCTGGGGAGATGCCTGTGACGCCCGGTGAAACCCTTCCCTGTTTCTTCCCCGACCCTTCCCTTTCCAAGCCTTTTCTTGTAGAAGGATGTGTAGATGGTGCTCGAGGCAGGCGTCGCTGAGTGGATCAGGTGAGTTAGGTTGGTGACGTTAGAGCGGCTCCCCCTTTTGAAGAAGGATTGATCTAAATGGAAGATGACCTGTGAATAGTGGTTATCACACGCCCTTTCTTTATACACGACGCCCTTAGGGTGCTCGCGCGAGGGTAGTAACCTCTGCATTCCATGCTTTAACTTTCTCTGGTATATTTGGAAGTATTTATATCAGAAAAGAGATAAGAAGGACCCTTTTCACCGGGCATCACAGGTATCTCCCCAGAAATAGATTTTTCCTTCCTCAAAATCCCTTTTTGGGTGAGCGTGCCATGTCGTCCTGATAGAAGGGTTCCTTTAGGTAGCCTTCTAAGGGATATTAGCTACAGTGATACTCCCAGAGAAATAAACCGGAAGGTCTCCAGGATTCTAACTCCTGGTGCGAGTATCCAATCAAGGATATCGCATAATATCAAAGGACGTATTTTCTAGATACGACACATAGCAATCTTTACCCTGAATAGATTTAACTCTTTGATGTAAGGGGGAAGAGTGGCAAAAGAAAGGGGTGCCGATCTAGGTACCCGGTGGACCTCCTATCCATACTACTACCGCGCGCCATTCCTTTACTTGTCATTAAGCAGAAATAGTCACAGATAGTGTAATTTGGGGGGGGGGGGGGCAGTAATTTCGGGTGGGGTCAGCAAAAGGGTGGGTCCATCAGGACGACATAGCACTCTCACCCAAAAATAGATTTTTCACTTTGCTCAAAATCCCGTTTTTTGGCCTCGGGCCATGTCATCCTGATGGGAGCATACCAGAGAATTAACTTGAAATTACTATAGCTGTGGGTTTGTGTATACGCCTTCTACCTTGAATGGATTTCCTTATCTGGTCTCCTAGACCTGTATGTGAAATTCCAGTTAACTGTCATTTCCACTAAGCCTGGAACTGGGTTAGTGCTTCCTGCCCCCTGCAGGGAAAGTGTCGACTTCGACAATAAGGCTTCAAAGTTTGTATTTCCGTAGGAACAAAAGGGAAAACTTTAGAGCTTACCTTTTACTTACCATGGAAATCTGTATACTGATTTCAAGTTTTATGCCCTTATAGGGATTAAATAAAACTCTGGCATGTTTTATTTGTATGCAACTGAGGTAGCAGTAATAAGACGCAGATACGTTTTAGTATCTTTATTTTGCAACTACAGTAAATTATCAAATGAAGTTACAGTGAACCCTCGCTACTTCGCGGTTCGACAATCGCGGATTCACCACTTCGCGGGTTTTTTCCATAACCCATATATATATACATATCGCGGATTTTCCGGAAAATTCTAAAATACCGCGAAATCTGAAGACAACCAAATACGATATTTTGTTACCTGTAATTCCATTAATACTGTAATTAGTAATATCTGCTCTTACTGATTGTTCATTGCATTACATATGATATATAATTCAGCACAGAAAGAAATAAAACACGAAAAGAGAATGTGATCATACGATAATACAGTACTGTATACAGTACGTAGTAAAATTAAATCGAACATGAAACGCAAATCAGATGCAGTCATACCATATTAGAATGGTGTAAGGCTGCTGTTGACTACTACTGTACGTACAGTACTACAAATGTAATGGATGTGCTTCTTTTCCATAAATCTTTTGTATGTATACGTACGTAGTACTGCATCCAATAATATTCTTTGTTGCAAAAATCACATTTCGAATAAGCGTACGAGAGAGAGAGATAGAGAGAGAGAGAGAGAGAGACACACACATCCTACAGTACAACAAAAGCGTAAAATAGCGTACGTAAAGCTGTATTATTATTACAGTACTGTATTGTTATTATTATTATTATTGTTGTTGTTGTTAATAAAATTATTATTGTTATTATTATTATTATTATTATTATTATTATTACTGTATTACTGTACTGTACTGTATTATCATACGATAATTCAGTACTGTATACAGTACGTAGTAAAATTAAATCGAACATGAAACGCATATCAGATGCAGTCATACAATATTAGAATGGTGTACAGTAAGGCTGCTGTTGACTACTACTGTACGTACAGTACTACAAATGTAATGGATGTGCTTCTTTTCCATGAATCTTTTGTATGTATACGTACGTAGTACAGTACTGCATCCAATAATATTCTTTGTTGCAAAAATCACATTTCGAATAAGCGTACGAGAGAGAGAGAGAGAGAGAGAGACACACACACACACACATCCTACAAAAGAATAAAACACTGTAGCATACGTAAAGCTTTTAAATATTGTTATTATTATTGTTGCTGTTGTTCATAAAATTATGATTGTTATTATTATTATCATTATTATTATTATTATTACAGTACTGTACTGTATTATTATCATTATTTATTATTATTACGGTATTATTAATCTACGTACGTTCGGTATGCGCGGGGCATCTTCTATGAGTTGGTAACCTACGCATCATATACTGTAAGACCGGTTGTGATTGGTTCAAGCGCTGATAGATGACGAATCAGAACTCAAGTTTTGTTATCTAGCCTGTGATTGGTGTTTTGCCATCATCTCCTACCCGCAGCATCTAGGTTCTCGCGGGGCCGGATCGTCCACTTTCTCTTACCGCGTATCGCTGAGTAGACGTTCTTAAGTTTGTGAATCTGTGCTGTGTGCGACTTTTTTAAGTTGAACTTTTTGTCAAATCCTACTGTAATGGCTCCCAAGCGTTCTGCTTCTCTTAAGGCTGGTAGTGAGCCTAAACGCCACCGAAGGATGATGACGATAACTGAGAAGGTTACGCTTCTCGATATGTTAAAAGATGGTAGAAGTTACGCGGCCGCTGGGCGCCATTTTGGCATCAACGAATCTACTGTTCGCTATATCAAGAAGGACGAGGCGAACATTAGAAAGACGGCTGCAATCACCTTTAGCAGATCAGCGAAGCGAGTCGTTACAACGCGTAATAAAACGATCGTACGCATGGAAGGTGCTTTAGCTGTGTGGATTGCCGACTGCCGGAAGAAGAACATAGCGTTGGATACGAACACCATCCAAACAAAGGCTTTGAGCTTATATGAGAATTTTGCTGCAAAGGAACCTAAAGACGACGACGGCAACCATGCTGAAGATGATGATGATGCAGATGATCCTCAACGTTTTTCCGCCAGCAAAGGATGGTTCGCGAAGTTTCAGAAACGCTTTGCCCTGAAAAGCGTTTCCCTGCATGGGGAGGCTGCTTCCGCTGACACTGCCGCTGCTGAAACTTACGTGAACCAGACGTTCAAGAATATTATCGCCGAAGGTGGATACAAGCCGGAACAAGTCTTTAATATGGATGAGACCAGCTTGTTTTGGAAGAGAATGCCGTCGCGAACTTTCCTGTTCAAAGAGGAAGCCAAAGCCTCTGGCTTTAAAGCATTCAAGGATCGCGTTACCCTCGTGATGTGTGGCAATGCTGCTGGATTTTTGCTAAAGCCGGGGCTTATTAATAAGTCGAAAAATCCTCGCGCTTTGAAAAATAAAAATAAGAATCTCCTTCCCGTGTACTGGATGCATAATCAAAAAGCATGGATTACGAAGATGCTGACCTCCAACTGGTTCCATCAGTGTTTTATCCCGCAAGTCAGCAAATATCTCGTAGAGAAGGGCTTGCCATTCAAGATCCTTCTCCTTATGGATAACGCTGGTGGACACGCAACTGACCTGTCGCATGAGGGCATTCAGGTTGAGTTCCTGCCACCCAACACCACGTCATTAATTCAACCGATGGACCAGGGGGTTATCAGGGCGTTCAAGGCCCTCTACACGAAGAACACCTTGGCGGACCTCGTTGCGTGTGTGGATGCTGCCCAAGATGATGAGGATGAAGATTTTAACTTGAAGGCGTACTGGCGGCAGTACACCATAGCCACGTGCCTGCAGAATATTCAGAAGGCACTTCAAGAGATGAAACCTGCAACCGTGAATGCGAGCTGGAAGAAGTTGTGGCCCGAGATTGTTTACGACGACAAGGGATTTACTCCGTCGGAAATCCAACACTCTGCAATACGCAAATCTGTGCAGTTGGCTGCCATAATTGGAGGTGACGGGTTTGGCGACATGACGACTGAAGACGTCGACGAGTTGTTGGACTGCCATTCCCAGCCCCTAACTGACGCAGACCTCGAAGACCTGATGAAATCGGCAAGCGAAGAAGAGAGTGAAACCCAGGAAGAGACCCAAGAAAATGTCGAAGAAACGGGCTTAACATTAGAACGGCTTGCCAAGGCCTGCAACCATGCGAAGGAGTTGAAAGAAATGTTGCAAGAGTGGGACGAGGATATGGTTCGCTCGATGCAATTCTGCAACAAGATCGATGAAGACATGACTCCCTACAAAATGCTCTTGGATCGAAAAAAGAAGCAGCGGCAACAACTTCCGATCACAATGTTCTTCCAGCCTCACAAAAAAGAGCCAGTTCCTCCTGCTAGTACGCCTTCGGAAGAAATTGAAGAAGTTTCCCAGGAACAAGTTGAAGAGGTGTCCCAGGAAAAGACACCTCCGTCTGAAGAGACGTAAAATACTACCTGGCTGCACAGTAGAACACATCATCAGCTTCATCATCATCATTTCTACTGTGCAGCAAATTCATCGCCATCATCATTCAAGTTTTTCTTCAACTTCTTTCGTGGTGAGTACAGTAACAATCTTTATTTTTTACTTTAATATTCTTACATTCTAAAACTGTATTTGTGCCTGTTTTATAGTTTAGTACTGTACGTACTGTATGCATTAAGTTAAAGGGAAGGTTTTAAAAGTCTACATGTTGTAACCTATCATATTTTTTTTGTTTAAAATTTACATTTACGTACGTAAAACAATCTCTCTCTCTCTCTCTCTCTCTCTCTCTCTCTCTCTCTCTCTCTCTCTCTCTCTCTCTCTCTCTCTCTCTCTCGTAAAGTGATTTTTTATGTTTAAAATTTACATTTACTGTACGTACGTAAAACAATCTCTCTCTCTCTCTCTCTCTCTCTCTCTCTCTCTCTCTCTCTCTCTCTCTCTCTCTCTCTCTCTCTCTCTCTCTCTCTCTCTCTCTCGTAAATTTTTTTCCTGCTTTGCTACGTACAATACTGTATGTGCTGTACAGTACTGTATGATTTTATATAGATACGGTAAATTATATTTGTAAGGTAACATATTTTGTAAATGCTTTTACTGTAAATACTGTACTGTATCATTATTTATCACTATCATCATGCGCGTTAAATGCCTTCTTTGTTCTGAGCGTGGTTGTTTACTGAGCGTACAGTACTTTATGACGCCGTCGTTTCAGGCGGCGTCATAAAGAAAAACATTTCATTTGGAAGTCCTAAGAAAAATACGTAAACTAAAACATTGGTAATAAAAAAATCAACATACAGTACTGTATAATCAATATAATCGATGCAAAAACTAACCTATACATATATGTGTACACTAAATGAGTTTGTTTCTTCATTATGATCAGAGATGAACGTAAACAAAACATTGGTTGCCATTTTTTATCGTGCTTTTTAGGTGTTTAGGAAACGCATGATATAAAATCGCCTTTAATATTTGTGCCTGTTTTAGTTTAGGGTGCTGTAGTACATGCATTAAGTGTTCTGTACATTAAAGGGTGGTTTGTTAACAGTACTACATACAAGGGAAGGTTTTAAAAGTCCGAATATACATGTTAAATAAATAGGTAAATATGATGTCACTACTTCGCGGATTTTCACCTATCGCGGCCGCGTCTGGAACCTATCTACCGCGATAAACGAGGGTTCACTGTACAATAAAGTATGAATCTGATCCAGCATTAATAAACATCAGGGTTCATATTTTCACCTGTAAGGGAAAAATATATATAATTTTATTATCGGAATAATGCCACTCAATGGATATGTGAAACCAAATCTGTCTGACTTGCTCAGATTTTGGACATGTGTAAACACTGTGATGCAAACATTCACTCGGCACTGGTGTTATTGGTCAGATATGCACCTATATGGAAAAGTCTGTTAATCATCTTTATGATTTGCACTAGAAGGTACGTATACCCATGCACCCGATATATTGTAAAGTCCCAGAACAGTCCACTGTTCATCGCAGCACTAGACGACATGTTTTATGACACTACCCGCCGCCACCACAAAATGTTTTATTTCATGTACTTGTTTCGCATAGTGTTTGTAGAAGACACTGGATGATCTCCACCCAGTGTATGAGCGGAGTCTTTCAAAGTCCATATGTTGAAAGAAGTTCAACAAAGAAGCAACTTTCCTCGGATCGTGACCTGCGGGTGTAATGTCAGAATCCGCTCTGCGAATAAAGAAGGTGAGCTTCGCTCTCAGTTGTCTTAGGGATAGGTTTGATCCTGAGGTTTTGCCTCTAAAGAGCTGTCCTCCCTTGAAGTCTGAAGTTCTTCGAAGATAGACCTTAAGACACTCTACTGGGCACAGAGAGGTATCTTCCTTCAGTGGGCAGATTCTCCCAGGACCCCACCTCTTAGTGGGTAGCTCATTCTTGGCAAGAAAGGCAGGATCAAGAAAGAGGTTCAGTTCTCCTGTCTAGGAACTTAATATGGCTTTTGTTTCTGGATAAGGCCACTATTTCACTAACTCTAGCCCCTGAGGCTATTGCAAACAGAAAAATGACTTTCTGTGTTAGATCCTTATGAGTACAATCCTCATTGTTTAGGTTCGAAGCATAGTGCAACACTTTGTACAAAGACCACGTGATGGGCTTTGGTGGGGTTGCTGGCTTGAGTCTAGCGCATGCTTTTGGGATCTTATTGAAGATTTCACTAGAGAGGTCTACCCTAAAGGCGTACAGAAGTGGTCTAGTCAGGGCCGACTTACACGAGGTAATCGTAGTTGAAGCCAGGCCTTGTTCGTGTAGGTATATGAAGAATGTGAGACAGAAATCTATCAATATTTCTGTCGGTTTCCCTGTTTTCACAAAGAAAACCCATTTCTTCCATGACGATTCATATTGTCTCTTAGTCGAACTTGACTTATACTCTTCAATGAAGTCAACTTTATCTTTAGAGATTCCAAACTTTTTGTTTGCCGCTAGGGCGAGAAAATCATGATATGTAGGTTGTTGGTTCTCGAGGATGAAGCGTAGACAGTCGACTTCTGGATCAGTTGGGATAATACTGAGTCCGGCTGAGGTAACAGCTTCAGTTTCAATTCTAGAACTGGAGGAAACCAATTGCTTTTGGGCCACTTAGGGGGCTAATACTGCTGCTGTCCCTCTGAAGGATCTTAGCTTGTCGAGGACTCTTAGCAGGAGATTGGTTGGTGGAAACAGGTAAATGCGATTCCACCTGTTCCAGTCGAGGGACACGGCGTCCATCACTTCTGCTTGAGGGTCCATATAAGGGGCTACGTAACGAGGTAGTTTCTTGTTGTCGCTCATTGCGAAGAGGTCGATCTGCAGTTCCAGGACTTTTTCCGAGATGAAGGAGAATGAGTCTGTGTCTAGGGACCATTCTGTCTCTATGGGCTTTCACCTGGATAGAGCGTCAGCCGTCACATTGCGCAACCCTTGTAGGTGAACTGCTGATAGGTGCCATCCCCTCTTCCTTGCCAGGTAGAAGATGGCTAATATCACATTGTTGATGTGAGGCGATCTCGAGCCTTGTCGATGTAGACATTTTACTATCACTTCGTTGCCCAGGACCAATCTGATGTGGATTGCTCTGCGAGGGGATAGTTTCTTCAACGTCAGGAAAAATGCCAGAGCTTCCAAGATGTTGATGTGAAAGGTTTTGAACTGGTGCGACCAATTCCCTTGCACTCCTTCAAAGGAGGTGTCCGTGTCCGTGTGTATCACCACTGATGGTTGTGGTGGTTGCAGGGGTATTGACCGTGCTAGGCTCTTGGCTGTCGACCACGGCCTTAACTGCGTGCGCAATAGGGTCGGGGTCAACCTTAGTTGATCTCTTTGAGCGTTTATCACCGGGTCTGTCACTGCTGCGAACTGGAGAGAGCCCAATACTCTTTCCTGTTGGCATCTTGAAATCCTCTTGTGACGGATTAGTCTCTTGACAGCTCCCGCTATCTCTTTCCTCTTCTTGGATGGAATGGAGGGGTGATGTGACTTTGTCTCATTGGATTCCTAACCATTGGAACTTCTGAGCTGAAAAAGGCAAGACTTCTTGCGGTTGATCTTGAAGCCCAGATGTTCCAGGAACTGGATCACCTTTTTGGCTGCCTGCAGACAAGTAGTCTTGGATGCTGCCCGCACCAGCCAATCGTCTAGATATGCTAGTACTTGAACTCCTTCAGAGCGTAGCTGCTGGACGATTGTGTCTGCTAGCTTCGTGAATATACTTGGGGCTGTGTTAAGTCCGAAGGGCATTGCTCTGAAGACAAGCTTCTTCTTCCGTAGCTTGAATCCTAGGTAGGAGGAGAAGGGGCGGTTGACTGGCAGATGCCAGTAAGCATCTGCTAGGTCTATTGAGACCGTGTACGCCCTTTTTGGTAGAAGGGTCCTTATGTGTTGCAAAGTAAGCATCCTGAACTTGTTGTTCTCGATGAACTTGTTGAGTGGACACAAGTCTAGAATGACTCTGAGTTTGTCTGAGTCTCTCTTGGAAACACAAAACAGCCTTCACTGGAATTTGATGGACTTCGATTTCCTTATTACTTTCTTGTTCAAGAGTTCTGAGGGGGTGGAGTGTTGGAAGAATTCCGGAAAACGGGGTGGAGTTCTGCTCCATTTCCACCCGAGTCCATTCGTGATTAGGCTGTGGGCCCAGGGATCAAAGGTCCAGCGATCCTGAAAGTGATACAGTCTGCCGCCTACCTGGAGCCCTTCATTGCTTGGGGGGTCCTGAGGACTTCTTTCCGTGACCACGTCCTCCTCGGCCCCGAGAGGACTTTCCGGAGGAACTTCTCCTTGGGCCTTTTCCTTTGTGAGGGCGAAAGGAAGTCGACTTCCTCTCAAAGCCAGGGTTAAACACTGGCGACTGGGCTACCAGTTGTTGAGGGACCATCTAGAAGGTGGTCTGAGGTATCGTGGTCATAGTTTGAGGCCTCGTGGTCATGGTCACGGCAGGAAGTTGCGCAGGTCTGCGTGGTCTTCTTGCCTTTTTGTTCTTAGGCTGGGGACCTCCATCTGAGGAAGATTTCCTCTTTGAGATCATGCCCCACTTTTGGAGAAGGTTCCTATTCTCCGTGGCTGCCCTGGCTATGATCTTTTGGACCAGTTCCTGTGGGAAAAGGTGCTTACCCCAGATGCACGAGGAAATCAGCTTCCTGGGTTCGTGTTTTACAGTGGCCGAGGCAAAAACGACCTCTCTGCAGGCTCTCCTTGCTCTGAGGAAAGCATATAAGTCTTTCACAAGGGTCCCCATGTGAGACTTAGCCAGGAATATGTACATTTCTTGGGCTTTATGCAGACCTGCGCTCATTTCCAGGCAGTTCTGATGAGAAAGGGGGGCCGCAAGTCTCTCCTTCGTCTCCTGTTCCCTCCTCAGAAGATGATCTGGCAACTTTGGAAGGTTCTCATAGAACTGCTGGCCTGCTATCTCTGGATTCAACTTAGAGACGGAGAAGGTTGGGTGGACATCCTTCCTCTTCTCCTCGCAGGCAGGCATTGCTAGAGAGAATGATTTGCATTCCTATAGTGTTGGGCAGGGTTTGCCCTCTTTGACTGCCTTGATGGTAAAGTCTAGTGCAAGAAAGGAGCAAGAAAGGTGGGGTGTCTCTTGCTCAGTGCTGAGACTTGGGAGTTGGTGTACCCGGGTCCTTTCAAGGCTTTCAGGAGGATGGCTTGGGCCTTGCCATGCTCGAAGACAATGACTTCTTTGGGTACCATTTCCTTACGGGCTGCATGCTCATCCCGCAGTCTCACGTAACAGTCCGGGTAAGCTGAAAAGCTAAACCAGAACTCGAGATCTTCAATTAATTTGGCTCCCAACTTCTTTGAGAAGAATAATTTCCCATTCATTATGGGCATATGCTCCGTATACCTCCAGGGGATGGTTTCGGAGCAGTGAGGGAGATCCAACACTCTAAGGGGCTTCTTAGTGGAGCCCCTGGAAGGTCCAGGGCAGTCCGCCCTTTCCTGTAGCAGTATCTGCTGCTGCTTGATTGACTGCTTCATCGTCTCTTGTTCCTTCTGGAACAATTCCAACATCCGCTGGATCGACGTGAGGATCGCTTTTGACCTGTGCAACTGGTTGAGGAGTTGGGGCTGAAGAGGTTGACGGCATAGGTTGGTATGCCGTCACGGCGAACCGAGGGTCTTCGGTTGCCATTGAAACGGATCCTTCTTCCTCCGCTTGTGGATGTTCCACGTCTTCTTCAGGGCCTCCTTGCAGTAGGTCCTGTTCCGTGTCAATAGACACTTCTGACATCCTTTCTTGGTGGATGTCCATGACTTCCAGTGCCTTGTTTATGTCTGCGTTGATCAGTTGTACGAGAGGAGGCTGGACCTGTTCCTGGGGCACTACTGCATTTGATAGAGCCTTGGGGAACAGAAGGCACCTTAGGGAGTCGTTGGGTAAGTATGGTCCCGGAGAGTTCTTTTGGAACCCTCTTACCCATTTGCGAAGGGTCTCCCTCGCTGTGTCCCTAGTCTCTATGTTACTTTAGGACTCCCGACACAATGCAGCAGAGGGCATGAGTCCTTCACATCGTGTGTTCACAAAAGTCTTTGCCCTTATGGTTGCAGAACAACGCTGCACACTTCTCCATCGGCTACTCCTGTAAAGGAAAAGGGCTCAATGAGTATCATGCTTTTTATATCATTGATATAAAAGCATACATTTTTATTAACAATAGTAATCACTATTGTTTATAATAACTTGGGATAGTAAGCTTGAAAGGAAGTAGAAAAGATACATATCTGTGTTTCCTCTCCCAGGCCATTGCTGAGACCTCCGTCAGTGATAATATTTGGTTTCCCTGGTAGGGATAATAAAAGGTAGAAGAAACTCTAGGAACTAGAGTTAGAGTTAGTAAGTGTCTATACTAACATTATCTACCTGTAGTATATACTAATACTGATCGGTGATTTTTAGGGTCCTGATGATCGAAAAAACCATCTGGGTGTTGAGGGAGTACTCAAACCTCAACATAATATCGTGATCCCAACAATTGACTGTGATAGGAAACACAGAGTATGTTAGAAAACATGTGTACTACTGTATAGTTGCATACTGTAGTTCAGCCGGCAGCACTGCCGGGGTAAGGTTAGTAACTTGCGGCACTAACTGGTAGAGAGAGAAAAAGCATTAAGGAAGGAGAGTTTCCTATTATTATGGTTTAGCACAACAATTGGAAGTGTAGGAGGACTATCAGGCTGCCTACTGTCTCCTTGCCAGAATGAGAGTTCCAATGGAAGGGGTAAGAATCTATCTGATTCTGGCTTGCACCCATCCACTAAAGGCTTGTCGCCGTCTATACCGCCGGCGGCAATAATTGTGGATAGCAGTCCAAGAGAGGGCTGAGGACTTCCCAAAGTATGTTAGGTTCCCACCGGCAGCCGTCAGGAGCCGGCTCAATCTTCCCCCAATAGTATTCACTTCCTGTGAAGGAAGGAAGTAAGGGGGAAGTGGCTGAGGTGGCTGAACTAACTGCTACTGGCAGGGCACCAGCCGGTAACGCAGTCAACCTAGCAAGCCGGGATGACTGTCAGAATACCGATGAAAGAGTATTGTGACGGCTATGACGTCACTAAAGGACAGAAGGGGGAAGGGCAAGGGTCTTATAGTTCATTGAAATGAGAGGTGGCAGCAGGTATAGTGCCTACCTTCAACAGTGAACTGAGAAAGTATGGCTTCCTGTGCTAACGACATCGTCGACGGCAGAGGAAACATGGTTCCTTTGCTGACGACATCGTCGGCGGCAAGACAAGGACACCCTGAGTTATGTACTATCTAACTCAAACCCGGAGGTGACAAGAACTCTGTTCTACCTGACAGCGATGAAGAAAGACAGTGGCTGCCACCTGTAGCGGTGGCGGTACTCAGGGAGGGAGGAAGGGTTTAGTTTCTTTTCTCTGAGAGAGAATGTATATCGTACCTTATCCATAGAGTCTAGAGAATGTAAGTTCTCATCCGAATCAATAAGGAACGATAGGGTGAGGCTAAACGTGGGGAAATACTTTACTACCGTATATATGAGCGAGAGTAGCCTAGCTCTGGTAGGATCCCCGGCCAAGGTTGGTACCCCCTGGGTTCCCGCCGCATACAAAAAGTAAAGTTACATAATAGGAAGAGGAATAATATACATGTATGCAAAATCTTCACTTGTATAATTTGCCTAACTAGCTAATATTATAGCTCAATACCAGGAATTGTCGCCCTACTGATTGAATAAAATGCAATAGTAACGGGCGAATGCAGTCGTAAAATGGCTGCCTCCGGTTCTTGGCAATGCTCAACCAAACACACTTAAATTATTGAGATTTAACTGTGAGAAGGGAGCCTAAAATTATACACAGGAAAGAATTAATACTTAACTTTCCTGAAGATGAAGATGCAGGAGATTGCATGATGATTATTCTGAAAACTTGCAACAAAACACCGGGTTAACGTGGGAGAACACCTAGCTTAGAGCGCTACAAGTAAAGGAATGGCGTGCAGTAGTAGTATGGATAGGAGGTCCACCGGGTACCTAGATCGGCACCCCTTTCTTTTACCACTCTTCCCCCTTACATCAAAGAGTTAAATCTATTCGGGGTGAAGATTGCTATGTGTCGTATCTAAAAAATACGTCCCCTGATATTATGCGATATCCTTAATTGGACACTCGCGCCAGGAGTTAGAATCCTGGAGACCTTCGGTTTCTTTCTCTGGGAGTATCACTGTAACAAATATCCCTTAGAAGGCTACCTAAAGGAACCCTTCCATCAGGACGACATGGCCCGAGCCCAAAAATATATGTATAGAAATGTTGTAAGTTTCCTTTTCAGTGTTTGTGCTGTACGTGTAATATGTATACGACAGGTTCTCAAGACACTTGCGCAAGGCCGGGGAACCTTCCCTTCCGACCTCTCCCCCACTTGTCCATCGGTCTTCCCGTCGGCATATAACCTACCGTTGACTCGGCCGCCGCCGCAGGGGAATCGTCATCGTTTGGACCCTCCTCGTTCAACTGTTGTTTTCGCTTTTCCCTCTTCCTACAGGAAACATGGATTACTGAGCGAAGGGAGTGTGGCCTCTCAGAGATTGACTAAGGTCTTTCTCTTATCAAGGCCGTTCACCTTTCATGGGCCTTCGACAGTGTACTAAGGGGGGGAGCACCTTTCCCGTTCGCGGATTAGGTTCCGCTTCCAATTGTTTTTCTTAATTATTTAAGTGAAATTATAATTGTTTGTAATTTTAACTTTTCAGCTTCTTCTCCGTGGGGAACACTTCCCTTCGGAGGATCAGTGGTTCTTCCTATTAGTGAATATTTTTAGCTGATTTAAATCATTGTAATTCTTGTTTTATTACAGTTACTCTCCACTCCCCTTCTCCCGTCGATGTCGACCGGGAAAGGGAGGGCGCAATACTTATTTTATGTTTGTTTCCTCGGTGGTCCCTCTTCCCGTCGCAGACTAGGTGTTCCTCCAGAGGGAATTTTCTGTTCCATAATTCATTTTATTTCTCCTCAGTTAGCAATTCAGTTTTCTTCGTTCGACTAAGAGTGCCAATGAAGCAGAGCTGTTCTGTTCATGCCTGGGGAATCTGCTGTCACTGCCGTCCATCAGAGGACATCATCATGGGCGTCATCCCTTCTCTTAGAAGTACGCACGTGGCAACACCTGATCAGCACTTCATCTTTGAGTGACTAGCTCCCCCGCTACGCTTCCTCAGGTAGCGCTCTCGTCAGATCATATTAGAGCTCTACCAGGAGGTTCGCCTCCAGGGTTTGGACAACTTTCCCTTCCGAGGGACAGTTTTCCTCTCCAGGCGTGAGGTTATTTCTCCCTTCCGAGGGAGAACTTCCTGCATCTTCATCACTTCATCGACTCCGACTGCTGTTGCTGTCTACGCATAGAATACGCTCCCCCCTTGCTGAGTCTCTCTTCCTTTGGGGGTGGAGCATAGTCTTAGACTAGTCTTTCCTGCAAAGTGATCACCTCTCGTGTTCGCGAGAGGTGCCACTCATAGAGACTTCTCTTTGGAGGATTGCTACTGCTGAAGGTCACCTTGCTGGTCCACCTGCCCTCATGGGCGTCATCTGTTCCTGGACCTTCTGACAACGCTGCAGCTACTTCTTGGACTTCGGTCCTGGACTCTTCTGTGGATCGTTCACGATCTCCATCAGTGGATGTTTGCCTTTCCAAAGGGTACATCCCAGTTCCAGCTCAATACAACTTCAGTCTCCTGCTCGCCCAATGATCTCCTACGCACCAGCGCTCTCCTGCCCACCAGCATTCTCCTGCACTCCATCTCGCTGCGCCATCATTGTCCTACGCGCCAACAATCTCTGCCCACCAGCATTTGTCTGCGCGCCAGCTCTAAGCTGCGTGCCCCAGCAGTCATCCGCGCGCGCCATAGTTGTCCTACGCGCCAGCGCTCCCCTGCACACCAACGATCTCTGCGCACCAGCGTTTGCCTGCGCCCCATTGCTTCCGCGCGCGCCAGCATTCATACGTGCACGTCAGCCCTCTTCCGCGCGTGCCAGACCTCTCCCGCGCGAGCGTGCCAGCGGTCTTCCGCGCGAGCGCACCAGCACTCTCACGCGCACGGCAGCAGCCTTCCGTGTGCTCGCCAGCTCTCTCCTACACGCGAGTTCTCGCTCGCAATCACGTGCCCAGACACCCGCCCTTGCGCAACCAGTCACGCACTTCTGCACATTCTAGGGAGACTGCACAAAACCCTCAACAGTGACTTACTGTGTGTCAGTGCTCTTCTGCGCACTTACGCTCTCAGATCCAGCACTCTCCAGCTCACTTAGGCTCTCAGATCCACCGCTCGCCAATGCGCCAGCTCTTCACAAAGAGCCAGTGCTTGCCTGTTTGCCAGTGCTTGCCTGTTCGCCAGCACTCTTCTGCACTCTCAGATCCAGTGCTCCTCTGCACAGTTGCGGTCTCAGATCCAATGCACCAGCTCTTGCCAAAGAGCCAGCGCTCACCTGCGCACCAGTTCTCGCAGATCCAATGCTCGCCAATGCGCCAGCTCTTGCCAAAGAGCCAGTGCTCACCTGCGCAGCAGCGCTTGCCTGCTCTCCAGCGCTCTTCTGCGCATTCACCGAAAACTGCGCTTCAGCAGAAACTCAGCACCAGCATCATCCTGTGTGCCATCGCTCCAGTACTCTCCTGCACACTCGCGCAATAGGCAAAAAAAAATAAAAACTTTTTGATAGGTCACCATTGCCCCATTCCTCTCCCTGCAAACGCATAACAGCATGGCCGCCGGGAAAAGAGGTAAGAGGCTTCACAGAAGAGTTCAAGATCCCGAAGATTCCATCTTCCAAGAGGAATCAAATGCATCTACCATTGGTCGAGACTCCTAACAGGGAACCTTTGGTCCCTTTCTCTTCAGGAGTTTTTTCTTGACAGTACCACCGTCAGCAAAGAAGAAATCATCAACCGACTGATCGCTAGATCACTGTTTGCTGATCACTAGCTTGCTGATCACCAGATCACCAATTGCTAGTTCATCTCTCTCTGATCACTGACCTCTAGTCTCTCCATTTGCTAACGATCTCCGATTGCTAGATCACTAGATCGCCGATGGGCAGCTCATCTTTCTTCGATCATTGACCTTAGCTCGCTGATCTCAGACCAGCCAATTGTCAGCTTGCTGATCTCTGACCAGCCCATTGTCAGCTTGCTGATCTTTAGATCACCGATCACCTGTCCGCGATCGATCGCTGATCATCAATGGCTCTCCATCACCAACTGAATATCATTAAACCATTCTGCTGTCTCTCAGGGCTCTCAAAGCAGATTACCAACTCATTAATCACCAACCTTCCTTGGCTGACTGACTAGACAGCCTTCATCTGCCTGTCAGTTACCATCTTCGGCTCACGGATCGACGATTCACCGATCATCAACAATTCGCCGTTCACCAGCAGTTCGTGACTCGGACTTACTAGTCAACCTCTGCCCGTGGTTCCCTAGATCAGAACGCATACAACACACTTCTCGCTACTCGCCGTTCGACACCACACCAATCCACTAAATTGATCGCCAAACGATTGACAACCCTCATCAGCGGCTTGTCGACAGGTGACTACTTGCAAGCACTCTCCAACTGCACAGTAACCAAACGATTGACAACCCTCATCAGCGGCTTGTCGACAGGTGACTACTTGCAAGCACTCTCCAACTGCACAGTAACCATGATACCCAGCCATTAACAAATTGATTAACATTCGCCAAACTGATGCTGCTCTAAGGAATAGCATCAATCCCATCAGGGCGCATGGTAGAGTTAAGCGTTGCCTTCCTTCTATCAGTTCAAGGAGTTCACTCCCAGGGAAGAATCCTTACACAGGGTATCGCGATCAATCCTTTACGCCACGAGTCAAGACCCCAGCGTCAACAGTCTCCCATGCGAAAGGATCCGCAAGGAGCAGTCCCTTTGGGTCGATGTCCACACCATGTTGGAGTTCGGACAAGGGATAAGACCACAGGTCTTCATTTGCAAGCTGGACCTACAAGATGCATACTTCCAGGCCCACACCATCCATTGTCTAGGAAGGATTGAAGATTCAGTCTAGATAAACAAGAAAAATCAGTTCAGGGCACTGTGCTTCGGTCTTTCTACAGGACCCATCCTAGTCTTATAGGATTGGCTTCCGTTTCCTCCGTTTCTGGACGACTGACTGACCTTAGCAGACTCGGGGGCAACTTTGCATTAGCATCAGAATTTCTGAAGTCTTTTTACCAAGATCCGGTGATCAAGGTAAACCTGTGAAGTCTTCCCTACTTCCTCTCAGAAAACTGGTGTATCTGGTAATGATTCTAGACATCAATCCTTCTCATCAAAGACAGGCGTAGAAAAGTCACAAGACCCTTTCTCAAAACGAGAACTCCCAGCCCAGAGTAACTCATGTCCGATTGGAATCAGGCCTTCAATTCCCCAGATATTCTGACCCCCATGGGACCAGAAGTTTGGACGAACCTCAAGGGATGGGTGTCAGTCGAGAATCTACAGAGCGGTATAACCTTCTCATCCTTCTCAACCCTTCGTACATGATGCTGTGCTTAGACACATCAAAAGAAGGGAGGAGGGACCATAGTGCTGCACCACACGACCTCAGGCCTCTGGACAGAGTCCGAAAATACCTTCACCTAAATCTCTTAAGAGATGAAGGCCAACTTTCCGGTTCTTCAACAGCCTCATCAGTTCCTAACAGGCCACTCAGCTCAGTGATGTGATGAGCGACAGCACCTTACACCACATAGAGTCTTACATCAACAAGCAAGAAGGAACTTGCTCGCAGTCTCTTCCCATCTAACAGTATTAATACTAAGATGGGCCAAAGTCCGTTTGGTACCACTATCAGCCCGCTTCATTCCAGACTAGAGGAATGTGCTCGCTGACAATCTATGCACAGCATCTCAGATAAGGTGTACCAAATGGTTTATGGATAACCTAGTAGCCGACAAAGTCCCGACTTTACGGGGTTCTCCAACTAGAGATCTGTTCACAACGCCCCTGAACCTCAGGCTTCTGCTGTTCCCCAGTCCTAGACCCCAAGGCTTTCTGGCAAGAAGCATGCCAACAACGGTGGGTACAACAACGACGTTTACGTCTCGTCCCTGTTTTGTCTGGAGATGGGTACTCTAGAAGGCTAGAACATCGGTCATCATCCTAAGGGCTCTAATAGCTCCGCTATGGCATTACGCAGAAGGGTTTCCAAACCTTCTGCAGCTCCTGATAGAGCCTCCAAGAGAACCCTCTCCACATCACAGACAACCACACTTCGACATCGACCACAAGCTATAGCTTTGCTATGATTGTACGCCTGGAGACTACCCAGTACCTCCTCTCTCACAAAAGGCTGTCTAGAGGCTGTCTAGATATCTGAGGAATTCCTCAGCATCAGTCTACTAGGCAAAGTATAACATCTGTGGTTGGTGTCATAAGAAAGCGTATCTCTCCACTCGATACCTCTATTCCAGCAATAGCGGAATCCTCGAGTATATGCAAGAGGAAAAGACTCCCTTTTTCAGTTTCAACAGGTAAAGACGATCACTCAACCTTGAGCTTCACCTTCAAACAGAAAGGAAGGGACATCCCCTCATCGCTAGATCTTTCCTAACTCTTGCTAACTTACAACTCGCCTTACCCCAGTCGGAATTGAGACCTCCCTCTTGGAACATGGTTCAAGTTCTCCGGTCTCTAAGGACACCTCCTTACGTTCCGCTTAACCGTGCAACAAATTTTCACCTGGTTTAGAAGACAGTGTTCCTACACACTTTGACAGCGGCCAAACGAGTCTAGGAACTTCATGGTCTCTCTTTCGCCATCGCCCATTAATGAGAAGGGTGAAAGGCAACGTTCACTTTCGTCCCCGAGTATGTTACCAGACACAGTCTCCAGAGGTGACGGATCCTACACAAGTCTCCTCTCGGTAACTGACGATCCAGATCATCTGTTACTGTACCTGGGGTAAGGTATGAGGCTCTACCTCAAAAGAACGGCAACAGCCCACCCGGGTCCCTTCTCTTGTCATCAGCACTGGGAGAGACTACAGTAAAGTAAGATCACCAAAACATCATCTCTGCTGGATTCACAGGGTCATCAATTACGCCCTAAATCCAGATCCTCATCCAACATGTCGACTCACAATATCAGGGGCATAGCTATGCCACTGGCCCTTCAAAGCAGATTACTCTGTGACGCAGGTTTTACAAGAATGCTCCAGGTGACTTTCACAACCTTTCTCCTGCAAGATGTGACCCACAGGAACTCGATACGATCTCTATCGTTCCTGTGGTGGCTGCACAACAGCTGGTTATATACCTCAAGCTCCTTATTGGACAAGTAGCAGAAGGTTGAGGGCACAGTTACCCAGTTTTAGTCTGCGTGAATTGAAATGATTTGACTGGCTCTTATTCTTTTCTTCATCCTCCCTTCTCTTAGGGAAAGCAGCATCCTGAGTTCTCTATATAAGCTGACCTCAAAACACTGCAGGTAAACCATGCTCCCTTGTGTACCTAGTATTAAGCTAATACTGTTGCGTCCCCATACCCTGGCGAGGTGGTATTGGGAAAGTCTTGGTTACAACAGTTTTTCCTACAAAAAGACTCGGAATAATTTTACCTAGACAGTCACACTTCTAAATATCTCAACACACAGCTTACAGAGGCCGCGGACCTCACGTAGCAAGGTTTTAGCAAGGCGCAGGGACTCCTTATTTTTTAGTACTAACTTACTCAGATCAGGAGCCCCCGGGTAAAGCTAAAAGCCAGATTGGCAGGGACGTCCACCCTTCCTAATGGGTGAGTCACCCCTAAATAAATAGCGTAGGTTTGTATTCCAGTTACGGAACAAATGACAAATTTGTAGATATGTTATTTTTATTAATAAAATAAATTTTTGAATATACTTACCCGGTGATTATATAAGCTGCAACTCTGTTGCTCGACAGAAAACTCTACGTTCAAAATACACCAGCGATCGCTATGCAGGTAGGGGGTGTACATCAACAGCGCCATCTGTCGAGCAGGTACTCAGTACTCAATGTAAAAACAGAACCAATTTTCTCCTCGGTCCACTGGGTCTCTATTGGGGAGGAAGGGAGGGTCCTTTAATATATAATCACCGGGTAAGTATATTCAAAAATTTATTTTATTAATAAAAAAGGGATTTTGACGTAGGAAAAATCTATTTCTGGGCGAGGGACCTGTGCCGCCCAGTGAATAAGCTCCATTTAGCACTTATTCTTAGGTAATTTACTGCTAAATATACCAGAGAAAAAATGTAAAGGAGTGCTAGGTTAACTAGCTCGCTCACCTATTGGTGTCGGTATAAAATTGGGCGTATAATCCAGAGGTCCCGCACTATTTAGATTCATCCACGACAAAGATCCCAATAGAGGAGAGCCGTTCAACCTCACTCGGCACCACCAACTCTGCATCCGCTCAGAACCCAACTCCTTAGCACCCAAAGTTTGGGGACTCCAAGGGAGAGGAGCTGGGAGGGTTCACTGGGCGGCACAGGTCCCTCGCCCAGAAATAGATTTTTCCTACGTCAAAATCCCTTTTCTGGGCTCGAACCTGTGCCGCCCAGTGAATCTATACAAGAGAAATGTCACCAAACTTGCAAAATAAAGGAAAAAACATAAGCGTAAGGGAAATACAGGATGCTTTAATCAGAGATGAGTGCCACAAAACAATTATAAGGGTATCTTAAAAGGAACATAATCCACTTGGTGGAACAACTGACAAATAAGGTAAGGTATAATAATGCCGTGAGTGATGATATATACAGATACTCAGGAGTCAAAAATTAACAATATAATAATAGTAATCAGGTGCGAAACCAACGAATAAAAATAGGGTATAAATGAGGCAGGTAAGGGGGAGAGATAAAATAACAAGGAATTAACATATGAGTTACCTGGGGGTAACTACGCTCCCTGCAGCTACTGTAGGAAATTTAAGGGCTTCCAAATGTTTAAGGTAGTGTTTCTTGAACACTGAGGGTGACTTCCACCCTGTATACCTGGAAAGATCCGTAAAATTCATGTGGTGAAAAAAGTTCACCGAAGTAGCAACCGCTCTGATATCATGTGCAAGAGGAAAAGAGTCAGGGCTAGCTTGTTTAATAAAATACAAAATTTGTTGCCTGATCCCTTTAATGGTAATGGTACCGCCTTGTTCTCTAACGAATAGAGGCCCCGAGGAGTTAGAGGAGGTCCGGGATAAATAAGACCTAAGAGTAGTAACAGGGCACAGAGACGAATCTTGCGTGAGGGGAACAATTTTCCAGGAGGACCATCTGTTCTGAGGGTCTTCGTTCTTAGCTAAAAAGAATTTGTTAGGTGAAAGAAGGACCTCTCCCGAAGGAAGGAACTCAATATGACCCGGGTCTCTTGACAAAGCTGCCAGTTCAGAAATTCTTGCCCCGGAAGCCAAACTCACCAGGAAAAGTGTTTTCCTGAGAAGGGGAATGTAATCACAAGAACTGTTAATGGTATCAGAAGCCAATTTGAGTACATCATTAAGGAACCAGGTAACCGGGGTAGGACGAGTAACCGGTTTCAGTCTGGCACAGGCTTTCGGAATAGAAGCTAACATAGAGTCGGTTAAGTCTATGTTAAAACCCACTAGGAATATCTTTTTCAAGGCAGATTTAATAGTGGTGATAGTATTGGCTGCCAGACCTGATTCTAATAAAGTTCTAAAGAAAGTGACTGTAAGGTTCAAGTTCATACAGTGTACGTCTGAGTCTATCAAAAATTTAGCCAACTTTTTAACCGCAGAATCATATTGGCGGATGGTGGAATCCCGTTTATCTGATTCTAGGAACAGGGTGTTTTGAGGATCGATATTGGCCCCATGCATGGCCGCAAACTTCATGAAGTCCATAAAGTTAGGGCGCTCTGAATGTTTGAGAAAACGTACACAACGCGTGTTTGTACTATCTGAGACAGAACTGGATTGGGTATCGGGTGAGGATGTAGTCTCAACTCTCGCAGGAGAGGATACCAATTGCTCTTGGGCCAGTTGGGTGCGACCAAGGCTACTCGTCCCTTGAAGGATCTCAGCTTGTCTAGGACTTTCAGTAAAAGATTCACCGGGGGAAAGAGATAAATCCTTTCCCAGATGTCCCAATTCTGTGACATAGCGTCTGTGGCGTAGGCCTGAGGGTCTAGATTGGGAGCCACATATACTCTCAACTTGTGGTTGGACTCCGTGGCGAAGAGATCCACTTGGAGACCCGGAACCCGAGAGAGAATCCACCGGAATGACTTTAGATCGAGTGACCATTCCGATTCTAGAGGGGAGGTCCGGGACAGGGCGTCCGCCACTACGTTCCGGACTCCCGCCAGGTGGACGGCTAAAAGATGCCAACGGTTCGAGGCTGCTAGGGAGAATATGGCTACTAGAACATGGTTCAGAGGCCCTGATTTTGATCCGCCTCTGTTGAGGCAGCGGACCACCACTTCGCTGTCGAGAACCAGGCGAAGGTGTTGTCTCTTGGGTGGAGCGAGACGTTTCAGGGTTAGAAGAACTGCCATGGCCTCCAGCACATTGATGTGAAGTTGGCGGAATAAGGGAGACCAAAGACCTTGAACTTTCCTGAGCTGAGAATAGCCTCCCCAACCTGATAGGGATGCGTCCGTGTGAATGATTAACTTCGGAGGCGGAAATCGAAGGGGAACTGACTTTGACAGATTGTTGGCCCTTGTCCAAGGTAGAAGTCTTTCCCGGAGAATGGGAGGAAGGCGGACTTTCCTGTCCCGGAGCTTCCGGTTCGCCCTCGAACGCCAGACACGATTGATATCTTTCAATTTTGCCTTCAGAAGTAGATCCGTCACTGAAGCAAATTGAAGGGACCCTAGGATCCTCTCTTGGAGTCGTCTGGAACTTACTTTGTCTTTGAGAAAGCGTTTGGTGTTCATTGCAATCTCTAACCTCTTGGGTTTGGGAAGACACAGAGTATGAGATATAAGATCCCATTGCAGGCCGAGCCATTGGAACTTTGATTTCGGAAGAAGACGGGACTTCTTGAAGTTGATCTGGAAGCCTAGAGATTGAAGGTACTGGATGACTCTGTGAGTGGCTTTTAGGCAATTTTGGGAGGTGTCTGACCAAATGAGCCAGTCGTCCAGATAGGCTACTACTTGAATCCCTTGATTTCTGAGTTCCTGAACAGCAACTTCTGCTAACTTTGTGAAGATCCTTGGGGCGATGTTGAGCCCAAAGGGCATCACCTTGAAGGAGTAATTTTTGTCCCCTAGGCGGAAGCCTAGATACGGACGGAAGTGTCTCGCTATCGGGACGTGATAATAGGCGTCTGTAAGATCGATAGAGGTGGTGACGGCCCCACGGGGAAGTAAGGTCCGCACCTGCGAGACGGTAAGCATTCGAAACTTGTCGCATTGAATGGACAAGTTGAGAAGGGATAGGTCTAGAATCACTCTTCTCTTGTCCGAATCCTTCTTCGGGACACTGAACAGCCGACCCTGAAACTTCAGGTGTTTCGTTTCTTGTATGGCGTTCTTTTGTAACAGGTCCTGGACAAATTCGACTAGGTCCGGAGTGGAACGTTGATGAAATCTGTTCGGAGGTGGAGGTCCTTGAATCCAACTCCATCCCAGTCCCTTGGAGATGATACTGAAAGCCCAGGGACTGAATCTCCATTTGTTGCGGAAGGCATAAAGCCTCCCCCCTACCTGCTGCACCTCAGTATTGGTTTGAGGAGTTGCCTCCGCGTCCGCCTCGGAAGTTCTTTCCCTTACGAAAGACTCTTCCTCTACCTCTGTTCTGGTTAGAACCACGATGGTAGCCTCTACCTCTGTTATAACTCTGGGAAGAGCTATGAGCCTCATAAGACTGGTTAAAGGCAGGAGAAGTGGTGGAGGCACCGGAAAGCTGGCTCTTAGGGAGCAGAACGGTGACATAGTCATCCGAAGGAGCCTGAGAGGTGGAAGGCTGTGCAGGAGCAACGGGAGATGGAGGAAGAGGCAGTCGGAAATTGGACGAACTACTCTGCTGTTGCCTGAACTGGGTGGAGGTATACGGGCGGAGCTTCTTCCTACCCCGGGCTTGGTAATTTGCGGGGTCATATTTCCGTTTAGGAGTCAAACCCCAACGGGCTTTAAGGTTCTGATTGACTCTAGTGGCCTCTGCCAAGACTTCCTCTACAAGATCCTCAGGGAAGAGATTTGAACCCCAGCAGGAGGACCGGATAAGCTTATTAGGCTCGTGCCTAATGGTCGCCTCAGCCAGGACGTGTTTGCGACACCTACGTTTAGCAGTAGCGAAGTCATAAAGGTCGTAGTATAATGACTGCAACGTAGCCTTATTGAGAGACTTAAAGATACTCTCAGTATCATAAGTCAAGGCTATCGACTCCGTGGATGTGGCCAAGTTCAGAGTTCGGCCAACACGTAGGCGGGAATCATACTCCTGTTTAATGAGGGATTCCGGGAGACGGGGAAGCCGCTCACTAATCAAGACTGAGGCACAGTCCGCTGATAGCTTGCCAGAGGTAAAAGTGGTATGGACGTTGTCCCAACACTCAATGCCAGAAGGAAGAAGGAGGGAGATCGGATCCACCTCTCGGATGGGAGGCAAGGGCTTCTCCTCCAGAGCATATTGGAAAGCAAGCTCTGCTACCTTATTGACACATGGAGTCACGGTGTTTTTATCCATTAAAAACATTGTGAAGGAACTCTTATACGGCGTTAACATGGTGTTGGTGCAACCGATGTCGTTCAAGAACCTAGCCCAAACAGATTGGGCTTGCTCTTTTGGGAAGATGACGGTCTCTTTGGGGACCTTATCTAGCCGAACCAGAGCTTCCTCGGTAAGCCTGGCATAACCATGAAATGGAAATGCCAGACCAGGAGGAAAGAATTCAAAGTCCTCTAGAGGACGAGTGCCAAGACCTTCCAAAGTTAACATTCCGTCTGAGAACGGAGAATGAAGAGCCATGCGCCAAGGATTATTCTTGGTAAACGGCGGGAGCTTAGAGGCATCCGGGATGAGAGAGCTTTGGACTCGCTCCGGAGCCCCTTGCTCTAATGCCCCAAGTCTCTGACCGATGTTAGAGAACATCGTGTCCATCTTGGCCTGCATTTCCGACACCAACTTAGCTTGCATCTCCGACACAATGCGAAGCATGGCTGATTCGGAAAGGCCCGGGCTAGGAGCAGGAGTGGCGGATTGTACTCCTGGGTCGTGAGACTTAGAGGAGGAGCCGGAAGCCTTAGATGACGGGTTTGTATTCAGCTTAGAACTATGGGAAGCCTTGTGAGGCTTACGAGCTTTAGGTAAGGTTCTAGATGAAGACTTATCCTTGGGGGGAACCGGGTGTGATCGTTGAGACGAATCACGGTCCCCAGAAAAACCATGAAAGGAAGAGCGATCAGAAGAAGAAGAACGAGCGGGGCTGAGGATAGGAATCCCAGCGCCGGTAACACCTGCCTCACTTACCACCCTACCTGCGTCCGGATCATCCAATAACATGGGTTCGACGTCCAGGTTCATGGAAGCAACATTGTCTTCCAGATCTCCGGGGGCATCCAACGGATCTTGATCTTGATCAATAAACCCCGTTATGGTGGCATCAATGTGGGCAATGATGGGAGCTGCAACATGCCTAGCCACAGCGGCTGAAGACTTGGCGTTAGGATAGACCATGGCACAATAGTCTTCGGATAGGACGTAAGGCTGCTTGGATTTCACGTTCCGGGCAAAACCACCAACCCACACTTTCAGTGTGGCCCGAGCCGCAGACTTTTGCTCCGGGGATGCCTGAAATAATAGTGGGAATTATAAAAAGGCAGACTCATAGTGGTCCTTCAAGACCATAGAAATCTTACTAAATAGTGTATGTATACCAAAAAGGTAAGATAGATAAAAAGACAACATAGCCAACAGGACTCACCGAGTCAGATCCAAGGGTGGTGATGAGGTCAAAACAGACCATGCAGTTGTCAGGGTGCCAGACCACGATGTCCTCCAGCTGAACCCCGCATAGGGCGTGAGACCGACATACGGTGTGCCCACAAGGCTGATGCAGAACAGCCGCACAGGCCGTCGTCTGACAATGCACCATCTATAAAAAGAATAGTATATGAGAAACTGTAATTCTCTTAAGTAGGGGCGGGTCCGGAGGACCCGGGCCTAACATAAGTCTAACTTAAGACTAGAGCTTAATTGTAATACTCTTAAGTAGGGGCGGGTCCGGAGGACCCGGGCCTAACATAAGTCTAACTGAAGACTAGAGCTTAATTGTAATACTCTTAAGTAGGGGCAGGTCCGGAGGACCCGGGCCTAAACATAAGTCTAACTTAAGACTAGAGTATAGCTATCCATTCCGGTCGAGCCGGGAGTATAAAATGCAACAAAGGATTAAGACACATAGTGTCTGATTTCCCGGAGCGAGGTTAAGCCCCGGGCCGGGAAATAAAAGTATATCCATAAACCAATTCATATAGGAACTCCGAGATAGTAATCTGTCATATATAATCATATATAATCATAGGAACTGTTATAAATTAATAGGGTGGCGGAACTGTAGATAAGAACCGCCAACCGAACCCGGAGGGTTTCGTATAACATAATAAAAGTGTGATTAGTGAATATAAAACAGGGTGCACCGGGATCCAACTCTGTTGACCGGTGGCCAACCCGTCTAGACAGAGACGAACCCGCCGGGACACCCGGAGGACAAAGTCCATACACACTGAACTACCCCCTCTAAAGGAGGGAAGGCCACGGTCCCCTAGGGGAGGGGGGAGAGAAGCCTAGCCGCCCACCTAGCGAGAGGGGGAGCTTGGGGGAGGATCACGTGATACGGAGCAGCAGGGCTACCAACTGACGATCCCCAACCAGACAGATCAAACGGAGTAATAGCACAAATATTCATTATAATAGTAATAGCGTTGAAAACTTATATAAATATACACATAAAAATTTTAGGGCAAGGCATGCAACATAATAAATAAATCACAAAGGACACACCTGATGACTTATAAAATAAATTTGCCGCCTAGTAACGAAGGTCGGCAAGCCATAACGATACGTAACTGATATCGGCCCTAAAAATGAACCACGAGGGTTCTAAACGCTAAATAATGAATATTCACAAAAAAAAATAACATATAATTAATAATAAAAATAATACACATAGTAACACCGCGAGTGAAACTAAAAGCTCTCAAAACAGGCGTACCAACTGTAAGCGGAATCAAGCAAGATCGAAATGAACGAAGAGAATAAACTCCTATAATTTAAATATTAAACGATCTAGATTGCTCAAAACACAGCAAAACATAGCTTGGTACTTAACTTAGACGGTGTCTCCTGGGAAACCGACGAAGAAGCCATAATCCAGTGGAAAATAAGCGAAATACGAGAGCACAACAAAAAAGCGGGTTACAACACAGGCGTGCTAAAAAGGAGTTGGGTTCTGAGCGGATGCAGAGTTGGTGGTGCCGAGTGAGGTTGAACGGCTCTCCTCTATTGGGATCTTTGTCGTGGATGAATCTAAATAGTGCGGGACCTCTGGATTATACGCCCAATTTTATACCGACACCAATAGGTGAGCGAGCTAGTTAACCTAGCACTCCTTTACATTTTTTCTCTGGTATATTTAGCAGTAAATTACCTAAGAATAAGTGCTAAATGGAGCTTATTCACTGGGCGGCACAGGTTCGAGCCCAGAAATAACATTTTTCAATATTAAACTTAGCCGGTGATTATATAAGCTGATTCACACCCAGGGGGGTGGGTAGAGACCAGCATTACTTGTTTACATTATTATGAGCTAAGTATTTTGTATTTCATTTTAGCAGTTATTCAAAATAACAAACATAAAATAAATAAGTACCTGGTAAGGAAGTCGACTTGAACAATTACTCTGCCTTTTTAAGTACGTCTTCCTTACGGAGCCTCGCGATCCTCTTAGGATGCTGAGCGACCCCTAGGATCTGAAGTATCAAGGGTTGCAACCCATACAACAGGACCTCATCAAAACCTCTAATCTAGGCGCTTCTCAAGAAATGACTTTGACCACCCGCCAAATCAAGTAGGATGCGAAAGGCTTCTTAGCCTTCCGGACAACCCAAAAAACAATAATAAAACATTTCAAGAGAAAGATTAAAAAGGTTATGGAATTAGGGAATTGTAGTGGTTGAGCCCTCACCCACTACTGCACTCGTTGCTACGAATGGTCCCAGAGTGTAGCAGTTCTCGTAAAGAGACTGGACATTCTTAAGATAAAAAGACGCGAATACTGACTTGCTTTTCCAATAGGTTGCGTCGATTATACTTAGCAGAGATCTATTTTGTTTAAAGGCCACGGAAGTTGCGACAGCTCTAACTTCGTGTGTCCTTACCTTCAGCAAAGCTTGGTCTTCCTCATTCAGATGGGAATGAGCTTCTCGTATTAACAGTCTGATAAAATAGGATAAAGCATTCTTTGACATAGGCAAAGATGGTTTCTTAACTGAACACCATAAAGCTTCAGACGGGCCTCGTAAAGGTTTAGTTCGTTTTAAATAGAACTTAAGAGCTCTTACAGGACATAAGACTCTTTCTAGTTCATTTCTAACCATACGATAAGTTTGGAATATCGAACGATATTGGCCAAGGCCGAGAAGGCAGCTCGTTTTTGGCTAGAAAACCAAGTTGTAGAACATGTAGCCGTTTCGGATGAGAATCCGATGTTCTTGCTGAAGGCATGAATCTCACTGACTCTTTTAGCTGTGGCTAAGCATACCAGGAAAAGAGTCTTTAAGGTGAGATCTTTCAGGGAGGCTGATTGTAGCGGTTCGAACCTGTCTGACATAAGGAATCTTAGTACCACGTCTAAATTCCAACCAGGTGTAACCAAACGACGCTCCTTTGTGGTCTCAAAAGACTTAAGGAGGTCCTGTAGATCTTTATTGTTGGAAAGATCTAAGCCTCTGTGACGGAAGACTGATGCCAACATGCTTCTGTAACCCTTGATAGTGGGAGCTGAAAGAGATCGTTCTTTCCTCAGATATAAGAGGAAGTCAGCTATTTGAGTTACAGAGGTACTGGTCGAGGATACGGATACTGACTTGCACCAGTTCGGAAGATTTCCCACTTCGATTGGTAGACTCTAAGGGTGGATGTTCTCCTTGCTCTAGCAATCGCTCTGGCTGCCTCCTTCGAAAAGCCTCTAGCTCTCGAGAGTCTTTCGATAGTCTGAAGGCAGTCAGACGAAGAGCGTGGAGGCCTTGGTGTACCTTCTTTACGCGTGGCTGACGTAGAAGGTCCACCCTTAGGGGAAGTGTTCTGGGAACGTCTACTAGCCATCGAAGCACCTCGGTGAACCATTCTCTCGCGGGCCAGAGGGAAGCAACTAGCGTCAACCTTGTCCCTTCGTGAGAGGCGAACTTCTGCAGTACCTTGTTGACAATCTTGAACGGAGGGAATGCATATAGATCTAGATGTGACCAATCTAGTAGAAAGGCATCTATATGAACTGCTGGGTCCGGGATTGGTGAGCAAAATATTGGGAGCCTCTTGGTCATCGAGGTTGCGAAGAGATCTATGGTTGGCTGGCCCCAGGTGGCCCAAAGTCTCTTGCATACATCCTTGTGGAGGGTCCATTCTGTTGGAATTATTTGTCCCTTCCGACTGAGACAATCTGCCATGACATTCAAGTTGCCTTGGATGAACCTCGTTACTAGTGATATGTCTAGACCTTTTGACCAGGTGAGGAGGTCCCTTGCGATCTCGTACAATGTCAGAGAGTAGGTCCCTCCTTGCTTGGAGATGTACGCCAAAGCCGTGGTGTTGTCCGAGTTCACCTCCACCACTTTGCCTTGAAGGAGAGACCTGAAGCTTTTCCAGGTCAGATGTACTGCCAGTAGCTCCTTGCAGTTGAAATGCATTGTCCTTTGACTCGAGTTCCATAATCCCGAGCATTCCCGACCGTCTAATGTCGCACCCCAGCCTACGTCCGATGCGTCCGAGAAGAGAACGTGGTTGGGAGTCTGAACAGTCAGGGAAAGACCCTCTCTAAGGTTGATATAGTCCTTTCACCAAGTCAGACAAGACTTTATCTTTCCGGAAACCGGGATCGAGACCGCTTCTAGCGTCTTGTCCTTTTTCCAGTGAAAAGCTAGATGGTATAGAAGAGGACGGAGGTGTAGTCTTCCTAGTGACACAAATTGATCCACGGATGACAGTGTCCCTACCAGACTCATCCACAGCCTGACTGGGCAGCGTTCCTTCTTCAGCATCTTCTGGATGGATAGCAGGGCTGGGGGCTGATCGTCTTGTTCAGCAACGTCCTCATCAGAGGGTTCCTCATCCGAAACTGATGAGGAAACGGCAACGGAGTGGGCAACGTCTGACTCGCTGAATCCGGTCGCACTGGTGGATGCGTGACGGAGCCGGACGCAATATCATGGAACTGCTGCACAGTCTGTGAACTGTCAACAACCATGGGTGCGCGAGGAAGTACAGCGTCAACCCGAAACTGTCTAGACTGTCTGGGTTGTGCAGTCAACACCCTACCGGGTTGCTGAGGTTGACGCACTGCGTCACAACAAGTCACCTCTGCTGGTTGTTGAACGTCCTGAACGTCAACAACCACCTCCGAGCGTCGCTTAACGTCAACGTGCGACTGGCAACCCACACTGGGTCGCATCGGTGGAGGAACCACCTCAACTGGCAGACGCGAGTAGGTTACCTCAGCGTCAACAGGGCGCACAACCGACCGGTTGGAAGGTTGTTGGCCAGAAGGAGGAACCACCTCAACTGGCAGACGCGAGTAGGTTACCTCAGAGTCAACAGGGCGCACAACCAACCGGTTGGAAGGTTGTTGGCCAGAAGGAGGAACCACCTCAACTGGCAGACGTGAGTAGGTTACCTCAGCGTCAACAGGGCGCACAACCGACCGGTTGGAAGGTTGTTGGCCAGAAGGTTCTTCTCCGCATTTAAGTCCTCTATCAAGGACGCAAGCTTGGACTGCATGTCTTGCAGCAAAGCCCATTTAGGGTCTACGGGAGCAGGTGTGGCAACAGACGGGGTTAGCGACTGAGGCGGAACCATTTACCATCCCTGAAAGCCTTGTTATGTGTGACATAATAGTACAGCAAAACTTCAAAGGCTCGACAAAAGTTGAGAAGTTGACCTGTAAACAACTTGGAGCGTCTCCTGGCTAGGCGCCAGGGCGAGTCTACCAGAATTGAGAAGTCTATCTGGGCAGAGGCATGAACTCCCAAGCCGAGAACTTCTCTCGTGTCCTATCAGACTCTCGCTCTATAAGCCAGTTTAAAAGAAGGGAAATCAAAGGCTGTATCCCTAAAACTCCTCCTGGTGCAAAAACCAGTCGCCTAGCCAACGTAACGCTCTCTAGGAGAGCGAGAGAGCACTAGCTTAAAAACAACGGCTTCGAAGTAGCTAGGCCTAGTGTAAGTTCTGACGTTTAGGCGAACGAGGAGCAGCAGTTACAAGATCCGGACGAAGATCCTTAAAAAATCATCATGATTTAATTAAAGTCCATAGGAGGCTAAGCAGCTTAAGGCTCCTCTCCAAATGACAGAGTCCTCAAGGGAATATCAGTAGGAGGGAGAACAGCAACTTCCTCATCTACAGGAACCTTGTCCGATAAAAGCTAGGTTACCTCAGTGAGTCTCTCACTGGTGCATTAGTAGCAGACCAGAAGGCAACGTCATGTAACTGCTTGACAGTCTGTGAACTGTCAACAACTGAACTGTCAACCACAACAGGTGCGTGAGGACATACAGTGTCCACTCGAGACTGCTTTGACTGTCTAAACTGAGCAGTCAAAACAACTCTAGAATGCGGAGGTTGACGCACCGCGTCAAAACAAAACAACTTAGACTGTTGTTGTACCTCTCGAACGTCAACGGAAGGTTCCGTGCGTTACTGAACGTCAACATGCGGCTGGCAGGGTACACTGGAACGCATGGGTGGCGGGACTCTCTCAGCTGGAGTGCGGGAGAAGGTAGCCTCAGCGTCCACAGGACGCACAACCGTGGTTGGTTGTAGGCTAGAGGTTGGTGCAGTGTCAACCTTCTCCGCACGAAAGTCCCGCATCAATGACGTTAACTGAGACTGCATGGTCTGCAGCAAAGACCACTTAGGGTCTACAGGAGCAGGTGTGGCAACAGACGGTGTGACTGCCTGATGCGGTACCGCTTTGCCTCTCTTAGGAGGTGAGCAGTCGTCGGAAGACTGCAGCGAGTCCGAACTGACCCAGTGGCTACAACTGGGCCGTTGGACTTGCGCGGAAGGGACTGACTTGCGCTTAATAAGCCGCGAGACCTTGGTCCATGGTTTCTTACGAGAAACCTCTTCCGCAGACGAGAAATAAATGGGCTCTCTCGTCTTTGTGTGGGTGGGGCGATCTTGGGTAGATACGCCCGAAACCACGGAGGGAAAAAAACGTCTGTTCGTTGATCAAGGCCTCTCGAACCCATAAGTCGTTCGACATTACTTCTCCCCTGGGCTTGGGAGCTTGCAAGAGGTCCCGGACTAGGTGAACGACAGGCACGAACAGACGAACCCTCGTACGCAACACTGTAACACTTTGCGCATATCACTTTATCGATTTTCTGTTTTGCACTTATTTCACTGAAATCGAAACTTTTACTGATTTCTACCTGAAAAACGTATAATGCAGCTCATTAATACTAGCAAAAAACAGAAAACATATATAAAGATAAAAAATTCAGTGGCTGGGAAAGAGACTAAACACTAGTTCAAATAAACTACGTTTACAATCTCTCACCGCACATAGCCTGGGGACAAGAATAAAACCCTAGAAACGTTTTACCTTCTTCCCCTTACAGCGACTAGGGACGAGAGTAACACGAGAACAACATTACCCGCTTGAACGGAACGTTTGCTCTCCTCTCTCTCCCTCCGTCTCTATCTCTCTCTCTCTTTCTCTCTTGATTTCGCACCTAAGAGAAGAGCCCAATTATATATCGTCAAAAAAAACATGTTATTTGACTAAAGGAAAAAACTGAAAGGTTTTCCAAATAAAAAGTTCCTTTAATTTAGAATTTAAAACATTTAAGCTAAGAAAGAATGAACAAAACGTCAAAATCGATTTACTCTTACTGCAAAGTGAAACCGTGATACACTCTCTCTCTATCGTAACGATAGAGCGCATGTTGAACGTCCTGAACGTCAACAACTACGTAGTCTAAAAAACTAAACGTTAGTTCATCTTTGAAAACAGTACGAAGACTATCAAAGAAATTCTTTCATAAAACATTAAATTTAAAAAGTTTTAAATTCTTTAAAGGCTAAATACGATATAACGGGCTCAACGTTGATTAACTTCGGTTCCAAGTTAGGACCGCCTACTATCAGGAAAGGTCGCATATAAACAAAACATAAAAATTTATTTTTATATGTTTATAATAAATGGAAAGTTAATCGAAGAGGCCTAATAAAGGCGGAGAGATATAAAATATATAGATCTATAACGTGTTAAGCAAAATTACTAAAAACCTAAACACACTTCCGTCTAAGGGAAGGGTCGGCCATTTAAAAGTGAAAGAGAGTCCATACTCTCTTTGCCACCATAATAAAATCTATCCAAAACGAGTTCAAGTTTTGAGATGAAGATAAAACACCTGCATAGCGAAAGCTCAAAACTAGAATAGTGTACTTCACCAAATAGTTGTGAAAACAAATCCAGTTAGTAACAGCGAATTAGTAGGTCTTGCCGGTAGCCCGACAGAGAGAAAATTGGTTCTGTGTTTACATTGAGTACTGAGTACCTGCTCGACAGATGGCGCTGTTGATGTACACCCCCTACCTGCATAGCGATCGCTGGCGTATTTTGAACGTAGAGTTTTCTGTCGAGCAACAGAGTTGCAGCTTATATAATCACCGGCTAAGTTTAATATTGAAAATTGTATTTTTCCTAACGATACAAACCTTAGCTATTTATACAAACTTGCCCGCCAGCCCTATCCCCCTTGAAGTCCTACCTCCAAGCAAAGTGAGCTAAATCATCGGTGTGTGAGTGGGAGAGGTAGCAAGCTAACACTCCTTAATACCGCTAACTAGCGGTGTGGGTAGTTAACCCTCGCTAAATTTTAATAGCTCGTCATTTCAGCTTCGCAGAAAATAATACCCCTAAATAAATAGCTAAGGTTTGTATTGTTAGGAAAAATACAAATTATCTATGAATTTGTCATTTTTCGCGCCTGTCTATAACCTAACGATTGCGAAGAACGAGGCCTGACTATATACTGTATGTTTATTTAATAAAGATAAAAACTTAGTTGTTTAACTTCATGTATTTCCTTTTTAGTGAAGTCCATATGGCTTAACGGGCTATGGGAATAATATGACCTAAGCGCTGAGGAGATATTGCCACACTGAATTTGAGATCTTCATATGACAGCTGTATTGCTAAATATCATAGTGTGGCAGAAAGGCTTTCATGAAGCGTCATGGCCTTCCTCATGTGCGTCTTACTTCTTTAGATAAGGTGTTACTCCAATAAGCAATTCATATAATAAGTGCCCATATTCATGCGCAAATAATTGTAACAAACATTGGGGTGCAATTTCAACTTTCCAGTAAATTTGAATGAGGAAAAAGCACTCTTTTCAGTAGCCTTCGTTTAGCCCAAAATCTCTTCTTGTTACTGTCCTTTCTCTTAAGTCTCATACATTTACAAATAAAAAAAAGCAAAGGTATAAAGATTGTTATTATGGAGAGGTTCTGCCATAGGTGTCATTTGCTCTACTGCTGAGACTGAAATGGCATGTTTATGAAGATATAATCGTACTGTGAGTGTTCACCTATACAATTTCAAAGCCCCACCCACTACAATGTGGTTTCTCAATCAAATCTCTAGTGAATGGGCAACCTAACACTGGGTAACATCTGCCGTTGACCAACTGCTTCTTGTCCTGTAAGGGCGCTGAGGTAACTTATACCACTTGTTGAGTGGCCACAACAGGACCCAGAAAGTATCTAGGTTCCTGTGGGTTACATTTTGCAGGTAGTGGGCAGTAAAGGTAGTCTGATGTCGCCAGACACCTGCTTGTAGAGCCTACACCACAGAGACGTTTTTCTTGAACACTAGGGACGTGCTTATGGCCCTAACATCATGAGGTCTGGGTCTCCGGCTGTGTCAAAGAGAGTCTGGATTTAGTGCACAGTCAATGACCTTCTGAATCCAAGCAGCTATCATATTCTTTGTGACTTTCCTGTCGACCCTAGCCGTGCTTATAAACAAACATTTAACATGCGGACAAGCTCCAGATGTGCGCTTGAGATAGCGCCTCAGCACTCTCAAAGGACACAGTAACAGCTGATCAGGATCATTGGTCACATCACGGAGACTCGAAATATGGAAGGATCCAAACCTAAAGTCCGTTACAGCTTGATTCTGAGTCTTGGCTATAAGCTCTGAGATGAAGCTGAGTGTTACCTGGCCCCCTCCCCTTGAATGGGCCACGTTGTATGAAAGACCATGCAATTCGCTGACCCTCTTACCCAAGGCAAGGGCAAAAAAAAAAATAAACTGTCTTAGGTGTCAAGTCACAATCAGAGGGCTGACGTAACAGTTAGTAAGGAGCTCCTTTCAGAGAGCATAGTACTTGTACCAGGTTCCAAGGAGGTAGTTTAACTTCCGACCAGGGGCATGTTAGCTTGAAAATCCATATGACAAAAGGTAATTCCATCGGGAAGGAAATAACTTGAGGCTTGATACCGAGCAATAGCCTTTCACCAATGAGACTAAGCAGAGCTTTTCCTTCCTGGGGTATAGAAGAACCTCCAATATCATGGGGATAGCAGCATCGAGAGGAAAGACACAACTTCCACAACACCAACCACAGAAGATAGCCCACTTCCTCTGATAGTCAGTAATAGACAACTTACGGAGGTATCTATCTAGACATCCATTTCGTCACAGCATGTGAAAATTCTCTGCGAGGGGAGATGCTGGGTAACCTCCAGGCGTGAAGCTGCAGGGAAGTGACTGTCTTGTGGTATATCTCTGCATGTGGTTGCCTGAGCAGCTTGTGGAGGGGTGGCAACTCCCTCAGTACCTCTGTAAGCACAGTAGAAGGTCTGGATACCTTTCTGCTTACTGCTCCATCAAAACTATCATGGTTATTGTAAAATCTTGCGATGCCCTCACCTTGTTGAGGAGTCTCCTCATTAGACAGAAGGGGGAAAACACATAGACATACTTTATAGGCTCTCCCATGGATGTTGGAAGGCATCCTGGAGAGATGCTTGTGGATCTGTTACTGGCGAGCTGTACACTGGAAACTTACGGTTGAGAGACATCGCGATCAGATCTATTATCGGTGAACCCCACAAAGTCAGGACTTTGTTGGCTGTCCAAGGATGTAGAAACCATTTAGAGACAACTAACTAAGTCTTCCTGCACTGTTTATCTGCTAGGATGTTCTTCCTGCCCGGAATGAACCAGGCTGACAGGGAGATCGAATTGTCTTTTGTCCATCACAGTATTTCTACCCCTAGTTGGCAGAGCAGCAGTGAAAAAGTACCTCCTTGTTTGTTTAGATACCCCACTACCATTGTGTTGTCACTCATCAACACTACAGAGTGACCTGAAAGGAGCTGTTGGAAGTACTTGAGAGTTAGATAGGCTGCCCTCATTTCCAGGAGGTTTACATGGCACTTCTGATTGGAATTAGACCATAGCCTTGAGGCCATCTGATGCAACAAGTGAGCCCACTACCCTTCTTTTGACGCATTTCTGAAGAGCATCAGATCCGGGGGAAGAGAGAGAAGTTCTACTCCCTTGAGGAGGTTGGTATCTGCTACCCAAGACCCTCTTCTGATCCGGTCCTGCCGGTACCAAAAGTCCAGAGGGTACCTGAGCTGAGACTAAAAGGTCTTCAGTTGACACTGGAGGGATCGAATGCGAATATAACCGTTGGGTACCAGACTCTCAACAGAGGTCAGGAGGCCCAACAGGCCCAGCCACAGGTGTGCTTGTAGCGTGTCTTGCAAAGGAAAGGACATGCCACCTCCTTGAGCAATTTGGTTGTCTATCTGCAACCTGAGGAATATCAGTTTCTATGCAGGTTGGAAAAAACATCTCAAAATTTATATCTATTCCCAGATCATGACAAAAAGCAAGAAGCCTGTCTTGGTGTAGGAGAAGGGTCTCCACTGAGTCTATAAAAATCCAAATAACGAAGGAGTAAAATGCCATTGCCATGGGACTAGGTTTGATACCAGAGTAAACACTCTTATGGACACGAAGTGCTGTGGAGAGACCAAACCACAGCAACTGAAACTGGTAAATCCTCTCGGGTAGGATGAATCTTGGGTACTTCCTTGATGGAGGCTGAATTGGGATCTGGAAGTACGCATCTTTGAAATCCAGTGTGACCATGAAGTCCTTTGGTCTGACAGCCTGTCTGACTGTTTCTATTATCTCCATCTTAAACGGAGTCTGATGGACAAACTCGTTCTAAGGGGAGAGATTGATGACTGGTCTCCAGCTTCCAGACGCCTTTTCTACAAGAAAGTCGCCTGGGGACCTGTTGAGGACCTATTGGAGACCGCCCTTTGACATGGTCTGAACTTTTGCCTGAAAAGCAAGATCCTTCACAAAGAAATAAAACATGACTGGATATTCTATCAAAGGAGGGAGAGGTAATGGGACATAGTACCCGGCATGAAGAATTGAGACAGTCCAAGGTTTGGCCCTAAGGATCTCCCATCTCTGCCAACTGCCCATCAAGACATCCTCCCACCGATGGTCTTGCAGGAGTAATGGCAGCCCCTAGTTGGAACGGACACGGCTTCTACCTAGCACCTTTGCCAAGAATGGCTGCTTAGGGGCTTGCTTCTTAATGTTGGAGTGCTTCGAAGTGCCTGACTTTCTTATGATTGTCTGTTGATGGGGGACGAACTCTGAGCAGACGGTACCAAAGAATGGGGTGAGATGTCACTGCCTGTGACTGATGGAGTCTTGACTTTCCCTCCACCGCTCCACAGCCGTGTCAACAGCTTCCCAGATGAACAAGGAAATACCCTCCATTGATGAGTTAAGTAATTTGAGCGCTTCTTTCTTTGACAACCTGCCTTTGGAACCTTGAAATGACAGTCTCTCGCTGTTTCACGATCTGCGTTGTGAGCGAGAAACTTAATAACTCTCCTTCCAAAAAAGCAAAATAGGTATTCATTGCCACCTTCTTATCAGGATCATCCAAATCCTAATTAGCAATCAGATAACCAATGGCGCCAGACCAGTACTGTAGTCGATCCATGAACAGGTTTGCAAAAGAGGCCTTTGTAACCCGCTCCATGTTCGTGGTTTCTGCAGCCAAACACGTCGCTTACTGTGCTGCTAACTCGTCCAATGGCAAATTTTACGCCAAGGCCGAGACCACTGGGCCTAGTGGCAATGGCGAGGGATCGTTGTGAAGGATGTCATAGTACTGTACTGTACTTCCTTTGCTGAACAAACGGCACAGGAAGTAACTGTGACGAGTTGCTAGCCTGGAGTGTTACACATCCTAGTAATTTGGGAGATGATGGTCATCACTCTTGCTTGTTTGTTTGTCGGAGGAAGCCGAACGAGCAGTCAGTGGGGAGAGTATGAGGCACTGGAGAAAGTAGGGACTTATTCGACCTCAAGGAAAACCCGAGGGAGAAGAATCCCCTTTAGACTTCTGTTTCCTACTGTACTGCTCCCTCTGGGGGGATGGCCACCCCCGGCACTCGTCGCAGGGAGAAGCGCGCATGCAGGAGTGTCATCTACATGCAGGGCAAGTCGGTGAGGATCCATCTCCACAACGGACGTGAATGTGCCGCGCCTGTTATACTGGGGCAAACCTGCATACAGTAGTTGTAATCCTCAAAGAAAAAAAAAAAAGGGACACATACCTGATAAAGAAAAATAGTTTAGTTTATGGCGAGGTAATGTGCATTCATAAGGTTATCGGGAGAGCGAAACAGCATGTCTTTACTCTAATGAGCCAAAAACAAAAGTGATGTACTGTAATTGAGTATGTGAGCAGGATGGCCAGTCTACCCTCCCCAAACTTTCATAAAACTTTATGGCTAGATTTCAGCTATGCTGAAAAAATATATCCATAGTAAATAGCAAAGGGTTTGTATTCATGTGGAACTACTGTACTAAGTTTTCTTTGACTGAAAATACTTTAAAAATTACATTTCCTTATTCTTAAGCATATTTACCGGTTTTGATTTAGTCTAATACAATACTGTATTTGTAAAACAATTTCAACCCACACAATTCATTATATATCTACTAGAACACTATTTTGAACCCCCATAACCAGACTCAGTGTGCAGGCTAATAATAACCGACCCAATTCAGTCTCTGTTTCCACCTACCATTCTAAATTTTACCAAGTTCCGGTTTGATCTTCACCCTTGCCACACATGGCTCTGCTGCCACAACCACTGCCTCATTCCCACAGTTCATAGTACAGTAGTAGTAGTTAAAGGTCTTGGGAAAGGTTTTGCAATGACACCCCTAAAATTGAAGTGATGTATTTTAGTTCTACAGAAAAAAAAGTCCCATTGTCATATCACTATCACTTGATTACATGTGTTGAGCATCAGAACATAGTGTAATACAGTAATGTAACTACAGTATTTCAGTTACTGTATCTGAATAACAGTATGTTATGCTATATACATGAGAAATTTGGAAATAATTTGCCTTTTTCTTAACTATACTACAAACCTTGAGCTTTTTACATTGGATATTATTTCGGCATATGCTGAACACTAGCCAAAAGACTGCGAGGGGTAGACTAGCCACCCTACTAGCACACTAACCGGTTGAGTGACGTCACTTTTTAAATTGCAGGCAGGACATTCCCAAGGGGTTAGGTGATGGTAGGTCAGGTATGTGTAAAGAGCTCAAGGTTTGTATACTTAGGAAAAATACAAATTATTTCCAAATTTGTCATTTGTCCTGACCCTAATACAAAACCTTTCGCTCTTTAGAGTGGAGACTTGCCCTTAAGTGGGTGGGTGAACTAAAACCAACTGGCTCATTCCTGACCCAGGGTGTTATTCTGTTCTTCGTACAAGTTTGGTAAATACTCCCTGACTCCTCGCTAATTCTCAGAATATGAGTTTTTATGACTTAGGTAATCAAGTGAATGTGTGAGAACTCAGCAATATAACTACACCAGGTAAAGTAATATTTGAAGCTAAACTCCACACTTAACCTAGACACTGCCCAATTCCACCTTGCATGAATATCAGGGACATAATATATATAACGGATTTTGAGCGAAGCGAAAATTCTATATTTGGGTGAGGTAGCCATGTCGTCCTGATAGAAATTCCTTCAGGGTAGCTTCCTTGGGTATATTTGACTACGGTGATATTCCCAGAGAATTTTACCTTAAGGTATCCAGAATTCTAACTCCTGGAGCAAATATCCCTAAATAAATCTAAATGGGATATCGCATAATATCAGAGGACGTATTCTTGACATGCCACATAGCTATCTTCACCCCGAACAGAGTTAACACTTCGAGGGGTCAAAGTGGCAAGAAAACGTAAAGCGAGAATGAAAGTAGAGCCATTAATAAGGTACCTCTCCTATCCCGTTTCGAGTGTGTATATAATGCCGCCGACGGCGCCATCTCTATTCCTTATAGCGATACACGAGGTGCTATAGCTACTGTATTATAGGGAGGGGTCCTATACAGTGAACCCTCGCTACTTCGCGGTTCGACCATCGCGGATTCACCACTTCGCGGATTTTTTCCATAACCCATATATATACAGTAATATATATATACAGTAATATATATATACAGTAATATATATATATATATATATATATATATATATATATATATATATATATATATATATATATATATATATATGTATGCATGTATTTATGTATATATGTAGGTATGTATATGTGTATACATATAAATATATATATATATATATATATATATATATATATATATATATATATATATATATATATATATATACCTAAAGTAGGAAGATGTGATGTAGTTCTAAGGGAAAAGTATGGGAAATATGTCTGGGTAATAAGCAAAGCTCTACCTCCAGTTTGTTTCTTCATTATGATCAGAGATAAATGTAAACAAAACATTGGTTGCCATTTTTTATCGTGCTTTTTAGCGTGTTTAGGAAACGCATGATATAAAATCGCCTTTAATATTTGTGCCTGTTTTAGTTTAGGGCACTGTAGTACATGCATTAAGTGTTCTGTACATTAAAGGGTAGTTTGTTAACAGTACTACGTACAAGGGAAGGTTTTAAAAGTCTGAATATACATGTTGAATAAATAGGTAAATATGGTGTCACTACTTCGCGGATTTTCACCTATCGCGGCGGCGTCTGGAACAATTCTACCGCGATAAACGAGGGTTCACTGTAGCCCTTTTTCATTAAAAGGAAGAGCGGGTCCATCAGGACGACATGGCTATCTCACCCAAAAATAGATTTTTCGCTTTGCTCAAAATCCGTTTTTTAGGCTCAGGCCATGTCGTCCTGATGGAAGTTTACCAGAGCATTACTGTATCTGTGGATTCTCAAATCGTGCCATACCCTCAAGAAAGTATTTCCTGGTCAGCATAGACCTAGAGACGTATGATGTTCCCGTCATACATCATTTCATCTAATCATAAACCATGTTAGTGCTTCCTGCCCCCTACAGGGAAGAGTCATACTAGACTCTGGAAAAGTCTCAAGGAGTATATATTACCTATGGATGACTAACAGACAAGCCCGTATAGTGGTCTCACCCTATACGTTATAAAGCGAAGTTTGTATAAGAACCACCCATGTCAGTATGAAACACCAACATGTCCCCCGGAATGTCTATTCTTATCAGTGGATTAGACAAAGGTTTGTATCCGTTTAGGAACAATATTGCATATCCACCACCATCCCTTTAGGTTACACAATCTTTCTTTCCTGAGGAAAGAATAAACCAAGTATGTTTGCTTGTAGTAAGGAACAATCTTAATGACCCTTCAAGTTAAAATTATCCATAGTTTTAAGTGTAATGCTAAGTACATTTCTAATAAAATGACGTGGGCGAATAAGACGCAAAGTTCACTAAGAACTAGTTTATTGACAATCAATAAAATATCGGTCAATCGAAATTTATAAGAATTATAAAATGTGGATGAACAAACAATTAAGCATAAAGAAAAGAGTAAGACAGAAAATATTGTTTCATCTGAAAAGGAAACATATATGCGCCACTTTTCAAATCAAAATATCAATACTGTAGTAACAGTCCGTATTACTGTTCACTTACACTAGCGTAACAAACGCTTGGCACATGTGTCCGTATTATGCTTGGTTCACCTTTATCTATGGAACAGTTTATAAGGACACCTTAGTGGCCTATCACTTAGTCTATAGAAACAGTCCATGACTACACACCCACTCGTAAATTAATCGTCCCAATTAATTTCACTCTTCCTCACAGATTTAAACAGCGGGTCTAAGGACACTACCTGCTGCTACCACAGACCTCTTAAGTTCCTCCACTTGCTTCGCATAGTGTCTAAAGAATACCCTGGATGACTTCCATCCAGTGTATGAGCGAAGATGTTCAAAATCCATATTGTTAAAGAAATTTATGGAGGAGGCAACTTTTCTCGGATCATGACCTGCGGGTGTACTGTCTGGATCCGCTCTGCGAATAAAAAGGGATTTTGACGAAGGAAAAATCTATTTCTGGGGAGAGACCTGTGACGCCCGGTGAAAAGGGTCCTTCTTTACACTTTTCTAATATAAATCTTCCAAATATACTAGAGAAAGATAAAAGCATGGAATGCAGAGGTTACTACCCTCGCGCGATCACCTTGTGGGTGTCGTGTATACAACAAGGGCGTGTGAAAACCACTATTCACAGGCTGTCTTCCATTTAGATAATCCCTTCATTAAAGGGGAGGGCCGTGACAGGCCCTAGAGAACACAGTTGGACTACCCCACTGACACCTACTACTCGCGCCCTCCAGGTCTTCCTTCTGTTTTGGACTTGCCCGCTAGTCGTTAATTGTTTTGTTTGGTGTTTTTCGCAAGTGATTGTCGTTAATTCAACATGATCACCCTTAGTTGCTTCAGAGATAAATTTGAACCTGAGGTTTCTCCCCTAAACAGCTGTCCTCCCCTTAAGTCAAGCTCTACGAAGATAGACCTTTAGGCACTCCACTGGAAATAGAGATGCATCTTCCTTCAGTGGGCAGATTCTCCAGGGACCCCACCTATTGGTGGGTAGCTCATTCTTGGCGAGAAACGTAGAATCCGGAAAAAGGTTCAGATCTCCTCCATCTAAGAACTGAACATGACCTTCCTCTCTCGAGAGGGCTACTATTTCACTAATTCTGGCCCCCGAAGCGAGTGCAAACAGAAATATAACTTTTTGGGTCAAATCCTTTAAAGCACACTCCTCATTATTCATCATTGAAGCGAAATGAAGAACTTTATCCAGAGACCATGAAATGGGTTTCGGAGGTGCTGATGGTCTGAGCCTAGCACAGGCCTTCGGAATTTTGTTAAAAATATCATTAGAGAGGTCGACATGGAAGGCATATAGAATAGGTCTTGTAAAGACAGACTTACACGTCGATATTGTGTTGGCTGCTAAACCTTGTTCATGAAGGTGGATGAAGAACGATAAACAAAAATCTGTTGAAATCTTTTGTGGTTTCTTCGCCTTGTCAAATGACACCCACTTCTTCCAGGATGACTCATATTGTCTTCTTGTAGATTTGGACTTATATTCTTCTAAGAAGTCTATACTGTCTCTTGATATCCCGAATCTTTTTCTCACCGCTAGGGAGAGAAAATCATGAGATGTAGGTTCCGGGTTTTCTGTGATGAAGCGAAGACAGTCGACTTCTGTACTCGCTGAGTCAAAACTGGATCCGGTAGCGGCAGAAACTTCAGTCGTAGTTCTAATGCCAGAGGGAACCAAACGCTGTTCGGCCACTTGTGAGCCACTATTGCCGCTTTCCCCTTGAAGGATCTTAGTTTGTCGAGGACCTTCAAAAGAAGGTTGGGCGGAGGGAACAGGTAAATCCTGGACCATCTGTTCCAGTCGAGGGACATAGCGTCCACTGCTTCCGCTAGAGGGTCCTCGTACGGGGACACATAACGATGTAACTTCTTGTTGTCGTTCATCGCAAAGAGGTTTATCTGCAGTTCCGGGACTTGACTCGAGATGAAAGAGAACGATCTTGCGTCTAGGGACCATTCTGACTCTATCGGTGTAAACCTGGATAGACCGTCTGCCGTCACGTTGCGGAACCCTTGAAGGTGAACTGCTGACAGGTGCCATCTCTTCTTTTCTGCTAGTCAGAAAATGGCCAACATCACTTGGTTGATTTGAGGTAACTTCGACTCTTGTCGAGTCAGGCATCTCACTATCACCTCGCTGTCTAGGACCAATCTTATGTGGGCCGAGTGGCGAGGAGATACTTTCTTCAGTGTAAAAAGTACTGCCATGGCTTCCAGAAAGTTGATATGAAACTTCTTGAACAGGTTGGACCAAACTCCTTGGACTTTCTTCCAATGAGAATGACCTCCCCATCCCTCCTTTGAAGCATCTGTATGTATCGTAATGGAGGGGGGAGGCGGCTGAAGAAATACCGATTTCTTTAGTTGCTTAGCTTTGGACCATGGGTTGAGAAGCGTTCGCAAACGAGTCGGTAGTGGTCTCATCAGATCTCTTCGCGCGTTTGATGCATATTTTCTCCAAACTCCGGTTGCATCCTTTAGCTGTGCTCTTAGCACAGGATCTGTTACTGAGGCAAACTGTAGAGAGCCCAGCACTCTCTCCTGTTCGCGTCTTGATATCCGTTTGGATTCTAGAAGTCTCTTGACAGATCCTGCTATTTCTTTCCTCTTCTTCACAGGAATGGAAAGTTGGTGCGACTGTAAGTTCCAGTGGATTCCCAACCACTTTAACTTTTGAGATGGAGAAAATCGAGACTTTTTTATATTGATCTTGAATCCTAGATGTTCCAGGAACTGGATCACCTTCTCGGAGGCTTGCAAGCATTCTGTCCTGGATGCTGCCCACACCAGCCAGTCGTCCAGGTAGGCCACTACTTGGACTCCCTTTAGGCGTAATTGATGGACAGCTGCGTTCGCAAGCTTCGTGAAGATCCTTAGGGCTATTTAGCCCGAATGGCATGGCTCTGAGGGCATAAAGTCTTCCTTGTAGCTTGAACCCTAGGTAGGAGGAGAGGTGACGATTTATTGGAACATGCCAATAAGCGTCTGAAAAGTCTATAGAGACGATGTATGCCCGTTTGGGCAGTAGGGTCCTTATGTGTTGAAGCGTCAGCATCCTGAACTTGTAGTTTACTATGAACTTGTTGAGTGGCGACAAGTCCAGAATGACTCTGAGTTTTTCTGAGTCTTTCTTTGGAACACAAAACAGCCTTCCTTGGAACTTGATGGACTTTACCCTTCGGATTACTCTTTTCTCCAAGAGTTCTCGAACATATTCTTCCAGAACGGGGGTCGAGTGTTGGAAGAATTGTGGGAACGGAGGTGGAGTGCTGTACCAGCTCCAACCCAGTCCATTCTTGATTAGGCTGTGGGCCCAGGGATTAAAGGTCCAGCAATCCCGAAATAGATGAAGTCTACCTCCTACCGGAAGCATCTCACTTCTGTTGTTGTGGACCTGAGGCCTTGCCTCCTTGACCGTGTCCTCCCCTGAATCCCCTTCCTCTTGAGGGGCATCTAGAAGAACCTCTGGCTGCTCCTCTAGCTCTTGGACGTAAGGTCGTTGTCTGCCTTTCGAACCCTGGGTTAAACGCAGGCGACTGAGTCGTCACTGCTTCAGGTACGTGGTATGTGGTTGGAGGTTGTACCACCAACTGAGGCACCGCAGTCGCTGGAAGTTGTTGCTGCTGCTGTCTGTAAGGCTTAGCTGGCCGAGAGGATAGCCTAGGCTTCTTTGTCTTCCTTTTAGGTTGGGGACCCTCATCTGGGGAAGACTTTCTCTTAAGAGTTAGGCCCCACTTCTGGAGAAGGTTCCTAATCTCCATGGCGGCCTCATCCACTACCTCTTTGACCACTTCATTAGGGAAGAGGTCCTTACCCCATATACAAGAGGAAATCAGTTTCCTAGGTTCGTGCCTCACTACAGCCGAGGCGAACACGAACTCTCTACAAGCTCTCCTAGCTTTGATGAAACTATAAAGATCCTTAGTTACTGTGGCCAGATGGATTTTCGCCACTACCATGAACATGTCTTGGTTTTTGGGGTCGCTTGCCATCGTCTCCAGAGTCGTCTGTAAGGACATCGATGCTGCAAGTGTCTCTTTTGTCTCTTGCTCCCTGCGCAAGAGAAAATCAGACAGCTTTGGAAGGTCGTCACCGAACTAACGTCCAGCAATATCGGCCTCCAACTTCCCAACTGAGAAGGTAAGGTGAACGTACTTCCAGTCCTTCTGGTCCATGGGCAAGGTCAGGGACAACAGCTTACACTCCTCCAAAGAGGGGCATGGTTTCCCTGCCTCCACCGCCTTTAAGGCAGCCTTATATCCCTTTTCCATAAAAGGAAAGGCTCTGGTAGGAGAAGCCACAAAGGAGGGATGCTTCTTACTCAAAGCTGGTATCTTTGAGTTTGTGAAGCCCCTCTCTTTCACAGAGCTCATTAGTAAGGCCTGTGCCTTACTATGGTCAAAGACTATGACCTCTTTCAGCTCCGTCTCCTCCTTTGAGGCTGGCTCCTTCCTAAGCCGGACATAGCAGTCCGGGTAAGACTCCTTGTTGGGCCAGAATTCCACTTCTTCAAAGGGAATTGAACCCAACTTCTCTGATATGACAATCTTCCCAGTTGTCATAGGCATGTGTTCGGCATACCTCCAAGGATTGGCATCCGAACACAAAGGAAGGTCCTTCAAGTTGAGCTTCTTCTGGGGCCCACGTGATGCTGCAAGTCTCAGCATCTCTAACTTCATTGCAGCTTCCTTCTCATCATTCTTCTTCTGCATCTGTTGAATCATTTCAACGATGGAAGAAAGAGTCCTTCCCACATCATCTGGGATAGCAGACGATGTTGAGGGAATAGGTTCTGGGACCGGAACCGATGTAGTTGACAGCTCGTCGATTTCTTCCTCCTCAGTATCAGGAGCCTGGGTCAGCTCCTCTTCCTGGCCTTCTGCCAGAAGGTCCTTTTCGGTGTACTCGGACACCTCAGACATCCTATCGTCCAATTGGATGTCTTGTAGGGCGTCCCTGACTTCAGAATCAACCTGAATCTGAATAGTTGGGATCTCCGCGTGAGGCTGAGGAATTACTGCATCGGCAGATGCTTTAGGAAAAAAAAATAGGCCTGAAGTATTCTTCTGAAAACCCCTCACCCAGGTTCATAACTTTTCCCTAGCTGCGTCCCTTGACTCCGCCGACTTAGGGGTGTCAAATGCCTCGGTAATCAGGTTAGAACATATGGTACATACCTGAGGGTCCCAATACCGGAGATCACCTTTGGAGACTGCGCATGCTGCGTGCCTCCTACACAACTCATGTCCCCAGAAGTTCTTGCTGCGGACATTGCAGAACATGCTCCCGCACTTCGGATGGTCCTCCTGTAAGAGAAGAAATTTCATGAGTATCAAGTGAAGACATATCACTGGATAACTTATGAATAATATATATATAGCTTATAACTGTTAAGCTAGAAAGGAAAGAAGGAAAGACACATACTTGTACTTCCTGCCCAGCCAATTGCTGTAACCTTCCAGATATTAAAACTTTAAGGTTAAGTCTCATTCTAGAATAACCTTCATTATATTTTCCAGAGGAAATTAGGTGTAGCTCACACCATGGTAAGAGTTTTAATATACAGTGGAACCTCTACACACGAACGTATCTACATCCGAATTTTCCAACATCCGAAGTAAAATTCGAGCAAATTTTTGACTCTACACCCGAATTTTATTTCGACACACGAAGTAGCAATTTTCGTCGTACCGGTTGTATCCGAATTTTTCGACACGCGAAGTACAATTCGAACACGTTCCTACTCTACACCCGAATTTTTTTTTCGACACCCGAAGTAAACAATACTCGTATGTGTAGTCGGTGCTCATAGCGCCTGATGTGTTTTTTATTTCCGCCAATAGAAGGCAGCACTTCAACCTCGGAGGGACCCTCAATTAGCGTGGCTTGGGTCAGTCCTCTGTTCTCGTTGGCTTTATGTGGTTGTGCCCTGTGCGTTCTGCTATTAATTGTGTTTTAATCGTGATTTTTTACATTCTTCCTTTTACGGTATTTTACGAAAATCATGGGTCCTAAAAGGCTTAGTTTCGCAAGTGGTAGTGGTAGTGGTGAGAAAAGGAATAAGGGAATGCTTTCTTTAGAAGTAAAGCAAGGAATTATTGAAAAGCATGAGCGTGGCGTCCGTATGAGTGAACTTGCAATAAGTTCTGCGCAAATAAAAGAGGTGTTAGGAAAATATCAAGACGTGGTCGACTTCATCGACAAATACCATCCAAAGAAATTGCAGGTTTGTCGTGTAGCTGCGCAGTTTGATGATGTTTCCCTAACTTATTTTCGAAACATTCTGAAAAGCTGTACCAAGCAACTTTCTATCGATAGCTTCTTTAAAAAAACTACGAAGCGAACTCGTGATGAAGAGGAAGGAAGTGGTTCAAAGAAAACAGCAAAGAGTGAAGAGAAAAAAATTCAATCAATTTTATGTGTAGAGAGTGAAAGTGATTAAAATTAATCATCAAAAAGAAAAAAAGAAAATGTAAAAAAAAAATATAAATTATAAAAAAAAAAGCTAAGTTATGTTAAAGTTCACTTAGTGTAAGTTAGAATAAGTTACGGTAGTGTACGTTTATCGTAGTTAACCTCTCTACCTCCTCGCCGCCCGTCCGTCTCCTCTCTGCGTAGCAAGACTAACAACACCTGCGCTGGAGTTTCTAAGGTAAAGTGACGCTAAAAACCAATTTCTTATTTATCATTTTTTGCTAATTCTTCTTATTTACATGTTTATTCTTCTTATTTACATGTCTATTATCTAATTTAGTGTTCATTATTCTCATGGGAAAATTATGTGTAGTAGTTTATTAAGAAGTTATCATAGGTTTTTGGGCTCAACCACGGATTAATCCTATTTCAATGTATTCTTATGGGAAAATTCGTTTCGACAACCGAACATTTTCTACATCCGAAGTTGATTCTGGAACGGATTAAATTCGTATGTAGAGGTTCCACTGTACTGGATTATTAATAAAGAAAGAGCTCACTTTCTCTATCCTGTACGGTCTCAACAAAATGCTTCCTAAGGCAACACCAAGTATGTTGGAAAAACTTTAGTGTTACAATATATTCTATGCTATAGTTTTCTCTGTGCAGTATGTACTATACTGTAAAAATACTGGCTACTGTATATAATATAATGTCTGCCGGGGCATGTGCCGGTCTGTGCCGGCCGGCACGTACCTTAGTCTACTTCAAAGGTATACTACCTTTAGACTACTGGGCGGCAGATCACTGATTAAGTATGTATGGCAGAGAGTGCCGGCCGGCAAATGAAAAACAACAGCACCCGGCTGCCGACCACTACTCGTAGCGGCCGGCAAATCTTATGGTGTGCTGCCGTTGCCGGCCGGCAATGGTAGGTGATACCTATGCTGGCCGGCAGTAAAACAGAACCGAGAACTTCCACCCGCCCGGCTGCCGGCCGCTAAGCCGGCAGCCAGGCTAGGAGTACAATACACTAACAAGAGAAAGAGCATGGAGTGTAAGCTGTTGTCCCTGACCTTGCACAGGCTCTACCTACAGACATGGATGGTAGACCAAGGGAGGTCTGGGGAACACTCTAAAGAAGTTAGGCCTCTGCCAGCCGGCATGTTATTGCCGGCCGGCAGAGGACTGAGCCAGTCCCACATCCTAACCTACTCTAGGTACAGATGTAGAACGACGGCCAAGAGTTGTAATAGCTAGGCTATTACTAAGGATAGAGGGGGGAAAGGGGAAGAGGGTCCTGCAAACTTTGTTCTAGTATAAGATTGACCCCAGAGGCTAAGAAAGCTCATCTTAGCCTAGGGTTTATCTATAGGGAGAAAGGTCAGTAATACTTGCTACCTTCCTCAATACCAAAACAAAGTTTGATGTTGCTATTCACTAGGAAATGGAGAATCTTATCCTCCAATCCAAAAACAACAACACTGGACTAGTCTGCTAGATCACTAGAAGAAGGAATCATCTCGTACAGAAACCTTCAGATGTGGTCTAGGGAGGCTAAGCCTCCTATGTCTGTACCTAACCTAGCAAAGGAATCTCATTCTCTAAGCCAGGAAGATACAGACCCCAGACTAATTACTCTGATGTTCTGCTCAAACCTGAAACCAGTCACTCTGGTTACAGGATTAGGGCAGAAACCTCCTAGTATAGTTATACCTGAATATTATTCAGTTAAAACCACTAGGATTAAGCCTAAGAGGGAAAAGGGATTGAACTTGGTCTCCAGGGGAGAAAAGAACAACCGGGGAAGTGTGCGAAAGTATACTAAAGCCCCATAGGCTACTAGCCTAGGTGCGGTGAGAATCGATTACCTAAATCACCAAAATCTCTCGTATACAATCTTGGAAGATAATTATTCAACAATGTCTTTTTTGGGCTCAAGCCATGACGTCCTGATGGAAGGTTCCTTCAGTAACTTCCTTGGGTATATTTAACTACAGTGGATATTCCCAGAGAATTAAACTAAAGGTTATCACAGAATTCTAACTTCTGGTGCAATTCCCTTAAAGGTTTCCCTCTAGGATATCGTATATCAACAGGGGACGCATGTATTAACACACCACATAGCTATCTGCACCCCATATAGAGTTAACATTTCAATATGGATAGGTGGTTGAGTAACTGGGGAGCCGTTCCATAGTTACACTTATCCGTGGCTGCTTTTGGTACTCGAGACGTAAACAAACAGGCGCCATTGCTAAATGACGTCACGTCCGTCCTCATCCTGAGCCCAGCTTCTGCTAATCTCCATGATACAGCAGGTCAGGGCGGGGCCTGAAAGGCTGAACTAGAATAGACGGGAGGGTCCATCAGGACGTCATGGCTATCTCACCCAAAAATAGATTTTTCGCTTCGCTCAAAATCCGTTTTTTGGGCTCAAGCCATGATGTCCTGACGGAAGTGTACCAGAGAATTAATGTATCGTGGAATTTTTCCCTTTTAATGCAAGTGCCAAGGGCTTCGAATAGAGGTATAGAACATGTCCTTACCAGAGATTCTATGAAGAACTAGCTTCCTGCCCCCCTGGCAGAGAAGTCCTGGTGGACAATAGGAACATCTCGAAGCGATCATTGAAGAGCTACTCACCCTACGGAGAGTTCGTGCTGAACTCGTAGACAAGACTAAGGTTAATATTCGGGTAGGAATATTATCAAGCATAGGTAAGTAAATAACATTTACTACTCTCCCTGGAGGAGAGATCAATCTGGTCTCGGAGGCAGGACAAAGGTTAATATTCGAATAGGAATATTATCAAGGCATGAGTGAGCATACAGTGGTACCTCTACATACGAATTTAATTCGTTCCACAACCAACTTCGGATGTAGAAAATGTTCGGATGTAGAAACGAATTTTCCCATAAGAATACATGGTAATTCATTTAATTCGTTCCTCAGCCTAAAAACCCATAATAAATCCTTAATGAATGGCTACACATAATTACACATAACAATAACATAACTGCATAATATGAAAGAAGCATATAAAAAAGATAATTATAAAGAAATAATAAATAAAAAAATGTGTTTTATTGCCACTTTACCTTAGAGACAGGCCAACTCAGGTGTAGGATTTGCTATGCCAGGAGACGGACGATCGGCGAGAAGGTAGACATGGTGTTAACATGTTCTTTAAATAAATACACACACTCTCTCTCTCTCTCTCTCTCTCTCTCTCTCTCTCTCTCTCTCTCTCTCTCTCTCTCTCTCTCTCTCTTGTTCTTCTTCACTGTTAGTGTTAGAGACGTCTATTTATTTTTTTCTGAGAGAGAGAGAGAGAGAGAGAGAGAGAGAGAGAGAGAGAGAGAGAGAGAGAGAGAGAGAGAGAGAGAGATTAAACAAAAATGAGAGATTAAACAAAAATGTGTTGTGTACATATGATTTTTAACAGCGTTAACGAGTTGAAAGACAGTTAAATGTAACTAAAAAAACAATATCAGCAATTCTGAATTCCTTTATTAACTAAAACAAATATTGATACAAACACACTCGTGTGCGTATGCGCAAACACACACACACGCACGAGGAGACACGATCGGCGAGGAGGTAGAGATGGTGACTGCGATAACATACCGTAACTTACACTACGGAAATTTTAATCTAACTTAGCTTATTTATTTTTTGTTTATTTTTATATTTCATATTTTTTACATTTTTTTTTTTTTTATTTTTTTTTTTCATCACTTTCAGTGACGAGTTACGGTATGTTATCGCAGTCACCATCTCTACCTCCTCCCCCACCGTCTCTCTTACTGCGTAGCAATTTTTGCACCTGTGTGTGTGTGTGTTTGTGCATACGCACACGAGTGTGTTTGTATCAATATTTGTTTTAGTTAATAAAGGAATTCAGATTAACTGTTATTACTTTCTTAGTTACATTTAATTGTTTTTCAACTCGTTGACGCTGTTAAAAATCATATGTACTCTAAGCACATTTTTGTTTAATCTCTCTCTCTCTCTCTCTCGGAAAAAAAATAATAGACGTATCTAACACTATAACAGCGAAGAAGAACTAGAGAGAGAGAGAGAGAGAGAGAGAGAGAGAGAGAGAGAGAGATTTTATTTAAAGAACATGTTAATGCTATGTTTAGAGAGAAACAGAAAAAGAGAGAAGTCTTATTTAAAAGAGCTTGTTATTGCTATCATGGTTTTCTTTGCTTCACTTTTTTCTTTCTTTCTGTTCATCACGCTGGCCCTTCTCACAAATGATCGTTGCCAATAATCTCTTTGTCCTTTATCCCTATCAACAAAAGGCGTTCTATCTCTTCCAGGGTATTACTAAGATTTTCTTGTAATAATGGTGATCCCCTTCGATGGTTATTTGCTTCAATGGCTGCCTTCAGCTTGATGATCCTCGAGATCATAGGCCTATTCCAGCCATATTGTTTAGCCATATAGTATCACTCACATGCACACTGCTCTCATGTTTTTCTATAATTTCTTGTTTCAATTCTAATGAAAGAATTGCCTTCTTCCTGTACTGAAACTTAGCTTCTTAGGCACCATGATTATAGGTAAAATCAAAAAGGAAATGTGAGAAAAGGAAGAAAATAAGCACTGTTAATAACAGACCAAACAGAGGACAACCACACGACACACACAAGAATAGAGAACTGAGCACTCGACGCTCAATGGCGTAATGTTTACTTCGTATGTCGAAATAAAATTCGGGTGTAGAGTCAAAAATTTGCTCGAATTTTACTTCGGATGTTGGAAAATTCGGATGTAGATACGTTCGTGTGTAGAGGTTCCACTGTATAACATAATTACATATATTATTCTTCTCATTATTTAGAGACAAAAGGGGGTAAATGAAACTATAACAATCGTATATTTCTTGATAAAGAATAGGAGCGGAGAGAGACGCACATGGAATAAAATAGACATTTTATTTCAAAGATTGCAGATCATTATGGTAGTAATTACAATAATGAATATAGATTTTATTTACAATAATAAAAGAATAATGTACATAGAAAATAAAGACTTCAATATTGAATCTGAAAAGAAAATTTACTTTTTAGAAACACAAGTTCCAAAGGAACGTCAGTCTTCTGCAAGGAAAACACATCATGCCCTAGGGCATGTGGCACTCATGTAAAGTCTATGACATTTCACCTTGGTAAGAACAGTCTATTAGAAACACTAAGCGTCTATGAAATCACTATGTATCACAAAAGGGTCAACACAGGCACCCGTAGAGTTAAAGTCCCAAGTAACTCACTGTTCTATGCAGAGTTAAACAGCAGGTTTCATAACACTACTTGCGGCTACCACGAAATGCTTAACTTCGTGCACTTGTTTTGCATAGTGCTTGAAGAAAACGCGCGATGATTTCCAGCCTGTGAAGCTCTTGAGGCTTTCGAAATCCATACTCTGGAAGAAGTTCAGAGAAGACGCGACTTTTCTAGGATAATGACCTGCGGGTGTACTGTCAGGATCCGCTCTGCGAATGAAGTAGGTGATTTTCGCTCTTAGTTGTTTCAGTGACAGGTCGCTACCCGATGTTTCTCCTTTGAAGAGTTGTCCTCCACCGAAGTCTGAAGTTCTTCGAAGATAGACCTTAAGACTCTCCACTGGGCATAGAGAGACATCTTCCTTCAGGGGGCAGATTCTCCAAGGGCCCCATCTCTTGGTGGGTAGTTCATTCTTAGCGAGAAACGTCGGATCAGGGAAGAGGGTAAGCTCTCCTGTATCTGCGAACAGGATATGACCCTCTTCTCTTGATAATGCCACTATTTCACTGACTCGGGCTCCCGAGGCGAGAGCAAAAAGGAAGATAACGTTTTGAGTCAGGTTTTTCAGAGGGCACGAATCGTTGTCCAGGTTAGAGGCAAAATGGAGCACCTTGTCCAGGGACCAGGAGATAGGTTTTGGTGGAGGTGCTGGGCGTAGTCTAGCGCATGCCTTTGGTAGTTTATTGAAGATATCACTGGACAAATCAATCTGGAAGGTGTATAGGAGTGGTCTAGTCAAAGCCGATTTGCAGGTGGAAATCGTGTTGGCCGCTAAGCCTTGTCCATCAGGACGTCATGGCTATCTCACCCCAAAAATAGATTTTTCGCTTCGCTCAAAATCCGTTATATGTATAAATATGACTATAGCTTCAATAAATTTAAAATACTTGGAAATCCATATATCATGCATGAAAGTATTAGGGCCAAACGCCTAGGCTACGAAGCCTAGCGTAGGTCAGGATCGGTTACCTTAATCGCCAAAACTGATTATACTTACGGCATCATATAAAGAATTCCTATCATAAAGCTAAATAGCTAGATTTATTAAAGCATATATAGCAGAAACGTCGCTCTGGCTAACTAAATGTCTCATGCATAGCGAGCGACAGCGTCCAGGACACCTCCGGTAGGCAACAGCTCTTGTTTACGTTAATATCACTTTTGATTTAATTCGAAACACCAATAGCTTACATTTATACATAATAAAGATAATACTCAACTTTCCAGAGGCAGAAGAGGCTGGGGAAAGCATCATAATGTTGAAATAAATCCAAGATTACGAGAGAATCACAAGGGAAACACCGAGTAGTAGAGCTACGCGATAAGGAATAGAGATGGCGCCGTCGGCGGCATTATGTACACACTCGAAATGGGATAGGAGAGGTACCTTATTAATGGCTCTCCTTTCATTCTCGCTTTTCGTTTTCTTACCACTTTGACCCCTCGAAGTGTTAACTCTGTTCGGGGTGAAGATAGCTATGTGGCATGTCAAGAATACGTCCTCTGATATTATGCGATATCCCATTTAGATTTATTTAGGGATATTTTCTCCAGGAGTTAGAATTCTGGATACCTTAAGGTGAAATTCTCTGGGAATATCACCGTAGTCAAATATACCCAAGGAAGCTACCCTAAAGGAACTTCCATCAGGACGACATGGCCTGAGCCCAAAAAAAACATATTATCAGGTTACACAGCTTGCAGTTAAAGGTGGTCAGCTTGAAGAGTTGCTCAGTTGTTCAGCCCCAAGAGAGGGGAGAATGAAAGACGAAAAGGCCAGTCACTCTTACATTCATTCTAGTCTTATACTGGGTAACATCTGCCCTCAACCAACTGCTAGTTGTCCTACAAGGGAGCTGAGATGCTTGCGACCATGTTTTATGCAGCCATTACAGGACCTATGAAGAAAGTGTCCAGGTTCCTGTGAGTTACGTCTTACAGGTAGTGGGCTGTGGAGGTCATTTGATGCTTCCACACGCTTGCAAGCAATACCTGCACCACAGAGAAGTTCTTCATGAATACCATGGATGTACTTATGCTTCTGACGTCATAAACTCTGGGTTATCGAGTTTGTGGATTAGAGTCTGGAATGAGAGATCTCTCTAATCCAGGCTGAGATAGTATTGCATGTTGTTTTTCTTCTTGACCCTACCCTTTCTGAGGAAAAGTCTGTTTGTCTGTGGACAAGATCCTGCGATTCTTTTATCTTTTGAGATAAGATCTCAGTGGCCTGATAGGGCATAATAACAGCTGATCTGGATCATCTGTTACAGAGCATAGACTCTCAATCTGGAAGGGCCCAAATCTAGGATCCCCTACAGCTGGCTTTTGGGTCTTGGCAATAAACTATGGGATGGAAATCAGTGTCACCTAGCCCCATCCTCTTGAATGGGTGATGTTGTATGCTAGACTATGTAGCACTCTAACTCCCTTTGCCGAGGTCAGGGCTAAAAGAAAAAGTCGAGTGTCAAGTCCCAATCTGACAAGTGACGCACTACATTCCATGGAAGAGGTCTAACTTCTGACCGAGGGCAGGAGCGCTCAAAACTTCATATAAGGAGAGACAATTCCGTTAAGGATGAGCCTTTTACCGCTGGGATCGAACAGAGTTTTTATTCCTGGAGGTATAAAGAAACTCCGCTATCACAGGAACAGTGGCTTCAAAGGGAGCGATATCCTTTCCGTGACACCAGCCTCAAGAGATAGACCACTTCGCCTGGTACATGCCGGCTGAAGAGGCCGGGAGGTATCTGGACATCCTTTTCGCAACTAGTTGCAAAAAATGTCTATTCGAGAGGATGCTGGCTTTGTGGATAATCTTTGCGAGTGGTTGTTTGAGTAGCTCGAGAAGAGGTGGTAGCTCTCTCGGAGTTTCTGTGACCAGATACAATATAGAAGGTCCCAGAAACAATCTGCATGATGCCACATAGGAGCTATGAGAGTCATCGAGAGATCTTGCGACACCCTTAAATTGTTTACGAATTGCCTTGCTAGGCAAAATGGAGGAAATGCACAAATGTTATAATAATAAGTCTTTATGAAATTTTTTTTATTTATTAGCATGTCATACTCTCTGAAGGGTTCTGTGATGGTAGTGACAAACAGTAGTGTGCCCGTGATCATTTTGTTTTTTATTGTGCAACAGGATTCTGGAGCCTGGCTAGTTAATATTCTTCCTCAACTTTATGAACACTCTGAACGGTGTCCCCCCGTATATGGTGTCCTTCACACGACCTACAAGTCTCTCATATCTTTTTTCTGTGCTGCTGAAGGGAATGATCCCAGTTCTGAAGCGAGGCCTGTAGGCAAGTCTTCTTTGTGTATCCAGTTTGTGGATGGCCATTTTGTTGACAGCTATGATCCAACAATAGTGAATACTTATACCAAGAAAATTAAAGTAAAGCCTTATCAACCTAGGAGAAACCAAACTAATCGGACCGGACATTGCACTGCATAATTCCAGTGTTTGTCCAGGAAAAAAAAAAAAAAAAACAATAAATTCTGGTATGTTTATGGAAAGGAGCAATCTAGGGACTCCTAAATGTTCTGGTGTGGTAATTGTCCAAAATGCGAGTGTGAAGTTTGCTTTGATACACAAAAAATACATTTCGTGCCATCAAGAAGCACTTCAGTAAATAACTCATGCAACTAATGCTCCAGTTGGCAGTGGATAGCTAAATTGCTTTAGTGTGAAGAGGGTCTTAAGCAGTTCTTCATAATTAGATTTACGTATCCATTCCAAGTTTACTAAAGTTGGAACTTTAGTGATATAGTCATGCCTTTGTATGAATCATTCATTTTTTCATGGTACAGTACAAATTTTTTCAGTTTAGTTATTGTTCAATCATTATTCCATATTATAGGATATAATTTTTTATAATTACTGTACCTTTTTTCATTTTGAAATCAATATTTTTATTTTTGTATACTGTAGTACAGTATTCTTTTCCTTTCATAAGGTTTCTCCCCATCAGCCATTTCTTTTTATCTTTTGTTATAAGTTCCTTTCTAAAATCTTAACCTGAGATTTGAACTTTTTAGTACTGTATATCTATTACTGTATACTTTCCCTGAATTGAATAAAATTTTCTGTTACATTTCTATTTGGTATACTGTACTCAAGATAAAATAATAGGGAAATTCAAGGTTCTCACTAAGTCCCCTTGCCCAGAACAAACTCAAGGGGTAGTGCCCAGTCCCCATTTCTTTCTTGACTGTTTCCATTTTGCCCAGATTTCTGGGAATTCCACTTTTATTTTTGTGTAGTGCAAAGTTAGAGTGTGGTCGGCATTCTAACACTAGGTAGTGGGTAGTGCAGTAGCCTCTGTACCATAGCCTTCCACTCGGGCATGCTGTTCTATATCATTTCTCTTCCTCTTGTTTTTTGGAAGTTTTTATAGTTTATATATGAAGGATCTAATTTAATGTTGTTACTGTTCTTAAAATATTTCATTTTTCCTACTTCTAATGTAGTTCATTTATTTCTTTGTATCCTTTCCTCACTGGGCTATTTTTCCCTGTTGGAGCCCTTTGGCTTATAGCATCTTGCTTTTCCAACTGGGTTTATAGCTTAGCTTGTAATAAAAATAATAATAATCATCATCATCATCATCATCATCATCATCATCATCATTATTCTAGCCACAATCAGCAAAACCACTACAAAGTCCAACCTGTCCCATGGATGTTGGAAGGCATCCTCCCAGCTAGCCTGTGTATACGGTTCTGGCGAGCAGTACACCGGACGTTTCTGGTTGAGGGACGTTGCGAAGAGGTCGATTGGTGGAAAACCCCATAAAGTCAAGACTTTGTTAGCAATCTGATGATTCAAAGACCACTCAGAGCCAACTATCTGAGTCTTCCTGCTCTAACTATCTGAGTGTTCCTGCTCAGTTTGTCCACTAGAACATTAATCTTGCCTGGAATGAATCGGGCTACCGAGTTGTCTTCTGTACATCTCAATATTTCCACAGCCAGAAAGCATAAGGGCTGTGAAAAAGTACCACCTTGTTTGTTTACATAAGCCACTAATAAGGTGATGTCACTCATCAGCACTACTGAGTGTCCTGAAAGGAGCTAGTGGAATTGGTTGAGGGCTAAAAAGGCTCCCATCATTCTTGATCAGAGCCAGGAGGTTCAGAAGGTCTTGTGCTGAGACCAAAATCTGCCACAGAAGAAAATGGATACGAAAACAGCCATTGGGCAGCAGCCTCTCTAACAAGGACAAATGACCCAGTAGCTTCTGCCATCAGTGAGCTGGTAGCCTGTCTCATATCAGAAATGGCTGCCTGGTCATTTCTGTTTCTCTATTCTGTCTAAAGATGGAAAGGCTTTGCCTAGCTTTGTGTTGATATTCATTCCGAGATATACCAGGTTCTGCATAGGGAGCAGAGAGGGCTTCTCGCGATTTACTACAATCCCCAGATCATGGTAAAGTTCGAGAAATTTAGTGTCTTTGAAGGAGAAGGACTTCCTTAGAGTCTGTCCGAATCAGCCAATCTTAACACCGAAGTAGCTGAATGCCGTTCTTGTGAGCCCAGGTCGACACCTGAGAAAAGACCCATGTGAAGACCTGTGGTGCTGTGGACAGGCGGAGGCACCGCACTTTGAACTGGTATATCCTGTTGTTGAAGACGAATCTTTAATGAGACCCAAGAAAATGTCGAAGAAACGGGGTTAACATTAGAACGGCTTGCCAAGGCCTGCAACCATGCGAAGGAATTGAAAGAAATGTTGCAAGAGTGGGACGAGGATATGGTTTGGTCTATGCAATTCTCCAACAAGGTCGATGACATCATGACTCCCTACAGGATGCTCTTAGAGCAAAAAAAGAAGCAGCGGCAGCAACTTCCGATCACAATGTTCTTCCAGCCTCGCAAAAAAAAGCCAGTTCCTCCTGCTAGTACGCCTTCGAAAGAAATTGAAGAAGTTTCCCAGGAAGAAGTTGAAGAGGTGTCCCAGGAAAAGACACCTCCGTCTGAAGAGACGTAAAATACTATCATTGGCTGCTCAGTAGAAGACATCATCAGCTTCATCATCATCATTTCTACTGTGCATCAAATTCATCGCCATCATCATTCAAGTTTTTCTTGAACTTCTTTCGTGGTGAGTACAGTAACAATCTTTATTTTTTACTTTAATATTCTAACATTTTAATATTTGTGCCTGTTTTAGTTTAGTACTGTATGCATTAAGTTAAAGGGAAGGTTTTAAAAGTCTGAAGAGTATACATGTTGTAACCTATCATATTTTTTTTGTTTAAAATTTACATTTACGTACGTAAAACAATCTCTCTCTCACTCTCTCTCTCTCTCTCTCTCTCTCTCTCTCTCTCTCTCTCTCTCTCTCTCTCTCTCTCTCGTAAATTGTTTTCCTGCTTTGCTACGTACAGTATGTACTGTATGATTTTATATAGATACGGTAAATAATATTTGTAATAACATATTCTCTAAAAGCTTTTACTGTAAATATCATTATTTATCAGTTTCATCATGCGCGTTAAATGCCTTCTTTGTTCTGAGCGTGGTTGTTTACTGAGCGTACTTTATGACGCCGTCGTTTCAGGCGGCGTCATAAAGATAAACATTTCATTTGGAAGTCCTAAGAAAAATTAAGTAAAACATTGGTAATAACAAAATCAACATACTGTACTGAATAATCAATATAATCGATGCAAAAACTAACCTATACACAGATGTGTACAGTAAATGCGTTTGTTTCTTCATTATGATCAGAAAAACGTAAACAAAACATTGGTTGCCATTTTTTATCGTGCTTTTTGGCGTGTTTAGGAAACGCATGATATAAAATCGCCTTTAATATTTGTGCCTGTTTTAGTTTAGGGTACTGTAGTACATGCATTAAGTGTTCTGTACATTAAAGGGTAGTTTGTTAACAGTACTACGTACAAGGGAAGGTTTTAAAAGTCTGAATATACATGTTAAATAAATAGGTAAATATGGTGTCACTACTTCGCGGATTTTCACCTATCGCGGCCGGGTCTGGAACCTATCTACCGCGATAAACGAGGGTTCACTGTATTTAAAACTCCCATTTATACAAATACTATAATAACAATGTTCAACTCTCTCTCTCTCTCTCTCTCTCTCTCTCTCTCTCTCTCTCTCTCTCTCTCTCTCTCTCTCTCTCTCTATTTGAACTGCCATCTATATCAGCCAAATGCTCTCTCTCTCTCTCTCTCTCTCTCTCTCTCTCTCTCTCTCTCTCTCTCTCTCTCTCTCTCTCTCTCTCTCTCTCTCTCTCTCTCTCTCTCTCTCTCATGTTTTGAAATCTCGCACTTCTGGCAGAAATGAACGGCATCGGTAGAGGGTAGGTGAATGAAAACTACCAGCTACGAAACATCAGCAAAGTTTCCAAAGACATATAGAAATTATAATGCATGTGTTTATTTACTTGAAGTTCGTATGTTGATTGTGCTTTCACAACGTCCTCTGGAATTTTATAGCAATGCCAATGTTACATAAGGTGATAGAAAGAACAAAAAGTAAGTGGAGAACAAGAAAAAAGAACCAAGAAAGAGGGAAACATGGATAAGAGTACAAAGCTGAAACCTGCTAACTAAAACACTGGCAACAATTAGAGATCGCTGGCAACTCATAACATAGGAATAGTAAACTGAGGGTTCAAATACCTCGTTTAGGGTGCATTTATGTAGGAATAAACAATAAAAGTTATCATAATAATATTATCTTGATTTCTTTTAGAAAAGAAGCGAAAGTTTGCTGCAAATCTTTGGGAGCTCATAACTCAAAAACATACTTATTCCCACTTAGGTACATTTTTCTCACTTATTTGTTGTTCGATATTAGAGAAAAAGATATCGTTGAAAAGAAGAATAAAAATCCCACAATTCTGTCAGACAAAATTTTTATTTTTTTTTTCATATTTTTTCACGTTTATTTTCCGTCTAGACGAGGAAAAAAATAAAAATAAATTAAAAAAAACAGAAAGGAAAATCGAAATTCTGTCTGACAAAATTATTCGGTTGTTAGAGTAGTTTTTGTGGTATAAGTTTCAATACAATTGGTATTATAGTAGTGGGGAAAAATGTACCTAAATACTTTTTTTAAATCATGATTTTTGCTAATAAATCCAAGTTTTTGATCAAATGACTTGAAATTTTTATATGATGAAGGTATTATATATGTCTAAAACATATATAGAAATTGTGTAATTTGGATCATTAGAAAAAAAAATGGCGGACATGGCGGACGGTCCCCTTAAGAGCCCGAACCATGTTCCATGGAGAAGGTCTCATTTCTGACAGGGGGCAGGTAAGTTCGTACTTTCGTATGAGCAAAGAAAGATCCAGCGAGGAGGAAATGTCTATTCCTTTCAGACTGAAGGCCAGGCTTAAGGCTGAGCGATAGGCTTCCACCACCGAGAGCGAAAGGTGCATTTCCTCCCGCCGATATACAATAACTCCGCTATGCTGGAATAGTGGCATCAAGGGGAGAGGTACCTCTCCAACGACACCAACCACAGAAGACTCTTCACTTCGCCTGGTAGACCCCTGTGGATGACTTTCGCAGGTGTCGAGACATCCGCTCCGCAACTTGTTGCGGAACGCCTCTCTCTGTGAGGAGTTGCTGGATGGTCTCCAGGCGTGAAGTCAAAGCGATGCTACGGCTAGTGGTAGACATTGCAGTGTGGTTGTTTGAGTAGCTCGTGTCGTGGGGGAAGCTCTCTCAGGAGTTCCATCAGGAGATGCAGAAGATCCGGGAACCACTCTGCATGATGCCGCAGCGGAGCTATCAGAGTCATCGACAGGTTGACCGATAGTCTGGTCTTATTGAGCCCCCTTCTCAACAGACAGAACGGTGGGTAGACGTAGACGTCGATGTTGTCCCACCGTGTAGGAAGGTATCTTGCCAGAGTGCCTTTGGGACTGGGAGTAGTACAGCAGCAGCTAGAAATTCAAGGCTGTCGCAAACAGGTCCACAAGGTCAGGACTTGTTGGCTACCAGGGGGGGCCGAAGACCACTCGGTACTCTCTATCTGCGAGGCCCTGCTCAGACTGTCGGAGAGCACATTCCTTTGTCCGGAATGAAGCAAGCCGACGGGGAATTGAGTGGACTTCGGTTCATCTCACTATCTCTACTGCAAGATGAGAAAGTTGTCGTTCACAGCGTGACTCGCCAGGGTCTGTTGGAAGTGTTGAAGGGCCAGAATCGGCCTTCATTCCTAGCAGATTGATGTGGAGGTACCCTTCTGGTTCTGACCATAGGCCTGATTCAGAACGTGCCCCCCCCCCCCCCCACCCCCTTGTTTTGATGAGTCCGAGAACAGCATCAAATGCGGGGGAAGGACAATATCCATTCCCTTGCAAAGGTTTCCGTAGGTCAACTACCACTGCAGGTCCATTCATTCCGCAGGTCCCAAAGGGACCAGAATGTCTGGGGAATCGTTGTCTTGATTCCACCGGGACATAGGCCGCCGATGCAGGGATCTCATCCTGAGGCGGCCGTTGGAACTAGCCTGGACAAGGAAGAAAGGAGACCTAGGAGGCGTAACCAAGATTGGGCTGCAAGCTCTCCTCGTCTGAGGAAAGGTTCTGCGACTCTCCTCAGCCTTGCTATCCTGTCATCTGATTGGAAGGCTTGGAGATTGGAGTCTAATATCATGCCTAGATATACCAGTTGTTGAGATGGAAGCAGAGATGACTTCTCGAGAATTACCATGATCCCTAGATCTTGGTAAAGTCCCAGAAGCTTGTCTCAGAGTCGAAGAAGGGTCGATTCCGAGACTGCCTGGGTTAGCCAGTCATCCAGAAAGCGAAGGAGACGGATGCCGCTCTTGTGTGGCCATGAAGATAACAGGGTGAACATTCTGGTGGACACCTGCGGTGCTGTGGAGAGATCGAAACACAGCACCTTGAACTGGTATAACTTGTTGTCTAGGCTGAATTTCAAGTACTTCCTGGAAGACGGATGGATTGGGATCTGGAAGTACTCGTCCTTCAGATCCAGTGTGCACATGAAGTCTTGTGGTTTCACTACAAGCCTGATTGACACTGCTGTTCCACGCTGAACGAAGTTTGTTCGACAAACTTGTTCAGGGCTGAGAGGTCGAGACAGGTTTCCAGCCTTCCGACGCTTTCTTACAAGAAACCAGGGGGGGAGCCGTCGATGTCCTTTTGGAGAGCATACTTCTAGAGCATGGTCTCGATTTCTGCCCGAAGGGCTAGCCCCTTTGCCGAACCCATGGCATAGGAGCTCAGCGACGCTGGATTCGCTGTCAGTGGAGGCAGAGATGTAAAGAACGGGACGCGATATCCTTGGCTGATCACGGAGATCGTGCAAGAATCGGCCCCGAGTTGTTGCCACCTGAGCGCGCAACCTTAGGCATCCCCCTACTGGGGACCATGCAGGGGGGTTACCAATCCTAGCGTTTGCGGCCTCGGCCGCTCCTTCAGGATTATTGCCTCCCCAGGAGGACTTCCTGCCCTTCTTGTCTCTGACAGGAGGGGGCTGCTGTTTAGACACCTTGTCTTAGCTGCCGGGGCCGGTTCCGATGTCCTAGGCTGACGAGGCTGTTGTTGTTGAGGCGCTGGAGGCTTGAAGGGTCTGGATGTAAGCGCCTTTGAAGGAGCGAATCGTGATTCGACTTTCTCCACCTCTCAGCTGTCTGTTCCTCGTCCTTGGGCTCCAAACATGACAAATTCGGAGATAATTTGTATTTTTCCTAGTCATACAAACCTTAGCTATTTACATAGGGTTTACTTTCGGCGTAGCTGAAATTGACGAGCCATTAGATTTTAACGAGGGTTTACTACCCCTGCGCTAGTTAGCAGGGGTAGGGGGAGGGGTAGCTTGCTACCCCTCCCCCCCTCACACACCGGTGAAATGTCTCGCTTCACTTAGAGGTAGGACTTGACTTGGGGGACAGGGCTGGCGGGCACATATGTGTAAATAGCTAAGGTTTATATGGTTAGGAAAAATAAAAATTATCTCCGAATTTGTCATTTGTTCCGTAACCGAAATACAAACCACGCTATTTACATAGGGTGACTTACCCCTTAGGAAGGGTGGAAAGTCTCCAGCCATACTGGCTTTGGCTTACCCGGGGACTCAGAATCCGAGTGAGTCGCACTCGAGAAAAGGAGTCCCTGCACCTCACAAGTTCCTTGCTCCGCAAGGAAACGTGTGGCCTACATAAGCTTGTGTGTGAAGGAAGAAAGTGTGACCCGTCCTAGGCAGTTGACCTGGAGTTCTAGAAGGAACTCTGGGTTAGGACGTTCCGAATACCACCTCGTCAGGGTATGGGAGACGCGACAGTATTGTCTCAATACTTGGAACACAAGGAAGCATGGTTTACCTGCAGAGGTTTGAGGTCAGCTATGCAGAGATCAGGATGCTGCTTCCCCAGTGGAGGGGAGGATGAAGAAAGAAGTAAGGCCCAGACATACTTCTTCCGTTCATGCAGTCTAAAACCTGGTAACAATGCCCTCAACCTTCTGCTACCTGTCCAAAAAGGAGCCTGAGGTTAGACCAGCTGTTGTGTAGCCCCCACAGAGCGATAGAAACGTATCGATACCCCTGTGGGTCACGTCCTGCAGGAAGTGGGCTGCGAAGGTCACTAGACGCTTCCAGACTCCAGCTTGTAGCACCTGCGTCACAGAGTAGTTCTCCTTGAAGGCGAAATACGTTGCGATGTAGCACCTGCGTCACAGAGTAGTTCTCCTTGAAGGCGAGGGACGTTGCGATGTATCCGACATCGTGCTGTAGGGCGACGTGACGGGGGAGGGTCTGGATTCAGGTCGAGATGAATGCTCTTGAGTCCGAGCTGAAAAGGCATACTGGTGACTCTCCCCTGCGTCCTTCCTGTGCTCCCAAACCGGGCTTGCACGTAAGGACAAACTGCAGCTGTTCTCAAAGATAACCCCTCGGTTCCTTTACTGGCAAGAAGGAGAAGGTCTGGGTCATATGATACAGAACGGAGACTCGAAATCTTGAAGGAGTCGAACCGAAGGTCCGGGACTCCAAGATTCTGAGTCTAGAAAACAACTCAGGAGCGAACCTGAATGTTACCTCCCCCTATCCTCTTGAAAGGGCGGAGTCGTACGAGACCATGAAGATTGCTTACACGCTGGCCGAGGCCAGAGCGAGTAGGAGCACCGTCTTCCAAGACGGACTACGATCAGAGGCCTTACGTAATGGTTCGTAAGAAGATCTCTTAAGGGACTTAAGAGTCCAAACCATGCTCCATGGAGAAGGTCTCACTCCGACTGGGGGCAGGTACGTTCGTAGCTTCGCATGAGTCGAAGAAAGCTCCAGCGGGAAGGAAAAAGTCTATTCCTTTCAGCCTGAAGGCCAGGGAAAGGCTGAGCGATAGGCTTCACTGCCGAGAGCGGAAAAGAGTTTCCTCCCGCCGATAAGCAATAACTCCGTTATTGCTGGAGGAGAGGCCTCAAGGGAAGAGGTACCTCTCCCAGACTCCACTTTGCCTGGTAGACCCCTGCAGATGACTATCGCAGGTGACGCGACCTCCGCTCCGCGACTGTTGCGGGTTGTCTCTTCGTGAGGAGGCGGCGTAGTGTCTCTAGCCGTGAAGCCGAAGTGATGCTATGGCTTGTGAAAGATGTTGTAGTGTGGTTGTTTGCGTAGCCTGTGTCGTGGAAGAAGCTCTCCCGGGAGTTGCATCAGGGGATGCAGAAGGTCCGGAAACCGTTCTGCGTATAGTCGCAGCGGAGCTCTCAGGGCCATCGAAAGGTTGACAGACAACCTGGTCTCGTTGAGACACCTTCTCAACAGACTACAATGGTGGGAAGATGTAGGCGTCGATGCTGTCCCACCGTCACCGGAAAGCATCTTGCCAAAGAGTCTTGGGGTCTGAGACTGGGGGGAAGTACAGCAGCAGCTTGAAGTTCCAGGCAGTCGTGATCAGGTCCCCCAGGCCAGGACTTGCTGGTCACTAGAGGCCAAAGACCCCCAGGTACTCTATATCTGTGAGGCCCTGCTCAGATTGTCGGAGAGAACATTCCTCTGCCCGGAATGAGCGAGCTGATAGTGGTATTGAGTGGACTTCGGTTCATCTCAGTATCTCTACTGCAAGATGCGAAAGTATGAAAAAGTACCTCCCTGCTAGTTGGAATACGCCAGTACCATGGAGTTGTCGCGCACGGAGCGACTCGGCAGGATCTGTAGGATCTGTAGAAGGGCCAGACTACGGCCCCTAAGCCTACCTGAATGATGAGGAGGTACCCTTCAGGTCCTGACCATAGACCTGAACCGGAACATGACCCCCCCCTTTTCTTTGACGAGTCCGAGAACAGCATCAAATGCGGGGAAAGGACGAGAAGATCCACTCCCATGCAAGAGGTTCCATAGGTCAACACCCATTGCAGGTCTAATCGTTCCGCTGGTCCCATAGGGACCAGAAAGTCCGGTTAATCGTTGCTTTGATTCCACCGGAACTTGGGCCGCCTAAAAGGGAACTTATCCTGAGGAGACCGTTCGGGACTTAGACAGGTCAATGAGGAAAGGAGACCCAGGAAACGTTCCAAGATAGGGCTGAAAGCTCTCCTTGGCTGAGAAAAGGTTCTGCGACTCTCCTCAGTCTTGCCACAGTCAACTGAAGGGAAGGCTCGGAGAAGGAGTCAATATCATAGCTAGATATTCCAGATGTTGAGGCAGAAGTAGAGAAGGCTCCTAGCGAATTACCATGATCCCTCACTCTTGATAAAGTCCCGGAAGCTTGTCCCGGTGTTGAAGAAGGTCGAACCCGAGACTACCGGATTTGGCCAGACCTCCAAAAAGCGAAGGAGGCGGAAGCCTGCTCCTGAGCGGCCATGAGGAAAGCAGGGAGAGTTCTCTGGTGAAAAAAACCTGCGATGCTGCGGCGGGATCGCCACACCGCATCTGAAGCAGGAACATCTGTAGTCTAGGCTGAATTCCAAGTGCTTCCTGGAAGATGGATGGAATGGAACCCGGAAGTACCCGTCCTTCCGATCCCGGGCATAAGGAGTCTTGCGGTCTCGTTACCAGTCTGATCGACTCTGCTGTTCCACGCTGAACAAAGTTTGTTCGACAAACTTGATCAGAGCTGAGAGGTCGATGATGGAACTCCCGTCTCAGATGCTTTCCTACAAGAAAGGATCGACTGAAGAAGCCGGGGGGGAAGCCATCGACGACCCTATGGAGGACCTTCTCCTAAAGCATGGCTCCCTCTGCCCAACGGGCAAACCTCTTGCCGACCCCATGGCATAGAGGCTCAGCGACACTGGATTCGCTGACAGTGAAGGAGAGATGTTAAGAGCGAGGCGCGATATCCTTGGCTGATCACGGAGATCGTGCAGGAGGCGGCATCGGGAAGCTGTTATCCGGACGAGTAACCTTAGGCATCCCCCCAGCTTGAGACCTGCAAGGGGGGTTGCCAATCCTAGAGTTTGTGAACTCTGCCGCTCCCTCTAGGATTATGCCTCCCCGGGAGAACCTCCCGTCCTACCTGTCCCTGACAGGGGGGGACTGCTATTGTACACCTTGTCTTAGCTGCCGTAGCTGGTTCCGATAACCTAGGCTGACGAGGCTGAATGAAGAGGCGTCGGAGGCTTGCAGGGTCTGGGAGTAAGCGCCTTGTAGGAGTGAAAACGGAATTTGACTTCCCCTCCCTCTTAATGAGAGAATGGCTTGATGAAGTCATTGAGCTTCAGCATGGCATTTCACTCCCGTGCTGAAACTTGGTGACGGGCAAGAGGGCTCTCGAACTTGGGGAAATTACTCCCCCAGTTCGAATCTAAATTTCTCTCTTTCTTATCTTTTTCTTCCTCTTTATATTGCTTCAACCTTCTCCTAATATCAGAAACTTTCTTTCATGATGCTGTCCCAACCCTATGAGTAAAATTTTCCATATGTATATGTCTTTTTTTTACGTATATATGTATGTTTTTTTTTTTTTTCTTTTCTCTCTTTATGGCATGGATGTTTCTACGTCTGTTATTGCCACTTGGGCGGATGTTTCTACATCCGATATTGCTGCCTGCTTTGATGAATGGGAAAGGGGTCACGGTTGGGAGGTGTTTGTGCTCAAAGCTATATGTGAGAGTATTGGATGATCTCAGCCATCCCGAAGATGGTTTGGACCTTTTTGGCGGAACTATTCTCAAGTGTTGGGTCTTCGGAATCCAGGGGGATCCAATGCTTGGGGTAGGACTCTCGGCTTTTGGCCGGAAGCCCGTCATTACAGATATGGGGAGGATGATTCCATAGTTTCTTGGTCTCAGTCCTAACACGCAGGTTCAGCTTACACCTGTGCCTCTATATCTGTTTTGATGCTATCCTTCGGGTAGGGTATGGAGTGGACCATCTGGGAAGTATACTCTCACTGTGCCGGTAGTGGAGAGTGCAAATTTCCTTCCCAATATGTGATGCCTTGATGTTCTCAAGCAGGTAAATCAAACTATTCAAAAAATCACTCTTCTCTTTTCTTTATTCTGATGGATTCTTGCGACAATGACCCCACCTCCCCTGGATATGCTGACTCGCCCCCGGCACTGTTGACGACCTCTGGCAATTCATTTAAAGAAAACTCCGTTGACGACGTAGGAACTAAAAAGGACTGTTCTTTAAACATTCGGAAAAAGGGTAATTTGGGCAACACAGGAAAACTGAATGTCCTGCACGTTACCCAAATCCCTTTAGAAGCTAATTATGATGTGCTACATAAAATATTTGAGTGTTACGGATCAATAAAAGAAATTAGAATGAAACTTCAAGATGATAATTGGGAATCTTGGTTATCATTTAATTGTCATGAGGAAGCATTTAGTGCAAGCCGTAATATTGTTGATATTAAAGTAGGTAATATGAGTGTTAAGGGTGCTCTGTGTGATGGGGCACCTAAAGATCTGGATGTCTACAGACCAGCAGACTGGGCTGATAAAGATATAGAGGCAGATATGCCATCCAAAAGAAAGCCAAAACCACCAATGTGGAGATATATCTCGATTCGGGAAGAAAAGTTACTTGATAAAGGCCAAGTCATACACACAGTCTGTTATACTGTCCAATTTGAAGACAGTAAATGATGATATAAAATTGGACATCAAACCCCATCTAAACTTTAGCTATGGAAGGGGAGTGGTTTTTAATAGGGATCTGTATGAATTTACTGAAGAGGAGATATTGGCTATGTGTCCTCTATCAGTGTGGAAAGTACATAGAGTACCTGGAACATCAATGATTGTTCTTACTTTCCAGGATGCGGATGTACCTTTCCAAATAGACATAGAAAATGAAAGGATCAGAGTTCAACATTTTAAGCAGAAGCCACTGCAATGTTATAATTGCTTTAAATTTGGACATCCTTCCAAAGTTTGCAATAATGAAAAAAATTTGTAATACTTGCTCCAATATTTACCATGGGGATTGTACACTTGAGGCAAGGTGCTTAAACTGCAACTCTAATTATAAATCTAATGATAGGAGCTGCCAGTTTTATAAGTTAGAAGAGGCTGCCCTCAATAAATCAATTATTGAACATGTAAGCGTGGGGCATGCCAAGAGATTATTAAATAAATCTAATACTTATGCAAAGACATTAAAAACAGGAGAAAAAGTTCCTCGGGAATCATCTCGCCCACCTACTACTGTAGGTAGTTCTCGAAAAAGGAATTCACCATCTATTGATAAAGTGCTGCATAAGACAAGAACATCTCCTCCTAAAGATTTATCATTGAGTATCAACAAAAAGACATTGCCCACCACTATCAAACCTTTGTCCCCCATTACAAAGGATAGTACTAACCTCTCCCAGGCCATATCCTTGCCTGATTTAATGGAGATTCCACCTGACACCAAGTTATCAGGTGTACCTGTAGTGGGGAAGGTACAAAAACCTGGTAACTCGCAACCTATTAATCGTAAAAGAGAGAGACCTCCATCTCTCTCACCCCTTTCCATAAGAAATACTAGAATTATGACATCAAATAAATATGATGTTTTGTCTGTTGATGTTGGCGATCAACCAGACGACAATTTAAATAAATCAGAAATTCAAGTTGAGGTCCACCATCCCCCTCAACAAATATATAAAAAAGATATAAAGAAAAACACCAACGTAAAACCCAACATAACAAGACCATCTCTGAAGAAACCTACAGGTAATAATGTTAGATTAAAAACTACTAATGGGAAGACCTCATCCAAGATGTCTTCCCGAAATAATCCATAGTTTTCTCCTCAATTTTGCAATGGAACTGTCAGGGTTTAAGGGCGAAATTTGAAGAACTTAAGCTCCTAATTCATGAACATTCCCCCATAATTGTATGTCTACAGGAAAGTATGCTTGATGCTAACACTCCTAGTCCTCGAGAGTATGTTAGCTATAGAACACCATATAATCATCAAGCAGGGAGCCATGGTGGAAGTCTCATGTACGTTCGTCGAGATGTTCCCCAAATACCTATGTCTATATGTACAACACTGCAGGCAGTGGCTGTACAAATTGATATGGGAAGAAAATATGACAAATTTGAAGATAATTTGTATTTTTCCTAACCATACAAACCTTAGCTATTTACAGAGGGTTTACCTTTTAGCGCAGCTGAAATGACGAGCCAATAGTTTTAAGGAGGGTTAATTACCCCCGCGTTAGTTAGCGGGGGGTGGGGAAGGGTAGCTTGCTACCCCTCCCCCCTCCACACACCGGTGACTTGCTTCACTTCACTTAGAGGTAGGACTTGACTTGGGGGTCAGGGATGGCGGGCACATATGTGTAAATAGCTAAGGTTTGTATGGTTAGGAAAAATACAAATTATCTTCGAATTTGTCATTTGTTCCGTAACCGAAATACAAACCACGCTATTTACAGAGGGTGACTTACCCCTTAGGAAGGGTGGAAAGTCCCCAGCCTTACTGACTTCGGCTTGCCCGGGAGCTCGATCCCTCAGTGAGCAGCACTAGAGAGAGGGAGCCCTTGTACCTCACAAGTTCCTAGCATTGCTAGGAACGAGTGGCCTACATAAGCAGTGTGAGGAGGAGAGTGTGACTCGTCCTATGAAGTTGACCTTGAGACCTTCAGATAGGAATTCTAGGATAGGACGTTCCCCATACCACCTCGTCAGGGTATGGGAGACGCAACAGTATTAAGCTTAATACTAGGAGCACAAAGAAGCATGGGTTACCTGCAGAGGTCAAGGTCAGCTATGCGAGGACCAGGATGCTGCTTCCCCAAGAGAGGGGAGAATGAAGAAAGAAGTAAGGGTCAGACATACTCTTTCATTCACGCAGACTAAGACCAGGTAACAATGCCCTCAACCTACTGCTACTTGTCCAAAAAGGAGCCTGAGGTTAGACCAGCTGTTGTGCAGCCACCACAGGGCCGATAGAAAACGTATCGAGGCTCCTGTGGGTCACGTCTTGCAGGTAGTGGGCTGTGAAGGTCGTTTGACGCTTCCAGACCCCAGCTTGAAGTACCTGCGTCACAGAGAAGTTTCTCTTGAAGGCCAGGGATGTAGCAATACCCCTGACATCGTGGGCCCGAAGGCGACGTGACGGAGGAGGGTCAGGATTCAGGGCATGGTGGATAACCCTTCGAATCCAAGCTGAGATGGTGTTCCTGGTGACCCTCCTCTTTGTCCTGCCTGTGCTCACAAACAAAGCTCTTACATGAGGAAGGACTGCAGCCGTTCTCTTCAAGTAGTGCCTCAGACACCTCACTGGACATAGTAGCAGCTGGTCTGGGTCGTTTGTTACAGAACGGAGACTCGCGATCCTGAAAGAGTCGAACCGAGGATCCGGCACTCCAGGATTCTGAGTCTTGGCCACAAACTCAGGGACGAACCTGAACGTTACCTCCCCCCATCCCCTTGAATGGGCGATGTCGTACGAGAGACCATGAAGTTCACTAACTCGCTTGGCCGAAGCCAAGGCGAGTAGGAAAGCCGTCTTCCAAGACAGGTGGCGATCGGAGGCCTGGCGTAATGGCTCGAAGGGAGGTCTCTTAAGAGACCTGAGGACTCGAACCACGTTCCAAGGAGGGGGTCTCACTTCCGACTGGGGGCAGGTAAGCTCATAGCTACGTATGAGTAAAGAGAGTTCTAGCGATGAAGAAATATCCACGCCCTTCAATCTGAAGGCCAAGCTTAAGGCTGAGCGATAGCCTTTCACTGCCGAGACAGAAAGGCGCATTTCTTCTCGCAGATACACGAGGAAGTCCGCTATTGCTGGAATAGTGGCATCGAGTGGAGAGATACCCCTTCCACGACACAAACCACAAAAGACTCTCCACTTTGCTTGGTAGACTCCCTCAGAGGACCTTCGCAGGTGCCGAGACATTCTCTCCGCAACCTGTTGCGAAAAGCCTCTCTTCGCGAGGAGACGCTGGATAGTCTCCAGGCGTGAAGCCGAAGCGAGGCTACGGCCCTGTGAGGGACGCCGGAGTGGGGTTGTCTGAGAAGCTCGTGTCGTGGAGGAAGCTCCCTTGGGAGTTCCGTCAGGAGTTGCAGAAGGTCCGGAAACCATTCCGCGTGATGCCATAGCGGAGCTACCAGAGTCATGGAACAGTTGACCGATAGTCTGGTCCTGTTGAGCACCCTTCTTATTAGACAGAACGGTGGGAAGGCGTACACGTCGATGTTGTCCCACCGTTGCTGGAAAGCATCTTGCCAGAGTGCCTTGGGGTCCGGGACTGGTGAGCAGTACAGGGGCAGCTTGAAGTTCAAGGCTGTCGCGAACAAGTCCACAATCGGGGAACCCCACAAAGTCAGGACTTTGTTGGCTATCTGAGGATCTAAAGACCACTCGGTACTCACTATCTGCGAAGCCCTGCTCAGACTGTCGGCGAGCACATTCCTCTTGCCAGGAATGAAGCGAGCTGATAGTGTTATCGAGTGGGTTTCGGTCCACCTCAGAGTCTCTACTGCAAGATGGGATAGCTGTTGCGAAAAAGTGCCTCCGTGCTTGTTGATATAAGCCACTACCGTGGTGTTGTCGCTCATCACCACCACGGAGTGACCCGCCAGGGACCGTTGGAACTGCTGAAGAGCCAGAAAGACGGCCTTCAATTCTAGCAGGTTGATGTGTAGGCACTTTTCTGATTCTGACCAAAGGCCTGAGGCCCTCTGGTTCAGAACGTGCGCCCCCCACCCTTCTTTTAACGCGTCCGAAAACAGAGTCAATTCCGGGGGGAAGACGAGAAGACTCACTCCCTTCCGCAGGTTCTCGTCGGCCAGCCACCACCGCAAGTCCGTCTGTTCCAGAGACCCCATTGGGATCAGAATGTCCAGGAATCGGATCCTTGATTCCACCGGAACTTGAGCCGCCATTGAAGGGATCTCATCCTGAGGCGGCTGTTTGGAACCAGACGGGCCAGGGAGGATAGGTGGCCTAAGAGACGCAACCACGATTGGGCGGGGAGTTCTTTTCGCCTGAGGAAGGGTTCCGCCACCCTCCTCAGCCTTGCTATCTGGTCGTCTGATGGAAAGGCTTTGTGGAGATTGGTGTCTATTAGCATGCCTAGATAAACCAGTCGTTGGGACGGCTGCAGAGATGACTTCTCGAGGTTTACCACGATCCCCAGATCCTGGCAAAGATCCAGAAGCCTGTCTCGGTGCCGAAGAAGGGTCGACTCCGAGTCTGCTAGGATCAGCCAATCGTCCAGGTAACGAAGGAGACGAATGCCGTTCCTGTGCGCCCAAGATGAAATCAGGGTGAACACTCTGGTGAACACCTGAGGAGCTGTGGAGAGACCGAAATACAGCACCTTGAACTGGTAGATCTTGTTGTCTAGGCAGAATCTCAGGTACTTCCTGGAAGACGGATGGATTGGGATCTGGAAGTACGCGTCCTTTAGATCCAGTGTACACATGAAGTCTTGTGGTCTCAGCGCAAGTCTGACCGTGTCTGCTGTCTCCATGCTGAACCGGGTTTGTTTGACAAACCTGTTCAGAGCTGAGAGATCGATGACGGGTCTCCAGCCTCCAGTAGCCTTCTCTACAAGAAAGAGTCGACTGAAGAAGCCTGGGGAGCCGTCCACGACCTCCTGGAGAGCACCCTTCTCGAGCATGGTCTCGACTTCGGCCTGAAGGGCCAGCCCCTTTGCCGATCCCGTGGCATAGGAGCTCAACGACACTGGATTCGCTGTCAGGGGAGGTTGAGATGTTGTGAACGGGACGCGATAACCTTGGCCGATCACAGAGACCGTCCAAGCATCGGCCCCGTGTTGCTGCCACCTGCGGACGCAACGCTGAAGGCATCCCCCCACAGGTGGACATGCAAGGGGACTGCCACCCCTAGGGCTTGCGGCCGCGGCTGCCACCCCTAGGAGTCTTGCCTCCCCTGGAGGACTTACCGTCCCTCTTGACCTTGGCTGGAAAGGGCTGGGGCTTAGACACCACTTTCTTAGCTGCTGGTGCCTGTTTGGGAGCCTTACGAGGCTGTTGCTGCTGTTGTGGTGGGACTGGAGGCTTATAGGGCTGAGTTGTAAGGACCCTGTGGAGGAGGGAGTCTGTGCTGGATTTCCTCCACCTCTCAGCTGTTCGCTCCATGTCTTGAGGCTCAAACAGGCTCTCCCCCAAAAGGGAAGCATGTCGGAGCCTACACACATCTACGGTGGGGACCTTCGGATGGAATCTCTCGGACACAGCACCGCGACGCTTCAACACCGAGTTGGCCCACAGGGTGGTAACCTGGTGCGCCAAAAACTCGATGGAGCGGGTGCCCGAGACCAAGAAGGTCTCTAGGGCCTTCCTATTGGTCTCCTTGGACAAGTCCTCCGATCGCAATAGGATGCCCAGAGATCATAGCCAGAAGTCCAGCCACGAAGTGGCCTGCATGGCACACTTAGCGACCTTCTCGTGGTTAAGGATCTCTGCCGCCGAGAACGACACCTGCCGGGCAGAGAGTTTCTCAAGGGAAACTCCCTTCGCCAGCTCCTCCACAGAGTGATGGAGAGGAAGAGCGAGGTTGTGCTCACCCAGGATCTCGAAATACCTCCTCTGCTGGAGGCGAGGAGGAGGGATGAGCTTGTTCCCGGCAGTGGAACGACTGGAGGAGGCAATAAGTGCGAGCTGAGCGTTGGCCCTAGCCCTGGCACTCTTCAGCCCCCGAGACCAGGGCAGAGCTGCACTGGTCTTAGGGGCCTTCCGAACGTCAAACACTTCATCCAGAATCGTGTCTTTGCCTTCGCGGGGGGCGATGACTGGATCCGTAAGCCCGTTAAGTTGCCTTATCAGGCTTAGGACCTGCCAGAAGGCATGTTCGGATTCTTGCTGTTCTCCTCCCTGCGGGCTGGCAGCTAAGTCTCCTGCCCCAGGAATCTCTTCCTGGGATGATACGTGGACATTCCCCTGGGTAGTCGTGGGTTCCTGACGAATCCTTACAGAGGATTTAGGGACGGTCTTGGAATCCTTGGATTCCCTCCTGGGAGGGATACAGGATCCCAACAACGAGGTTCGAGGGGCCCCTTCCTCACGAGACGATTCTCCTGCCTGAAGCGAAGTCTCCCCCCCTGGTGCCGAGGGGAAGACTACCGCCCCACTGGACTCACCTGAGGACGGATGGGCCTCGTCCACGGGAGAAGGAGAGAGTGCTCGTGCAGGAGAAGGGACCTTCGCGACCGACCTCTTGGGAACCAACTTTGCCCTGGGGGAAGTCAAAACGAAGTCCACTCCTCTCTTTCTCTTCAGCGTAGGAGAGACAGCCGTTGGTTTGTTACCCTGGCCGGCGAGTGCTGGTTTCATAACCCTCACTAACGCCCGTGCCAGAGGACCAAACCAAGTCTGCTGCTCCAAGGACACAGAGTCCGAAATCCTCGCTAAAGGGAAAGGGATCGGGCGATCCTTTGGAGTGGACACGACGGTACCTGCCTGAAAAGAAGGTGGGGAAGAATGATGTACTAACCTCTCCTCGTCCTGCACTACCAACCTGTGTTTGGATGGAGGTGATCCCGAGTGCCGTCTAGGAGCACGCGTTCCTGCTGCTACCACCGGCTGCGGAATTCGCCGCGAACGATGGTCGCGCGAGGGCGAATGGTCGTGCGAAGGCGAATGGTCGCGCGGGAGCGCGGGCGAGCGATCGCGCGGGCGGGCAGGTGGATGATCGCGCGGGCGCACAGGCGAGCGGTGCGCGCAGCGGTCGCGCGGGCGCGCAGGCGAGCGGTCGCGCGGGCGCGCAGGCGAGTGGTCGCGCGGGCGCGCAGGCGAGTGGTCGCGCGGGCGCGCAGGCGAGTGGGCGCGAGGGTGGGTAGGTAAATGAACGCGTGTCCGAGGCGACGAACGCAAGCATTGGCGCGACGGCGAAGGAACGCGCTGCCGCGTAGGTGAGGAAGATCGCTGGCGATGTAGATCCACAGGCGATCGATGACGAGCTGGTGAGTGCAGTCGCTCAAGTTGGCGATGGCGCGATGTGGCATGTCAACGCACTGGCGTGCGATGGTGAGCAGCATGCGCAGGTGAATGACCGCGTAATGGTAAGCAATGGCGAGCAGCATGCGCAGGTGAATGATCGCGTGATGGGGTGCGATGGTGATCAGCATCCGCAGGAAGGCGATCGTGCAGTGGCGAGCGATGGCGAGCAGCATGCACAGGAGGGCGATCGCGTGATGGCGAGCAGCATGCGCAGGTGGGCGATCGCGCGATGGGGTGCGATGGTGATCAGCATCTGCAGGAGGGCGATCGTGCAGGGGCGAGCGATGGCGGGCGATGGAGAGCAGCATGCGCAGGAGGGCGATCGTGCAATGGCGAGCGATGGCGAGCAGCATGCGCAGGCGGGCGATCGCGCGATGGCGAGCTAGAAGCTGGCGAACCAAGTTCCTTCAGGAGCGTTGGAGAACGTTGGCGCGCTAGCTGTCGCTGTTGAATAGGCGATACTAAGATCGCCTGTGCGCGCTGGCAAGCAGGTGAACGCTGGCGAGGAGGTAATCGCTGGCGCGTAGATGATCGCTGGCGAGCTGGAGATCGCTGCCGAGCAGAAAGTCGACGCGTGTCATGTGAAAGGACAGGTGGTGCGGCGCGTTCACGAGCAGGAACTGGGAGATCGCTGGCGCGTTGGCGAACATGTGTTTTTGACACACGCGCAGCACGATGTTGCGTAGCCACAGGACCAGGCAGATGGTGAGCAGGGAGTTCAGCAGGAACTAAAGGGTGGTCAGAGACCGCAGGGCGATGGTCCTCAAATGAGCGCTGACGCTTGGAAGAGAGCTGACGAGCAGGAGAGCGCTGGCGAGGGGGGCGAACATCAGGAGAGAGCCGACGAGCAGGTGAGCGTCGGCGAGCAGGAGAGCGCTGAAGATCAGGAGAGCGCTGGCGAGCAGGAGAGTGTTTGTGCGCTAGCACTGCTCGCGTAAGGGAAGGATCCATTAGCCCCGAAGGGACCGTTGCCCGTCGGGTGACGAGTTCTCCAGAAGGCGAAGATCTGGCAGGAGATGGTGAGCGGTCTGCAGAGAGGTTCAAGGAGGGCGGAGCTGTAGGTTGAGGCTGAAGAGGAGAGCCCCCCCCCCGGAGGATGAAGACCCAAAAAGGCGCCTCTTAGTCCCCCTGTAAGGGGAAGGGAGGCCCTTGTGGCGTAGCGGACGGTGAGCCTTACGGCGGAGGCGGCTTCGGGGAAGATCGCCAGGACCATCGGTCCTCCGAAGAGGAGTCTCCGTTAAAGCACTTCCCTCAGAAGGAAGCTGAGCAGCAGCCGAGACCGAAGGACTCACTTCCCCCTTCGAAGGATGTACGGAAGGAGGAAGAGAGCCTTTAGCACCATCACCCGCAACAGCACCTGCGGCGGATTGCCCAGCCACGTCGGAGGCCTCTGTCACCACGACGTCGACAATAGATAGAGGGTCTACCTCTGCTACCGCCGGCGACTGCTTAACAGCGGCCCCCAACGAGACAAGGTCAATAAGAGCGACCCTGGAGGGCAAGCCCTTAAGCCCCAGGGACGACCAAATCTGTAAAAGATCATCACTGGATAACGCATTATCAATAACCTCCCCCGGAGGAGGAGGGGGAGCCGCCTCGCTATGGGAGGCGACGCCCTCTCCCCCCACCGAAGGTCGGGAAACAGAACAAGGGCCTGCGCTCCCACTCAGCCGACTCTCCTTAGGAGGCGGACGAGGGGGAGCTTCGGAGGAGGTTTGGGCGGCGGAAGAAGAGTCCCGAGAACCTTCCTCCTTCAAGGCTAACCCCGGAGGAGAACGGTCTCTCTTGGACTTCTTCTTATGCCGACGGCCAAACCTCAACCACTGGGAGGCAGACCACTCCCTGCACTCACGGCACATGTTCTCCTGGTCACACCGTCGGCCCCGACATTGAGGGCAGAGGATGTGCGGATCCGTATTTACGTCCGACATGAAAGTCCCACAAGGACGACCGGCAACTCCAGGGCATGTACGCATTGTAAAGAAATAACTGAAGGTCAACTTCCAACCAACACATATACTGAAAAGAAAAAGCAGAAAATTAAAGGCTGTCACGAGGGCGATGAGCAGACACGTCTGATCACCGCCGAGCCAAAAGTGAAGTGAAGCAAGTCACCGGTGTGTGGAGGGGGGAGGGGTAGAGGGCTACCCTTCCCCACCCCCCGCTAACTAGCGCGGGGGTAATTAACCCTCGTTAAAACTATTGGCTCGTCATTTCAGCTGCGCTAAAAGGTAAACCCTCTGTAAATAGCGTGGTTTGTATTTCGGTTACGGAACAAATACAATATGCTCTCTCTACTTGCCTCCAAATGATAATATTTTATATGATGATTTAGCAGAGGTCATTCATCAACTCCCTCAACCATTTCTCTTACTGGGAGATATGAATGGTAGACATCCTTTATGGGGTGATATTTTAGCAAACACAAGGGGCAATATTATCTCATCAATTGTGGAGAATGAGGATGTGGGACTCCTTAATACAGGAAAGCCCACACACTTCCATGTTCAGACAGGTACCTTGTCATGCATTGACCTTTCAGTTGCAAGCTCTAACTGCCTTCTTGATTTTGATTGGAGGACATTAGATGATTGGCATACTAGTGATCATGCACCAATCGTTATAAACACCAACAAGGGTCCGCCTTTGCAAAGATCGCCACGTTGGAATCTAGACAAGGCAGACTGGGTTAAATTTTCTGAGCTAAGTGAAATCGAAGGGAGAGCAGAACAGTTTGAAAGTATTGATGATGCCATAGACCTACTGAATGGAACTCTTCATACAGCAGGAGTCAATTCAATTCCCAAAACAACAGGGTTATTCAAACGACGACCAGTCCCGTGGTGGTCTTCAGAACTAACTGCACTCCACAGAGCCACAAGAAGATCTCTAACACGATTGCGTAGACGCAGAACTGATGAGAATTTAATTATATACAAGAAATGTAGAGCACAGTTCCGTCGTGCCATGAAAGAAGCAAGGCGCCAGTCATGGATGTCTTTTGTTTCCTCCATTAATAGTAGAACACCACCATCTTCTGTGTGGAGGAAAGTAAAAAAGATAGCTGGCAAATTCACCCCCCACCCACCACCAGTGTTGAAGGTGAATAGCCAGTATATAACTGAAGCAAATTAAGTTAGCAATGCCTTGGCTAATCATTTTTCAAATGTATCCAGCAAGTGTGAAGGAGCCCCTGGTCACCAGTATAGGAGCACTGAAGAAAAGAAAATTTTAAATTTTGCAACAAGAACGGAAGAGTCGTATAATTCTCCTTTCACTGAAAGAGAATTTGATTCCGCACTTGCTCATTGCAATGATACAGCCCCTGGACCCGATGGAATTCCATATGCAATGATTAAACATGTACATTTTAATACAAAGCTATTTATTTTAAGCATTATTAATAGAATATGGCAGGATCATAGTTACCCAAGTGTTTGGGTACTAGCCATTATTTTAGCCTTTTTAAAACCCGGTAAAGACAAGTTTTTAGCAGCAAACTATCGTCCTATTGCATTGACATCTTGTTTATGTAAAATCATGGAGAAGATGGTCAATGCAAGGCTGAAGTGGTACCTTGAAAAGAAAGGTATTTTATCATCGATTCAATGTGGATTCCGAAAAATGCAATCAACGACTGATGTGTTGATACGACTTGAGTCTTCTATTTGTGAAGCCTTTGCTTCCAAACAGCACCATGTTACAGTATTTTTTGACCTTGAAAAGGCATATGATACCACATGGAGATAAGGTATACTTAAAACCATTCATGAAATCGGATTGAGAGGAGAGCTGCCACTATTTATTCAGGCATTTCTTTCACGTAGGGTTTTTCAAGTGAGAGTTGGGGATACTCTATCAGAGAGTAAGTGCCAGGAAGAAGGAGTTCCTCAGGGTAGTGTGCTGAGTGTAACCCTGTTTGCACTAGCAATTAATGGGATATCCTCAGCCATTCCCCAGGATGTTCTCTCGACATTATTTGTGGATGATCTCTCAATATCATTTGCTGGCACTAGAATGGCAATGGTTGAGAGAAAAATCCAACTCGCTATTGATAAAATTATCCAGTGGGCTGGCATGAATGGATTTAGGTTCTCGACAAGTAAAACTACCATTGTCCATTTTTGTCGTATCCGGGGAGTACATCCAAACCCGGATATATACATTAAAGGTCAACGGATACCATGTGCAAGAGAAGCTAAATTTTTAGGTTTGATATTTGATTGCAGGCTTACATGGGTTTCTCACTTAAAAGTGTTGAAAGCTTAATGTGTTGAAGCTCTGAATATCTTTAAGTATTGTCCCATACATCATGGGGGGCAGACCGCAATACTATTTTAAAATTATACAAGGCCTTGATTTTTTCTAAAATTAGTTATGGTTGTGAAATATATTCTTCAGCCACCCCAAGCCGGTTAAAAATATTAGACTCGATACATCATGCAGGTATTAGATTGTCTACTGGAGCTTTTAAAACCTCGCCTATCCCAAGTCTCCTTGTTGATGCTGGAGAGTTACCTCTAGACCTTTACCGAATGTCTTCCATTATTCGGTATTGGTTTAGATTGCAAAGACTCCCTAACTCTCTAGTCTTTCAGACTGTAAGCCTTGTAAGACACGCATCATACTTTGAGTTGCACCCAAAATCTCCTCAACCTTATGGCTTTCGGGTGAAACGATTATTAAATAGTCTGGATATACTGTAATTAGAAATAAGGTACTTCCATTCAAGGTATCATCAACGCCTCCATGGAAGTTACCAGAGATATCTTTTTGTAAATATTTTATTGGAGATAGGAAGAATATGTCAGACCTAGAAGCCAGGCGTCTTTTTAATGAACATGTTAAAGAACATAGAGGATCAACTTTTATCTATACTGATGGCTCCAAATCTGATGCTGGCGTTGGATTTGGAGTACATAGTAATGGTTTTAATTGTAGAAGTGCACTTCCTCTGACCGCTTCCATATTTACTGCCGAACTGTATGGCATATTAACCGCTATTGAGAAAATAGCGTTGGAGACTGAGGGTAATTTTACAATTTTTAGTGATGCAAGGAGTGTCCTTCAAGCTATAGAAGTTTTTAATTCTAATAACCCTTTAGTTTTAAAGATTTTAGAATGGCTTTTTATTATTGGACGGAGAGGTATAACAGTTCAATTTTGTTGGGTTCCAGCACATGTAGGTGTGTCTGGGAATGAGAAGGCAGATTCACTGGCTAAGAAGGCTGCATCCGAGTTGCTGCCAAGAAGGTATCCCATTCCCTGTAATGATTTCTTACCTGACATCAAGAAATTGGTTTGCAAAAAATGGCAACAGCAATGGGATAGCCTAGATGGCAATAAAATGCGAGAGGTAACAAACGACATATCTCCTTGGAGGTATAATATGATGCCCCGAAAATGGGAGACGTCTCTTTGTCATCTCCGTATTGGTCACACTCGGTTGACACACAAGTTTCTGCTGAAGGGCCAACACCAACCGTATTGTGACGACTGTTTAGTACCTCTAACAGTAAGGCATTTGTTGACCGAATGCCCCAATTATAACAACTTAAGGAATAGATATTTGTTTGAGGCTCGAGGTGAGGGTGGCAGGTTCATCCTTGCCAAGATTCTTGGAAATGATGTGTCCTACCATGCAAGTGGCATTTTTAGATTTATTTCAGAAGCAGGTCTTCTGAAAAATATTCAACTTTTATGACATTCAACTTTTATGATTTTAATTGAATACTCTTTTATTTTTTATTTTATTTCATTTTTTATTTTTGTATACATAAAATGATATTTTCATTATAAAATAAATTTTTGAATATACTTACCCGGTGAATATATAAATAGCTGACGTCTCCGACGGCCCGACAGATTCCAAAAAACTTGCGAGCGATCGCCATGAAGGTAGCGGGTGTGCCCACCAGCGCCGACTTTCGGCCAGATACCGCATATACTTCTCAACCACTCCAGTTCTTCCCAGTCCGCAGGGTCTCTATCGGGGAGGAAGGGAGGGCCTTTAATATTATATATTCACCGGGTAAGTATATTCAAAAATTTATTTTATAATGAAAATATCATTTTTAAATATTAAACTTAGCCGGTGAATATATAAATAGCTGATTCACACCCATGGTAGTGGGTAGAGACCAGTATTATAACAATAAAGGCGTATATGCTCAAGAGTTTTTGACAAATATTTTATAAAAACAAACTTAAGTATAGGTACCTGGTAAGGAAGCTGACTCTGATGATTACTCTGCGTCATTAGTACGCTTTCCTCACGAAGCCCAGCCATCCTCTCAGGATGCTGAAAGACTCCCAGGAGCTGTTATATCCAGGGCGAACACCCCTATAACAGGACCTCATCAATACCCTTAATCTGGGCGCTCTCAAGAAACAACATTTTGACCACCCGCCAAATCAAAAAGATTGCGAAAGACTTTTTAGTCTCCCGTACAACCCAAAATAAGATTAAAAATTTCAAGAGTAGATTAAAAGGATATTGGGATTAAGGGAATGTAGTGGTAGAGCCTTCACCTACTATTGCACTCGCTGCTACGAATGGTCCCAGTGTGTAGCAGTCCTCATAAAGAGTCTGGACATCTTTCAAGTACTGTAATATGAAGCGAATACCGACTTGCCTCTCCAAAAGGTCGCGTCCATAATATTTTTAATGGATCTATTTTTCTTAAACGCTACTGAAGTTGCTATTGCTCTAACTTCATGAGCCTTGACTTTAAGTAAATTACGATCCTTCTCACTTAAATGAGAGTGTGCCTCCCAAATCAAAAGTCTAATAAAATAAGACCACGCATTCTTAGACATGGGCAAAGAGGGCTTTTTAAACGGAGCACCATAAAGCCTCTGAACAACCTCGTAGCGGTTTAGCTCTGGATAAATAAAATTTAAGAGCTCTAACGGGGCACAGCACTCTTTCAACTTCATTCCCCACAATCTCAGAAAGACTGGGGATTTCAAATGATTTAGGCCAAGGACGAGACGGAAGTTCATTCTTGGCCAAAAAACCAAGTTGAAGAGCGCATACTGCTTTATTAGTGGAGAAGCCGATGTTCTTGCTAAAAGCAAGTATCTTACTAACCCTTTTAGCCGAAGCCAAGCTCACCAAAAAAAGTGTCTTGAGGGTAAGATCCTTCAGGGAGGCTGAATTTAATGGTTCAAACCTGTCTGACATAAGGAACTGTAGGACCACGTCCAAGTTCCAAGCAGGAGTCGAAATATGACGCTCCTTGGAAGTCTCGAAAGACTTAAGCAGGTCTTGGAGATCTTTGTATTAGAAAGATCCAAACCCCTATGCCTGAAAACAGAAGCTAACATGCTTCTGTAGCCTTTAATGGTGGATGCAGAGAGGGAGCGACCGTTTCTCAGATAAAGCAGAAAATCCGCAATCTGCGCTACAGAGGCACTTGGAAGAGGAAATAGAGGAGGACTTGCACCAGTCTCTAAATACCTCCCATTTCGACTGATAGATCCTGATGGTAGAGGATCTTCTAGCCCTCGCGATCGCTCTAGCTGCCTCCTTCGAAAACCTTCGAGCTCAAGAGAGTCTTTCGATAGTCTGAAGGCAGTTAGACGAAGCGTGGGGAGGCTTTGATGAAATCTCTTTACGTGAGGCTGTCACAAGAGATCCATCCGCAACGGCAGACTTCTTGGAACGTCTACCAGCCATAGAAGTACCTCTGTGAACCACTCTCTCGCGGGCCAGAGTGGAGCAACCAACGTCAACCTGGTCCCTTCGTGAGAGGTGAACTTCTGCAGCACCTTGTTTAGGATCTTGAAAGGTGGAAAGGCATAAACGTCCAGGTGAGACCAGTCCAGCAGGAAAGCGTCTATGTGGGCTGCCTCTGGATCTGGAACTGGAAAGCAGTAAGTCGAGAGCCTCTTTGTCAGTGAAGTCGCAAAAAAGATCTATGGTGGGTTGACCCCATGTCATCCATAGCTTCTCGCACAGTCTTGTGCAACGTCCACTCCATGGAGATGACTTGTCCTCTTCTGCTGAGGCAGTCCGCCAAGACATTCATTTTTCCTTGCACAAATCTCGCCAAAGGAGAGATGTTACTTGCCTTAAATGGAGTTCCTTCTGATCCGTGGACCAAAGACCCGAGCATTCCAGAATGTCCAGCGGAGCTCCCTAACCCAAATCCGATGCATCTGAATACAACACATGGTTTGGGTTCTTGATCGCAAGAGAAAGACCTTCTCGAAGTCTGATGTTGCTGTCCCACCAAGTCAGACATGTCTAGACTGAGTTGGAGATTGGGATTAAGGGAATGTAGTGGTAGAGCCTTCACCCACTATTGCACTCGCTGCTACGAATGGTCTCAGTGTGTAGCAGTCCTCATAAAGAGTCTGGACATCTTTCAAGTAATATGAAGCGAATACCGACTTGCCTCTCCAAAAGGTCGCGTCCATAATATTTTTAATGGATCTATTTTTCTTAAACGCTACTGAAGTTGCTATCGCTCTAACTTCATGAGCCATGACTTTAAGTAAATTACGATCCTTCTCACTTAAATGAGAGTGTGCCTCCCGAATCAAAAGTCTAATAAAATAAGACCACGCATTCTTAGACATGGGCAAAGAGGGCTTTTTAAACGGAGCACCATAAAGCCTCTGAACAACCTCGTAGCGGTTTAGCTCTGGATAAATAAAATTTAAGAGCTCTAACGGGGCACAGCACTCTTTCAACTTCATTCCCCACAATCTCAGAAAGACTGGGGATTTCAAATGATTTAGGCCAAGGACGAGACGGAAGTTCATTCTTGGCCAAAAAACCAAGTTGAAGAGCGCATACTGCTTTATTAGTGGAGAAGCCGATGTTCTTGCTAAAAGCATGTATCTCACTAACCCTTTTAGCCGAAGCCAAGCTCACCAAAAAAAGTGTCTTGAGGGTAAGATCCTTCAGGGAGGCTGAATTTAATGGTTCAAACCTGTCTGACATAAGGAACTGTAGGACCACGTCCAAGTTCCAAGCAGGAGTCGAAATATGACGCTCCTTGGAAGTCTCGAAAGACTTAAGCAGGTCTTGGAGATCTTTGTATTAGAAAGATCCAAACCCCTATGCCTGAAAACAGAAGCTAACATGCTTCTGTAGCCTTTAATGGTGGATGCAGAGAGGGAGCGACCGTTTCTCAGATAAAGCAGAAAATCCGCAATCTGCGCTACAGAGGCACTTGGAAGAGGAAATAGAGGAGGACTTGCACCAGTCTCTAAATACCTCCCATTTCGACTGATAGATCCTGATGGTAGAGGATCTTCTAGCCCTCGCGATCGCTCTAGCTGCCTCCTTCGAAAACCTTCGAGCTCAAGAGAGTCTTTCGATAGTCTGAAGGCAGTTAGACGAAGCGTGGGGAGGCTTTGATGAAATCTCTTTACGTGAGGCTGTCACAAGAGATCCATCCGCAACGGCAGACTTCTTGGAACGTCTACCAGCCATAGAAGTACCTCTGTGAACCACTCTCTCGCGGGCCAGAGTGGAGCAACCAACGTCAACCTGGTCCCTTCGTGAGAGGTGAACTTCTGCAGCACCTTGTTTAGGATCTTGAAAGGTGGAAAGGCATAAACGTCCAGGTGAGACCAGTCCAGCAGGAAAGCGTCTATGTGGGCTGCCTCTGGATCTGGAACTGGAAAGCAGTAAGTCGAGAGCCTCTTTGTCAGTGAAGTCGCAAAAAAGATCTATGGTGGGTTGACCCCATGTCATCCATAGCTTCTCGCACACAGTCTTGTGCAACGTCCACTCCATGGAGATGACTTGTCCTCTTCTGCTGAGGCAGTCCGCCAAGACATTCATTTTTCCTTGCACAAATCTCGCCAAAGGAGAGATGTTACTTGCCTTAAATGGAGTTCCTTCTGATCCGTGGACCAAAGACCCGAGCATTCCAGAATGTCCAGCGGAGCTCCCTAACCCAAATCCGATGCATCTGAATACAACACATGGTTTGGGTTCTTGATCGCAAGAGAAAGACCTTCTCGAAGTCTGATGTTGCTGTCCCACCAAGTCAGACATGTCTAGACTGAGTTAGAGATTGGGATTAAGGGAATGTAGTGGTAGAGCCTTCACCCACTATTGCACTCGCTGCTACGAATGGTCCCAGTGTGTAGCAGTCCTCATAAAGAGTCTGGACATCTTTCAAGTAATATGAAGCGAATACCGACTTGCCTCTCCAAAAGGTCGCGTCCATAATATTTTTAATGGATCTATTTTTCTTAAACGCTACTGAAGTTGCTATCGCTCTAACTTCATGAGCCTTGACTTTAAGTAAATTACGATCCTTCTCACTTAAATGAGAGTGTGCCTCCCGAATCAAAAGTCTAATAAAATAAGACCACGCATTCTTAGACATGGGCAAAGAGGGCTTTTTAAACGGAGCACCATAAAGCCTCTGAACAACCTCGTAGCGGTTTAGCTCTGGATAAATAAAATTGAAGAGCTCTAACGGGGCACAGCACTCTTTCAACTTCATTCCCCACAATCTCAGAAAGACTGGGGATTTCAAATGATTTAGGCCAATGGTTTAGGTGAAATTGGAGAGGGCAAAGGTTGAGTCTCCCCAGAGAGATAAACTACTCCGGCGATGAAAGAGTTCCCACGAGGCTCGTTCAAACTCTTACAGAGCAACTGTTTTTCTCTTGCAAGTGAAGGACTTTTAACAGAGCTTGTTCCATTCTTGTGGGAGACGAAAAGGCCCGAAAAATCCGACACTGTATCTCCATTCCCAAATAAAGAATAGTCTGGGATGGAGTACTGTAAGTTACGACTTCTCTACGTTCACTATGAGACCTAGTTCCTTGGTTAGGTCTAATGTCCATTAGAGGCTCTCCAGACAGCGATTTAATGACGACGCCCTGATTAGCCAGTCGTCAAAATAAAGGGAGGCTCTGAATCCTCAAAAAATGTAGAAAGCTTGCTACATTTTGCAAGGGCCTTGTAAAAACAAGAGGAGCAGGAATGAGGCCGAAGCACAGTACAGTACTCGAAATTGGTACATTACTTTCCCGTCCACAAACCTCAGATGTTGTTGAAAGTTTGGATGAATCGGGATGTGGAAGTATGCATCCTGAAGGTCGAGAGAGACCATCCAGTCGCCTTCCCTTACTGCTGCCAAGACAGATTTGGTAGTCTTCATCGTGAACTTTGTCTTGACAATGAACACATTGAGCGCACTTACATCTTAAGTACTCCTGCAGTGAACGTGGCTGCCAGATCATTGGAGCCATCCCTGATAGCCTTGTTCCTGCAGTGAACGTGGCTGCCAGATCATTGGAGCCATCCCTGATAGCCTTGTTCATGCATGACATAATTGTACAGCAATACATTGACAGCTGGAGAGACCTTCTTACTTAAGGCTCCCAGGGACCAATCCAACAAATAAAAACTTCAAACGCTCGCAAAAAAACTCCTAACAGGAGATGGTCTAGCTCTGAAGCAGACCATAAAATCTTGGAGCGTCTCATGGCTAGATGACGAGGAGAGTCCACTAGGCTTAAGAAGTCTCCCTGGGCAGAGGCAGGTACTCCCAAGCCGAGAACTTCTCCTCGAGCTTCTCCTGTGTCACACCAGATGCCCGAGCGAGTAGCTAATTAAGAAGGAGGAAAAGCAAAAGCAGACTTTCCTAAACTTCTCCTGGATTCCAACCAGTCTCCCAGTAAGAGCATGGCCCTCTTGGAAGAACAAGAGAGAACTGACTTCGTAAATGTAGGAGTCGAAGAAAGTCATGCCAAGAGTAAACTCAGACGGCGGAGCAGCCGTTACAAAACGAGTAGGACAAAATTTCACTAAAGAAATTCATAATTAAAAAACAAGGGATTGTTGGACCACCCTAGGTTACTCCTCTTCTGAATGACTCCCCAAAGGTACATTAGTTGAAAGGGGGTCATCAACTTCTTCAGAAGGCACATCATCTGATAAATCTAAAGTCTTGCGAGAAGAAGATTTATATTCAGAATGACGTGAAGGAAAAGCCTGACAGGCTACATCAACTTGTATATGAACAGAAGTTAAAGTTGGAGGGTCGATGTCACGTTGTGACTGCAGAGAATGTTATTCTACTACACGTCGTGACAGAAGTAACTGACGTTCAAACGTCCCGTAGTAACAGCGGTGACTGCTGTTCGATGCTATATCGTGACTACGATGATTGACCCTCGACGTCACGTCATGTCTAGGGTGTCTACCGCTCAACGTCACGTCGTGTCTGCGGTGTCTGCAGCTCAACGTCACGCTGTGACTGCGGTGGCTGACGTTCAAAGCGATCAAAGTTACATCGAGATTTATGCTCCGCATCTCGTTTAACAGCAAAGCTGTCATTAGGGATAACGTCAGCGAGGCGTAACAAAGCTCGTCTAGAAGGTTGAAGACCCGAATCACGTATCCCAGAACCGTGACGTACAAAAATGTTATTTTTATTAGTAAAATAAATTTTTGAATATACTTACCCGATAATCATGTAGCTGTCAACTCCGTTGCCCGACAGAATTCTATGGAGGGATACGCCAGCTATCACAATACTAGAAGGGGGTGTACTCACCAGCGCCACCTGTGGCCAGGTACTACAGTACTTCTTGTTGACACCTCCTCAATTTTTCCTCGGTCCACTGGTTCTCTATAGGGAGGAAGGGAGGGTCAATTAAATCATGATTATCGGGTAAGTATATTCAAAAATTTATTTTACTAATAAAAATAACATTTTTCAATATTAAACTTACCCGATAATCATGTAGCTGATTCACACCCAGGGGGGTGGGTGAAAACCAGTGTACAAGATTAAAGGATAGCTAAGTATCCCTATTTCATATAACAGTTATCTCAAATAACAATGAAATAATAAGTACCTGGTAAGGAAGTCGACTTGAACCGTTACTCTGCCTCTTTTTTAAGTTCGTCTTCCTTACTGAGCGCAGCGTTCCTCTTGGAGGCTGAATCAACTCAAAGGTGCTAAAGTATATAGGGCTGCAACCCCTACTAAAGGACCTCTACACAACCTCTAACCCAGGCGCTTCTCAAGAATGAATTGACCACCCGCCAAATCAAAAGGATGCGGAAGGCTTCTTAGCCTACCGTAACAACCATAAAAACAACAATAAAAGTATTCAAGAGAAAGGTTAAAAAAGGTTATGGGATTAAGGGAATGTAGTGGCTGAGCCCTCACCTACTACTGCACTCGCTGCTACGAATGGTCCCAGGGTGTAGCAGTTCTCGTAAAGAGACTGGACATCTTTAAGATAAAATGATGCAAACACTGACTTGCTCCTCCAATAGGTTGCATCCATTATGCTCTGCAGAGAACGGTTTTTATTAAAGGCCATCGAAGTAGCTACGGCTCTTACTTCGTGGGTCCTTACCTTCAGCAAAGCAAGGTCTTCCTCCTTTAAATGAGAATGGGCTTCTCTAATCAGAAGCCTTATATAATACGAAACCCCATTCTTGGACATGGGCCTCGAAGGTTTCTTGATGGCACACCATAAGGCTTCTGACTGTCCTCGAATAGGTTTTGACCTATTAAGATAAAATTTGAGAGCTCTGACAGGGCAAAGAACTCTCTCTAGCTCGTTACCTACCATGTTGGAGAGGCTAGGTATTTCAAACGATCTAGGCCAAGGACGTGAAGGAAGTTCGTTCTTAGCTAAGAACCCGAGCTGTAAAGAACATGTTGCAGATTCGGTCGTGAAACCAATGTTCTTGCTGAAGGCATGAACCTCACTGACTCTTTTCGCTGTTGCAAGGCAGACGAGAAAAAGAGTCTTGAGGGTAAGGTCCTTGAAGGAAGCTGACTGGAGAGGTTCGAACCTAGGTGACATAAGGAACCTTAAGACTACGTCTAGGTTCCAGCCTGGAGTGGGTAGACGACGCTCTTTAGAAGTCTCAAAAGACTTAAGGATGTCTTGAAGGTCCTTGTTGGAAGAAAGGTCCAAACCTCTGTGGCGGAGAACTGAAGCCAACATACTCCTGTACCCTTTAATCGTAGGGGTTGAAAGGGATCTCTCATTCCTAAGATGTAATAGGAAGTCAGCTATTTGGGTCACAGAGGTATTGGTAGAGGATACTGCATTGGCTCTACACCAGCTCCGGAAGACTTCCCACTTAGATTGGTAGACTCTACGAGTGGAAACCCTCCTTGCTCTGGCAATCGCACTGGCTGCCTCCTTCGAAAAGCCTCTAGCTCTAGCGAATCTTTCGACAGTCTGAAGGCAGTCAGCCGAAGAGCGTGGAGGTTTGGGTGCAACTTGTCTACGTGAGGTTGACGTAGAAGGTCCACTCTTAGAGGGAGAGTCCTGGGGACGTCGACCAGCCATTGAAGTACCTCTGTGAACCATTCTCTTGCAGGCCAAAGGGGAGCAACCAGCGTCAGCCGTGTCCCTTCGTGCGAGATGAACTTCTGAAGGACTTTGTTTATTATCTTGAACGGTGGGAAATGCGTAAAGGTCGAGATGGGACCAGTTCAGCAGAAAAGCATCCACATGAACTGCTGCTGGGTCTGGAACTGGGGAACAGTACAACGGAAGTCTCTTGGTCATGGAGGTGGCAAACAGATCTATGGTAGGCTGACCCCACAAGGTCCAAAGTCTGTTGCACACGCTCTTGTGGAGGGTCCATTCCGTGGGAATGACCTGATTCCTTCTGCTTAGGCGATCTGCTGAGACGTTCATGTTGCCCTGAATGAACCTCGTGACTAAAGTGAGGTTTTGACTTCTTGACCAAATGAGGAGGTCCCTTGCGATCTCGTATAGGCTCCTCGAATGGGTCCCTCCTTGCTTGGAGATGTAAGCCAAGGCTGTGGTGTTGTCGGAGTTCACCTCCACCACCTTGCCTAGCAGGAGGGACTTGAAGTTCAACAGGGCCAAGTGAACTGCTAGAAGCTCCTTGCAGTTGATGTGGAGCGTTCCCTGTTCCTCGTTCCACGTTCCCGAGCACTCCAGTCCGTTCAAGGTCGCGCCCCAGCCCGAGTCCGATGCATCCGAGAAGAGATGAAGATTGGGGGTCTGAATAGCCAACGATAGGCCCTCCTTGAGAAGGAGATTGGTCTTCCACCACAAGAGAGTGGTCTTCATCTCTTTGGTGACTGGGATAGAGACTGCTTCGAGAGTCAAACCCTTGTCCCAATGAGCTGCAAGATGGAATTGAAGAGGGCGGAGGTGGAGTCTCCCTAGCTCGACGAACAGGGCCAGCGATGAAAGGGTCCCTGTGAGACTCATCCACTGTCTCACCGAGCAACTGCTCCTCTTCAGCATGCTCATGATGCAATCTAGGGCTTGGCTTATCCTTGGGGCCGATGGAAAAGCCCGAAATCCTGACTCCGAATCTCCATTCCCAGGTACACAATGGATTGGGAGGGAATGAGCTGAGACTTTTCTAGGTTGACTAACAGACCCAGTTCTTTGATTAAGTCCAAAGTCCAGTTGAGATTCTCCAGACAGCGACGACTCGTGGAGGCTCTCAACAGCCAGTCGTCTAAGTAAAGGGAGGCTCTGATGTCCGATAAGTGGAGGAATTTTGCTACATTCCTCATCAGATGCGTAAACACCATAGGAGCTGTGCTTAGGCCAAAACACAGGGCTTGGAATTGGTAGACAACCTTTCCAAAAACGAATCTCAGGAAAGGTTGGGAGTCTGGATGAATAGGAACGTGAAAGTAAGCATCTTTCAGGTCCAACGAGACCATCCAGTCCTCCTGCCTGACCGCTGCTAGGACCGACTTCGTCGTCTCCATCGTGAACGTCTGCTTGGTGACATAAGCATTGAGCGCGCTGACGTCCAGCACCGGTCTCCAACCTCCTGTCTTCTTGGCCACCAGAAAAAGACGGTTGTAGAAGCCCGGGGATTGATGGTCCCGGACTATAACCACTGCCTTCTTCTGTAAAAGGAGCGACACCTCCTGGTGCAACGCTAGCCTCTTGTCCTTTTCTTTGTAGTTGGGAGAGAGGTTGATGGGAGATGTGGTCAGAGGGGGTTTGCGGCAGAATGGTATCCTGTAACCCTCCCTCAGCCAACTGACAGACTGGGCGTCTGCACCTCTCTTTTCCCAGGCTTGCCAGAAGATCTTGAGTCTGGCTCCTACTGCTGTCTGGAGATGTTGAGAGTCAGTTTTTTCCTTTAGAAGCCTTGGAACCTTTCCTAGACTTGCTCCTGGAAGAGTCTGGACGGGAGCTTCCTCGGCTGGGGGCTCTACCACGAAAGGGCGGAATAAACCTCGTGGCAGGGGTATCAGCCACTGGGGTGCGATAAGTCCTGGGGACTGAGGTAGCAACCTTAGTCTTTCGAGCCGATGAGGC